>NW_009649852.1:1669804-1678137 GCF_000708025.1 Charadrius vociferus | reverse complement strand
GGGGGAGGTGTCCCTGCCCAGGGCAGGGGGTGGGACTGGATGGTCTTCAAGGTCCTTTCCCACCCAAACCATTCTGTGATTCTCTGATTCTGTAATTAGTGCTGGTCTCTCTGCAGCTTGCTTCCCAGGCGTGTGAACATGCCTGCTTCATCCCAGAGGAACGCGTGTCTTGATCCTTTCAGGCAGCAAAGAAGTATATCACGGGGCCAAGCCAGAGCGGGGAGAGGAGTTTTCCCCCTCCTCCAGGGCTCTGCTCCTCTGGTGGGTGATGACCCAGGAGATGTGCGCAGAATAGTCCCACTTGCAAAGGTCACACTGATGCAGAATCATCCCAGACTGGGGAATTTGGGGAGGTTTTTTTGGGTTTTTTTTGGATGTGCAGACAGTGCCCAGCAGACTGTTAGCTCTCTGAAGTACAAACAGCTGGAAGCTGAGAAAGCCACAGTCAGTAACAGCTTGAATGCATTTTTGGAAAACACTGCAGTTTTAGAGCAGGGAGAAGAGACCCTGTAACCTAATTGAAAAGTGAAAGGAAGCTGGATTTTTATGGTTGCATTTGAAAAATGTATTAAGCCCCAAGCTCTACCAATAAAAACCATGAAAGGGGTTTTATTGCTTTTGCCTTGTAGCGGCTCTTCAAGAAGCGAATGTGGCATTCGCAGCACGGGGCATTTTGACCTCTCTGATGTTTAATAATCAGTCTCGGTCTGAAAGGAAGAGAGATCATTTTAGCCAAAGAGCTGTCCAGTTCTTTCTGTGAATTAAGAACATCTAATTTCTGTTGAATGAACTCATTTGTCTGACTCATATTAAACTCGTGTCGAGAGTTGCAACAGCGCCGTTGCTGAGCTGATGTGGGATGTCAGAGATGGGGCCGTTGGCGCTCTCCTTCTGGTTAAAAATATGCTGTGGTTTTCCGTGAAAACCACACTCCCGCTGAACACTTTCTGCTATTACATATGTATAGTAGCATATCTAATCTAATTAATGCCTTCCATCCCAGTGATTCCCCTAAATCCTGCTGAACAGGGATGCGCATCCAAGATTTCCTCCCTTCCCTTGGCCTCCTGCTTGCTGATGGGATGTTGGACACTTGCCTCTGGCATGCAGTCATCTGACAAGGCTGGGATGGACTTGAGATGATCCAAGACTTCCATCCTTCACCTCTCCTCTTCTGCTAGAAGTGAGTGGTAGCAGCATGATACCCGGGGTGCAGGTCCTGCACGCACCTGGATTAATATCCCGCAGAGCTGTAAGCTCCAGCTGAGGCTAAATTAAGAAGAGACACCTGGACCCATCTGATTGCCAGCTGCAAAAGTGTTGTTCCCCTAAACAGAGAAGGAATAAAGGGGGAGCTGCAGCATCTGTCCCCTTCTACGTACCAGGGTGGGAGAGGATGTCCCTTCTGTACTGCTGCTGCAGTAGGAAAGATGTGGCTAAAAAAAATCCCAAAGTGTTACAGAGAAGGAGTTGCTAGAATTCATCGGAGGTTTCCAGGAGCAGGAGAAGAGTGGGAAGGGGCTGGAAGAGGTGAAGGGTCTGTAGATGCTGCCCTTGCCCCCCAGTACGTCCCTGCCCTGGGTGGCTTTGGCTCAGCCCCTCTCAGCTTAGGAGGTGAAAAATATTTTGCCTCCACCCCAACCCCTCTCCTTGCCTCTTTTCCCCCTACAGTTGCTACCTGCTCTCCTTGCTGGTTATAGGGGCAAAAGCACCTGCAGAACAGCTTGTTACGGCACACACGGAGATGCAGGGGAAATACTCATCTCACACTCGTGGGGGTTGGACTAGATGATCTCCAGTGGTCCTTTCCAACCCCTATCATTCTGTGATTCTCCATCCAAACCCAGCGTCCAAACCTGCTTTGGTTGGAGGTCTAGCTGCATCACTCCTTGGGTTCCTGTGCCCGCATCCCTGCACACGGCGGCAAAACCAGCCCTCTGGGGAAGAAAAGCATCTCCCTGTGGGTATCCATCTTTCCTGGTGCAAAATCCCGAATTTCCGTATACGTGTGAGCTGATCACGCGGTGTGCTGTACCTGGGTCACGGCCTGGCTCGATATTTATGAGGTGTGATTCATTACTGTTGGGAAAGGCGGGAAAGCTGGTTCTTACCCCTATGACACAGCGTGGATGCTCTCAGCCCCATCAGAAACCCAACGGTGTGGCACAGAGCAGCAGCCGTGGGTGGGAGGATGTCTGCCCAGCGGTGGCTGCGCATTCAACACTGGACATGGACGGCGCTGGCCAAGCCCAGAAACATTGCAAACTCCATCTGCAAGAAGCATGGGCTGCTGTCTGTCATGATTTGGGAGAGAAAAGGTGAGTTTAGTGGAAACTTCGGCGTGGTCGGCGCAGTGACAGCCTCTTGTCTGTCCCCAGGTGGCGAGTGGGAAGGAGAGTGACAGCAAGAAGAGTGAGGATGTGCTCAGCCAGCTCAGGTCAAGATCCGAACACGTCCAAAACCTCTCTCTAACCAAGTTCATCAAACGTAAGTGTGTGCCTCCCCCACCTCTCACTTGCACGGGGTTCCTCCGCTTGCACAAACACGTGCAACTGGCAATGCACTGGGCTGCAATGCTGGTAAGAAAAAGGGATGTTCCTCCCTGTGCTACTCCCTGGATAAGTCCTCAAGATGCAACTTAGAGGTACTGTTGGGTTTAATTAGGTCTGCAGATCTCTTCCTGGTCTGCTCACAGCAGATGCTTGCCCTCACGTCCAGATTACCCCGCTCATGCTGATCAAAGCTTCTGGGGTTGGTAGCTCTTGATGTTGTGTGGCTGTATGAGTCTTCTGGGCAGCGGGAAATGGAGGCAAAAACCTCGTCAGAGGTTGAAACCAGGCAGGAAAGAGGGGTGCAAACTGTGAGCCTGGAGCAGAGCCATGGGAAGGGAAAGAACCCCCCAGTTAGAGGGGTTTTGCAGTTTGGGTGCATCCGGCTGCTCTTGCTTAGCTTCCAGGTCACAGCAGGAACCAGACCTCCAGTGGCACTGGCAGGTCTTCATCCCCAAAAGCCTCCTCAGATCCCCTCTTTCAAGGCTGGTGACAATATCAGAGCCAGGCTGCCCTCCCTGTCCCACCGAGGATGGCCAGCACTGCCTGGAACCAGGGTCTAAGTGATTAAAATCAGACGGGTGTTTGTACAGGGTGATCTTAATTCAGCGCAATTAGCTTGTTTAGAAATGAGTAGGCTCTTTGTGCTGAAGGGAATCAGCTGGGCTTTAATTTGTGGAGGTTACTGCTCAGGGTTGGGTTTTTTGAAGGAAATACTCTGCACTTTGGCAGCTACTTAAGAAAAGTGACCCTCTGAAGTCAATCCATGTCAGCTTCCTCCATATTTCCTGAATATTACCCCTTTAATTTATTGGAAATTCTCTGTTTTATTAAGGTCAGCGCAGGGCAAGCACAGCCGGACGAGCGTGGGCAGGTTTTTATTCTGCGAGCTGCACCATTTGCTTGCTGGCCCAACGCTAAATCAGAGGAGCAAGTTGGGGGGTTTATTCCCCCGCCGACCTTGTTGCACTGTCATTTAGAAAACCCGTGTGATGGAAGCAATTGCGTGGGGACAGATTTATAGCGCTCGGGTGGGATTTTCACACCGACGCTCTGCTCTCTGCCTCTGAAAAAAATAAATAAAAGTGAGCTCTCTGCTCCTGGGTGAAGAGAGAAGGAAACATCTTACCTCGGCTTGAGCCACAGGTTTGGCTTAGGGCTTGCATCAGGGTTGCTGTTGTCAAGGCTGTGGGACCTGTGCTAATAAATTCATTATCTCTGAGAATTTATCCCCTAAAGCCCAGTTCTGAAAGAAAAAAAAAAAAAAAAAGTATCTGTATTTTTTGTCAGAAGAGCAATTTTGCTGAAATCACTGGGTTTTCTAATACAAAACTGGTTTTAGAGCCAGAAACTGGATGGTAGCTTGTGGTGTAGATGTGGACAATTTGAGTGAAGTCTGAAGACTTTACTGCTAGTTCATCTATGGGTCACTGGAAAGAGAATTTTACCTCCCATTTTGTGACTCTCCTGCTTATTTTGTTTCTTCTTTCTGTCACCAAGCATTTTTTTCCTCTCTATTTTTACTATTCTTTTCTATACCATAGTTTACGAAAACCCTGTCTGGAGATTTTCCGGCCTGAATCCCCCTTGCAATTTTATACCTTCTGTTGTTTAAAAAGAGAGACAGAATGAAGCACGTGCGATGGAGAAATGCTGTAGGACAGTCTGGTCCCTGTGCCACGTCAGTCGTGGGCCTTTTTCACGCCACACCCAGCTACAAAAGGATGACCTGAAGGCTCCTGAAGGAGAGGGGTCCCGTTTTGCAGGTTGGGGGAGTTGTGCTGTGAGATCTTTGAGACATACCTCCTTGTTTTTTCTGATGGCATCTCTGGACGTGGCGTGGGGAGTAGGATCCCACTCTGCAGAAAGGCAGGAGATGGGCAGTGCCAATCCACCAGCAGAAACGACACCAGGCAGATTCCTATAATACCTGACAAAAGAAATAGCCACCTGTATGTCAATTCAGTCTTGTGCTCACAGTTTTTCCCTGCTTGTAAAAAATTATATTAGTTTAATGGGCAAGGGGCAAAGTCGAATGCTGGAGATGGCTGTTGGGAAGAAGCGGCTTTGGCCTCATCTGCTTGCTGGTCCATCTGCATCTCGAGGGGAGCTTTTACAGATGGTCCTTTTCCCAGTGCTGCCTGGTACTTTGGTGCTGTCCCTGGGAGAGGCAGCCACAGGCCTGCACAGCATTGATGGTTATAGGTCCCTCTTCACTGATGGCTATGGGTCCCCTGTTCAGGGTGAGATGAAGGTTGCGGATGACTACGGGTCCCCAGTTTGGGGTGGGATGAAGGTTGCTGATGGCTATGGGGCTCCTATTTGGGGTGGGATGAAGGTTGCTGATGACTACGGGTCCCCGATTTGGGGCGGGATGAAGGTTGCTGATGGCTCTGGGGCTCCTATTTGGGGTGGGATGAAGGTCACTGATGGCTACAGGTCCCCAATTTGGGGTGGGATGAAGGTTGCTGATGGCTACAGATCCCCTATTTGGGGTGGGATGAAAGTTGCTGAAGACTATGGGTCCCCTGTTCGGGTTGGGATGAAGGAAAGCATTAGGATGCCAGCAGGGATCGGATCAAGCAAGGACCAGGCAAGATCTCAGATTTTTCCCTGTGATATTTCAGTCCTGTTCATCCTGCATCCCTCATAAGACAGGGTCCTCCCTCTGGTTGAGGTGTTTGAATACCTCAAGCAGGCTGTAAAATCACAGAATTGTTTAGGTTGGAAAAGACCTTTAAGATCAAGTCCAACTGTAAACCTAACACTGCCAAGTCCACCACTAAACCATGTCCCTAAGTGCCACATCTACAAATGGCCCTGGAGATTAGGGCTGTGCTTTGTTATTTGGCTCATCTGCAGGTCTTCACCCACTTTCAGTTAGGAAATACTTCGTACCATTGGCGTTGGGTCTGCCCAAACAATGCGCTTGGAGTTGGAGTCAATTGCGTCAACGCTTGGAGTTGGCTCATTGCTGGTGTTAAAGCGTTTTGCAAACTGGCCTGGCACTTTCACATGGGCCACCCACGCAGGAGGGCTGCAAACTCAACCTGGGACCAGGAATGCTTCGTCTGGGAAGAAGACAGCGTCTCCCATTGAGAAGTTCCCCTTGACCTGTCAGCTGGAGGGAACAGGGATGGCTCTCCCTGATGGGTGGGGGAAATGCATCTCCTGCTCCAAACCTGGCCCAAGCCTGGGGAAATTCCAGGTGAGAAAGACACTATCTGTCTAGGCTGTGATTCAGCAAAGCACTTGAAGCTGCTCCGTGAGCAGAAGACGACTGAAGAGTGCCTTTAACGGTTCATAATTTTCTTAAGGGCTTGGCAGAGACAAGCCTTAAATTACTAAGCTGACCTGGAGGAGAAAGATGTTCAGAAATGCTGTTTAGTCACTTATTTCAGCTTAAATGGTGCAAAATGAAGCATGGTTATGGAGAAGGAAATGCATTTTGTCATTTGTTCTGTTGCTTCAGTGCACACGGAGATAACTGAGAGCAAAATAAGGCTTGCGGGAATTTTTGCTGTTTACTTTATTGGGAACAAAAAGAGGGTGGGTTAGAGCCTGTCCCATGAGATGCTTCGCCTTCTCCGTTTCTCTGGAAGCCGCTGGGCTTTAAGTCTTTCTGAGGCAAGGTGTGATGAGCAGAGAGCGGGTTGCAAAGCCCTGGGAACTCTGCCTCAAGGACAGGAAGGGCTTTTCCATCCACAGTCAGCAATAACAGGATGGAGCTGTGTACAGGATAAATACTCAGGCAAAGCGCTGGGGACGTTTCCAAACAATGAGGTCAATTACCCAAGGAGGGAGCAGGCTCCACGCGCTGGAGTTATTCAAAAGTAGGAAAGTCAAAGCACTGTGGGGAACGGTCTTGGCTCTTGCACAGATGATCTGTGTGACATTGGGTTGCACCCTGCTCCTCGTACTCACAACCTGCTCCTTTTGCAGGCATTGAACCCGCTCTCAGTAATCAAGAAAGTAGGATTTAGCTAGCCTGAAGTCATTTCCATTGCTAATTTCTAGGCTTCTGTTGAAAACACCTGGGAGGATGTGCAGCTTCTGTTGCACATACTGGGAATTAATCCATTAAAGGTGATCTTCAAAGCAATTAAAACACTGGGCTTGTAACTTGTTTGTTTCTCTATGGTGCCTAAAGTTGGTTTCAAGGATATTTTTTTATCATTATTTTAAAGTTTCCGCTTGCTTTTAGTATCTACTCAGCTTCCTCCCTGGAGCTATAAGGAAGATGGAGTTAGTAATGAGATGGTGATTGCGAAGGACGGCAATCTTGCTGCCTCCCACCATGAAGTGGGAGCCCTGCTCGCTGTCGTAGCTTTATCGCTCTGATCTGGGGTGGCAGAGGGGGTGTAGTTTGATTGAAAAGACCAAAGAACTCTAGGGAAAATAAATCTTTTTGGTGGAAGATTCCCACTACCTCCCACAAAAGGCTAGATTAGCTCTCTGGAGATCTCTCAGCAAGTTGAGGTTTCATATTTGCAATACATCGGAGATATTCCAGTATGTAAACGAGGCAGGAATATGCTTCAAAAAACAAGACCTCTATTGATACTTAAGGACAAAACTATCTCCCCTCTTTGGGGTTCACCTTGGTCTTTCTAACGCAGAGATAACCATCGCAGCTCGTTGCCTCTCCGGTGGACTGCTAGCCTCCCAGCTCTCCAGCGTGTCAGTGTTTCAGGGTTCTTGAACGTGTCTTCCATGCCTGGACCCTCTCTGGTGCCCTGAGTTTGCTGCTCCCCAATGTCTGTAGCTGCTTGCCTAACCCTGGGAGCAGAGCGCTGAGCTGGAGAGGTGATATTCTCATGAACGAGAGCTTTGCCTTTGTCTATGCGGGACCCCCTCGCATCCATGGAGGGACCTTTGCTCTTCACATAACTTTTTAGGACAGCTAAAACAAATTTACAGCTTGGGGCAAGTCCTAGACAAGCACCAGATAGTTTTCCCCGCCGCGGTCTCCCAGCGCCTCTGTGCTGAAGCAGATATAAAGATTGTCCCGATTGTTTGTGAGCTGCCAAGAATTAACACCATTAATTTATGGCAGGCCCTTGCATTAATCCTCCCTGTTAATTCCTTATCTCTGCTTCAGCATATTGACTTGCAGAGCCCTCATCTGGGAAACTCATCAGCTGTTTGTGTGGAAGTTGCCCTTACGCGCGCCCTTTGCTTGCGTCGCTGCAAAACCCGGACGAAGAGCACGGGGAGAGGGGGAAAGGCGATGGCTCAGGGGGAGCAAAGGCTTGAGCAGAAAGCGGGTTTGGGATGTGCAAGAAGGAGAAATCGCCCCAGGCTGGAGAACGGCAGCGTCCCAGCTGGCGGGTGTCAGCATCGGGCATCCCGAGTCCCGCGGCGCTGGGAGCCGGGCAGCTGTCTCTGCTGAGCAGGCTGATGATACCTTTTTCTCAAGCAGAAAGGGTTCGGCCACGGGGGAATTTGCTGGAGCGTTTCTTGCCTGTAATCAAAAAAATACATTTTTATGATTGAAACCAAAAGGACATTCAAATTGCAACTGCAGCAAACAAATAAATTAACTTTTCATGTCTTCCAGCTACTTTGGTATTTTCTTTAGCAGAAGCCATACCAGAAATCTTCAGGGAAACGAACCAAGGTTGTGCTTATGACATCCTGGTACAGTCTACCTGTTGAAGGCAGGAGATATCGACAGTATTTACAGAGGTTCAGCTGAGGCTGAAAAAATGTCAAAGAGACACTTGCCTTTCTCCTAAGGCATCGAAAAACCCTGGCAGCTCAGAGCTCAGCAGCAAGGATCGG
>NW_009649852.1:1667400-1669255 GCF_000708025.1 Charadrius vociferus | reverse complement strand
CAGAGGGGCACAGTCCCCCCTCGCCCTGCTGGCCACGCTGCTGGGGATGCAGCCCGGGATGCTGGGGGCTCGCTGGGCTGCCAGCACACGTTGACGGCTCATGGAGAGCTTCTCACCCACCAACACCCCCAGGTCCTTCTCCTCAGCTGTGCCGTCAATTCCATCTCAATGTTCAGGGTTGCTTGAGCACATCAGCCAAGCTCAATTTTTTTAGATCAAGATGCTTCATTTAGAGTTTACTTAGGAAGCATTTCTTCACTGAAAGGTTCGTCAAGCACTGGAACAGGCTTCCTAGAGAGGTGGTCGACACCCCACGCCTACGCAGTGTTTAAGAGGCATTTGGACAGTGCCCTTAATAACTTGCTTTAACTTGGTCAGCCATGAATTGGTCAGGGAGTTGGACTACGTGATTGTTGTAGATCCCTTCCAACTGAAAATATTCTATTCTATTCTATTCTATTCTATTCTATTCTATTCTATTCTATTCTATTCCATTCTATTCCATTCCACTCCACCCTACTGATTCCGAGGCCTCCAACAATTTCCCATTGCACTGGCACAGACAGACCCGTTATATGCTGTCTCTGTACACGTGTGTTCAGGGCAGTTCCCAGTCTCAACTGCACAGGCTTCAGCAGAAATTAACCATGATCAACCTTAGCAGCAAATCAAAAGGATTTACAGATGCGGAGGTGAGCTCTGCAGGGATGGGATGTGTCCAGAGAGGGTTTGCTCTCTCCTGACGTTCACTTTGAGTCTGGGCATGCTTTGCACTGAAAACCCTACTTTTTTGCTTCATCTGTTGCAGCAACTAACTTTTGCCATTGATTCACCCATCCCACAGCTAGTTCCTGAAGGACCGTCGGCTGCCCTCCCTCACCCTGTTTTGTCATTCTCAGGTGTTTAATTTTTACAATGTCCATGATCCTGACATTGTAATATCCAAATGGTCACACAATCAAGCCCTGAAATGACAAACCCTGAAAGCACACATTCTGCCCCTTTGTAAATGAAATGTTCGGAAGATTTTTTCACCACTCCAAAAGAGTTAATTCTGCACAAAAAAATGTAGGAAAACTCAAGGTTTTGCCATTTTCCATGGATTAATATTTTGCTGTGTGCCTCCTCTATATGCAACGGGTTTCCCGTTTTCCTTTCAGATTTTCCTCTGGTCCTGCTGAGGAACCTGCGCCACCCCGTCTACCTGCTGGTGGTGTTGGCTCAGGTCAACCTCTCCGCCATGGTTGCTGGTTTAGCAACGTTCATGGGGAAGTTCCTGGAGAGACAGTTCTCCCTCACGGCGTCCTTGGCCAACATGATCATCGGTGAGTGTTGCTGTCAACGCTTGGCAGCTTTTGAGCACCTCTTAGAAAATAATCTAGAGATTACTAAGAAGCACCTCTTCCTCTGGAGCTGCCAGGCTCCTTCCATTACCTACAGACAGACGTGGCATCAGGTCCTTGCCAATATGATTTCTCAGCTACTATCTACCTTCCTTCCTTTACATTGCGGCCTGAGCTTGCTAGAATAAAACCTCTTAAGACCTGGAGAAATGTTTGTTATCTAAAGCTGTTTGCTATAATTAAGGAGAGGACACCAACTCATTCCATCAAGGGGGCAAAGAAGCACCAGATATGAATTGTGCACGTTTCTGTGGCGGGGATTACTTTACATCAATCATTGGGTTAAGGGTCTTTAAAATAATAGATAGTCAATAAAATTAAAAACTGCAGAAACGTATGCGTGCATTTGGAAGACACTTTGCAGCAAGAGACGAGTCAGGCTGGTTTCATAATCATGTCTAAACTCTTCAAAATGTTTGCTATAGTCAGACTAATTGCTTGTAACGGTTGGG
>NW_009649852.1:1657296-1667369 GCF_000708025.1 Charadrius vociferus | reverse complement strand
TGAGATTAGACTGCTTTTGCTTACATTGTAATATCCAGAACGTCCTGTCCGGGGCTGAGATCTCCCTGTGCGAGCTTCTCATGGCAATAAAAATACAAAGAATAAAGCCCTACTCTTATAATCAGTTGGAGAGTTCAGAGATCTAGACACAGAAGTATTTAAAAGATATTTTTGAACAAACAGCAAGCATCCTCAGAGACAGAGTCTTCTGAAGTCTGCAGCAAATACATCAGAAGAAAGTGAGGCGAGCGGACTGGCAAAGCCCAGCAACCCGGGCTAAATACAGGCAGGAAGGTTAAATGCTGAAGCAGTGGTGTCCTCCCCTGATGCGCCCTGCTGAGTTGTTCCCAGGCCTGACTTACCCACTCTGTTAAAGACGTCCACCGTATTTCTTGGTCGAATTTATCTGGCTTTTGTTCCCAGCTACTGAATCTTGCTTTGCCTTTTTTTTTTCCGCTAGACCAAAAAGCTTTCTGTAGTTGGAAATCCCTTCCTTGTGTGGGTATTTATGGGCTGAAAGCAACCTCCCTGATGGCTCTTTGTTGAATTAAACAGATTGTGCTTCTTTGGCACCCCATTAGAAAGGTGGGTTTTGCAAAATGCTAAGTCCGTCATGGAAACCGTCACAGTTTTACGATGACGACAACAGAAGTGGGCCCATTACTGTATTTCGCAGAAATTAAATATCCTCTCCAGGTTTATGTGATGTTTTCCCCTGTCTACACTGAAAAATCGCGTTTGCTGGGTGAAGCATAAGCTTTTCACCGGTCCCTACATCTTCCACGCACGGATACATAACACAGCCCGTTTGCTGCGGGATCCTGCTGGTTTTGCAAAACTGCTCTTTCTTGGCATTACTCCACCAGCAAAATCCTCGGTCCCCTCCAGATCATAGATGCTGAAAAACAGGAACCCAACAACAAATCCTCTGGCCCTTCGCTATAACGAAGGGACTGGTACGGCTTGGAGGGTGGAAAACAAGGACCTGCCTTTCCCCAGGTGCTGTGAACATCCCTGGGGCGATGGTCGGCATCGTGGTGGGTGGTGCCATCCTGAAGCGGTTCCAGATGTCCCTGAGGCAATGCAGCGCCATGTGCGTCCTCGGCATGTTCCTCTGCCTGCTCCTGGCTTTCCCCCTCCTCTTCCTCGGCTGCCCCACGCAGAAGGTGGCGGGTGTTACCTACAGCGAGAGGTACTGACCGCTCCGTCTTAACTGGGCATGGGTGGGTCATTCCTGGGGCTGTGGGTACCCCCCCATCCTCAGCTGCACTCTTCAGGGTGGAGGAGAGTGGGAATTAAGCAGAATACCCAGAAAACAGTTTGTTCCCTTATGAGAAAGTTAGCAGTGGTAGAATAAGGATAGAAAATAATGCTTTTGTGCATAAACATGGAATCCGCTGCGTCCTTATCCCTTCTAACTTCATTGCCTGGTGGTGGAACCCGAAGGGAACGCATTTTTGGCACAAACAGCACAAGATTAAAATTTCATCTGGGAAAGTGCCGCGCGTTACTCACCGGCAAATAATTTGGGCAAGGGCCAGCCCTGGGATCACACCTTCAAAGCCGTGGCTGCTTCCCTACGCAGCTAAAAGTGGGCAGGACCTTTTTGTCTTCCCTCAAGGCTTGATCCAAGTGTCTGTAAATTCACATGTTCAGCGTCCTGCGGTCTTGGTGGAAGCTGGTCGGAGCTCTCAGTGGGAACCTCACCACCTCCCACAGTGTCGTGTTGCGTTACCCCAGGACCCCATGTTTGGGGCCAAATATGAAGGAAGTGGGTGACTCCCTTCACCATTTGTGGTCAGGATGCTTTGCCCAGGCAGAGCAAAGGCTTGAGGGGTTAGAGTGGAATTTCTGTGGGTCCTCACTTATGTAGGGGGAAGGTTTTGTTAAGCAATCAAGTGGTTTTTTTAGTAATCTCAATACACATGCCGTATATTTTCTATATAAGATGCATATTAATGATGCTCAATACCATGTATTAATATTTTCTTCCTGTCATAGCTCTGAATTTGGACACCACTCCTTGGAGTGTAACCTCCAGTGTAACTGCCCCGAGAAAGCCTATAACCCCATCTGCGGCTCTAACGCTATTGAATACATCTCACCCTGTTCCGCCGGCTGCAGAGTCGTAAATATCAATGCAGACAACAACTCGGTCCTGGTGAGTCATTCCCACTGCGCTAGCGTCCTGGCTTGGGGATGGCTAATGAGGGATGACCAGTGCAGCGCTCAAGTCTGGCAATTAGGTTTTCTGATGTTCGTTAGTGTTGGACAAGCTCTGCACGACCCTGTGGGATGAGCAGGGGAAGGTTGAGAACGTGCCAGGAAAACCCCTTGTAGATGTTGCCTCTCAGCCCTCTCCAGTATAACACAGCCCTTGCCAGTACAGGTCCTTGGCCAAGGCAGCAAGCAGAAACTTTTTAGGTATCCAACCTTGTAGGATGTCAAGGTGTCCTCCTCCATCCACTGCTCCACCTGAGGTCAGGCTTTGCTCCACAAACCCTAGCTCCATTATGTCCCATGCTACCCAGCAGCCTGAGTGGACTTCTTGCATGGATGATGCAAGGACCTTCTGCTTTCCCTTCCCACCTAAACGATGACCAATAAGGTCACCTTTCTTAGCTGTCTTTCTTGTGGTGGGACAGGAGGACGTGCATTATAGGAAGGGCTAATTACAGCACCTAGCATGACCCCAAGTCCATGGGTGCCTCTTGTACTCAAGGGATGCTTTCTTCACGGGGTGAGTCAGCCCACCTCCAGGGTCCTGCTGTGAATTGCCCCATCGGTGTTCCTTCAATAGGGGCCTACCGAAACCGGGCTCCCAATTTAGGCATCATATGCCTGAAGTGCTCTGAAACTGGATGGAATCGGAGTCTTCCCATTTTTCAAAGGCTGTGAAGGCAAAATCTCAACACATACCTCCATGTCTTGCAGCAGGTATCACCCAGCCTGCTCACCCAACACTATTTGCTTGGGCTTGACCTAAAATACTGCTCAAAGCCTAGAATGAACTATTTATTTATTTATTTATTTATTCGTTTATTTTTCTGAAGCATAATGCAAAACTGCACTTGGTCCAAACTGCCCTCCTGCAGAGGTGGGGGGAAATACCAGCTGAAAACGCTCAACTGGTGCCTACAGTTGCAGAAGCCGCCGGGGTGTTTCCATCATATAACCTGCTTTAGTTATGCTACATCTATAGATTGGGTATAGGGATGAAGAGAGGGAAGGTAAATCCTGCTTTTGGGGACCCAGGGAGCCACTCTTTGTGCTCTGGGCAAGCCAAGCCTGGAGGGACCGTTGCCCCAGTACACACAGCACTGACATTTAGCAGAACTTCGCTGCATGCTCTGGTTGAGCCTCGTTACAGCAGCGTTATTCCACCTTCAAGCCTGCAGATTTCACAGAATTCACAGAATGGTTAGGGTTGGAAGGGTTTTTTGTGGGTTAAAAAGTCATGATTCAGCTGCAGTGTGCGTCCTCTCCATAAATACCAGTTGTCAAGCCAAGTGCCTACGTGAGAGGATAATTTAGTGGGAGAGTCCCGACGTAGGGGTTAGAGAAATGGGTTTTGCTCTTGGCTTTCCCTTGATTTGCAGACCCGGCAGGGTTGGTTTGCTGCCCTGTGCCTCTCCCTCCTCTTCTGCTCCCTGCCTGTCACCAAAACCCCAGTAGGGCTGAGTTTTCACAGTGCCAGTTGCCTGTTGGGTCTCCAAATTATTTGGTTTCAACAAATAAATAGCAAGGAAATCTTTGCCAATTCAAATACCCATCTGAAAAATGTTAGCAAGCCACAGAGTAGTTTTCCGCTGTGTTCTTCGCACAGGGTATAATGGCAGCATGGGACTGTCTGGGCACTTTTTAGTAGCATTTTGTTAATTAACAACACTTCATTTTAATAACAATTATGTTTTCTGCCAGAGCTTAGTCCCAAATGTGCTTTTCTCCATCCCTGTGGCTGCCTTATGTGCAGCAGATCCTTTTCGACTGCTTCTTCCTCCTCAAAGATGCCTCCAGCCCTTTGACATCCTGGGGTCCTGAACATGACCCGCTCCTGCATTCATTATACGTATAATTATGTGTAGCCACACGCTACAGCAGAATTAAGGCTCCCTTGATGGTGCCATGCAAACGCGACATGGCACAGCCAGCGTTAGCTCTTCCTTTAGCTCTGAGATAATTGGCTGAATCTTCTTTCCACCTACTGATGCATCTTGACCCCATTTAAGTTGTGTGAGAGGTTCTCCCGCGCAGGGACGGTACCTCAGTATGTTGTTATAAATGCCAAGCCGTGTGCCAGCAAGTAGTAGCTGCTTACCTCTCCCTGGGACGGGGGAGCTCGTGGCACCATTTTCAGCATCTCTTTGCCACTTCAGGGACCTGTGCCACTCATTGCCTGCTGCTCTCCATGTCCCAAACACCTGGGTTTCTAGAACCCCTCCGAGCATGCAGAAAAACCTACAATTTTGTGCTCGGCTTTGCTGCCACCCTTCCGGACAAAGCTTTCACGGTGCAAGCTGGGCTTTTTTCATTTGAAAGTGCTTGTACACTGAAAGCCATTTGCTTTTTACATCACCCGATGTCCCCGGATTTCATGGGCAACAGCAGGAGCCTGCAAACTTTGCCCAAGAGCAGGACCTTGCAGCGACAACCCTTTAGTGCTTTGCTATTTGTTCGGGTCACAGAATCACAGAATCACAGGATGGTCAGGGTTGGAAGGGACCTCTGGAGATCATCTAGTCCAACCCCCCTGCCAGAGCAGGGGCACCTACAGCAGGTTGCACAGGACAGCGTCTAGACGGGTTTTGAATGTCTCCAGAGTAGGAGACTCCACAACCTCTCTGGGCAGCCTGTGCCACTGCTCCACTACCCTCAAAGTAAAGAAGTTCCTCCTCATGTTAAGAGGGACCTTCCTATGTTCAAGCTTGTGCCCGTGTGTGGCTTGGGTCCAGTGTGACCTGTTGAAATGAGGTGGCCGCAAGGGCTGCCCCGGGTCTGCAGGAATCTCCACACCATGGGGGTCCTGGAGTTCTGAGCCCTGCTCTGCTCTCATCGTGCATGGCCAGGGGTGGGAGCAGGGACAACATCGCTCTGCTGCCAGCTGGGTCAGATCTGAGCTGGTCAGCACACACTCCAAAATTTGGGGCACCAGGAAGTCCCAACCAGGGAAAATCATAGAATCGTGGAATGGTTTGGTTTGGAAGGGACCTTAAAGGCGCCTATAGAAACTGAGAACCATTGTGGGATGCAAGAAGGGGCTGGGATTTTAAGGAGGAATGTTTTTCTTTTCAAGTAAAGCAGTGGACAAAATAGAAGATTCAACTGGCTTGTGTGATGAAATCAAATGCTTTGGGTGGGTTAACTTCTACTGACTCTTGTTTGGGCTGTTATAGCATGTACATTGGGGCTCTCCTGGAGCCCCTTTAGGCACTGGAAGGGGCTCTGAGCTCTCCCCTTTTTGGCCTTCTCTTCTCCAGGCTGAACCCCCCCAACTCTCCCAGCCTGTCCTCCCAGCAGAGGGGCTCCAGCCCTCCCAGCAGCTCCGGGGCCTCCTCTGGCCCCGCTCCACCAGGTCCATGTCTCTCCTGTGCTGAGGCCCCCGAGCTGGAGGCAGCACTGCAGGGGGGTCTCCCCAGAGCACAGCAGAGGGGAAGAATAGAAAAAAGTAGAAATAAGGCAACATCAGGCAGAGTTTGATGTGAGCACCTTTTTTAGTTTTAAGAAAACAATTGCTAAAAGGCACTATTGGGGATGTTTGATACACAGCCCTGAGAAACTCACGTGATGTCCACGTGTCATCCCACTGCTCATCCCTGCCTGGAAACCACAGCCCCGGTCTCAGGCTGCTCTCAGTTATTCTCCTCTCTCCCCACTGTGCTGGTTGGTTTTTCCCCTCCCCAGTGCTGCATCAGCCTTGTGGCATGGCCGCCCCGATGATGCATCTCACAGAGATGGGCCACAAATGGCGTTGTGGCTTGTCCCCACCACTCGGAGGTGTTTGCAGCTGGAGTCATGCTCCCTGCTCTAAAATCCTCCAAGGCTCTGAATGAAAGGGGCAGAGTACGGTCTTGTGCCTCTCCAGCATCTTTTTGTCTCCATCTCTCTTTGTCTCCATCGGGCTTTGTGCGAGTCCCCTAAATACCGTGACTCCAGTTTTCTGTAATAGGTGGTAGTCACACAGATCAAACAAGTTTTAATTTACCTAATTGCATTTTTGTTAACTGCTTTGGCCCAAATCCATCTCAGCTATCGGAGGCACTTATCTGTAGAGGGGATGGGTCATCCTCTGGAGACCCACTTCTCCCGCCATGACTGCAGATGGAGCCCAGATGCTGAGTTTGGTTTTAGTTTGTTTCAGGTGGCTGGAGAAGATAAATCCCACTCTTAATTTAAAATCCTAAATCCTCCTTTCTAGAGGTGGGAGGAGGGATTGTGTCCCCTTTCTTCCCAAATTTTCCCTGATGCTCACAGCCAGGAGTAGTTCTTCATGGGCCTCTTTTATGGGCGTCACCCATTCAACTTCCCCAGGCAGTGAGGGGGGAATGGGGATTTAGGAGACCCCGAGGTGCCCCCACCTCTGGATCACCCTTCTGCCATCCCACTGAGAATCTGTCCCCTCCAGCAACAATACAATCATGTTCATTTTATGTAAAGGTCTCTTCCAAAAAAACCCCTGAGATTTCTTTTTTTTTTTTTAAAAAAAAAAAAGAGAGTTGTGACTGAAATTTGGGGAAAAGTAAAAAATCCATATCCCTTGCCCTGAGGCATCCTTCCTTTGCTAACACTGAGCCGGTTATTTATGACCCTCTCTCAAAGGTGAAGTTTTGCATTTTCCCTTAGCGAGTGTTTTCTGATTTAATACTCCCCTGAGCTTAAGCTGTGGCTTTGACTGCCAGCTCTGCTCAACGCATAGCCCCTGGATGAAGGGTCTCACAGCAGGAGACAAGCTGGGTACAGGTGATGGAGCCCAGGCTGAAGACCCCCGGGGATTTCCTCCAAAAGTTATAACAAAGGCCAGCAAGCTCACATCGGACTTGAATCTGCTGTGGGTGGGATTTTTCTGTGCCAAGAGTCCAGATTTATGCAGGATGATAGGATCATAGAATGGTTTAGGTTGGAAGGGACCTTGAAGATCATCCAGTTCCAACCCCCCTGCCATGGGCAGGGACACCTCCCACCAGACCAGGTTGCCCAAGGCCACGTCCAGCCTGGCCTTGAACACCTCCAGGGATGGGGCCTCAACAACCTCTCAGGGCAACCTGTGCCAGTGCCTCACCACCCTCAAAGTGAAAAACTAGAAGGATGCCAAAGCATTCAGCTGGCAAATGATGACATCGAAACAAACCTGTGCATAAGTGCCTTCACCGCAAAAGAGGCGTGAAACGTAGGACTGGAAGGATTGCTGCAGGGGGTAGAGAGGCATTGCTGGGGCCCACATCAACAACATTGCCCTTGTCGCCAAAAAGGCCAATGGAATCCTGGGCTGCACAGGGAAGAGTGTGTCCAGTAGGTCAAGGGAGGTCATTCTCCCCCTCTACTCGGCACTGGTGAGGCCACAACTGGAATGCTGTGTCCAGTTTGGGGCTCCCCAGTTCAAGAGGGACAGGGAGCTGCTGGAGAGAGTCCAGCGAAGGGCAACCAAGATGATTGAGGGATTGGAGCATCTCCCTTACGAGGAAAGGCTGAGAGAGCTGGGACTCTTTAGCCTGGAGAAGAGAAGGCTGAGGGGAGACCTTATTATTGCTCACAAATATCTAAAGGGTGGGTTGGAGGAGGATGGAGCCAGACTCTTCTCAGTGGTTCCCAGTGACAGGACGAGGGGCAATGGGCACAAGTTGGAACAGAGGAAGTTCCATTCCAACACACGGAAGAAGTTCTTTACGGTTGGGGTGACAGAGCAGTGGCACAGGCTGCCCAGGGAGGGGGTGGAGTCCCTTCTCTGGAGGTTTCCCAAACCCGCCTGGATGCAGTCCTGAGCGATGTGCTCTGGGCAGTCCTGCTTTAGCAGGGGAGTGGGACTGGATGATCTCTAGAGGTCCCTTCCAACTCTGAAGATTCTGTGATTCTGTGAGCAAGGCGTATGGGTTGGGAGCACTTCCAGGGGCCTCTGCAACCACAGAGACATGAACCAAGGTACCACTGTAGAGGAACCAAGGTACCATGGTGGTCCCAGTGTCTCCATCAGCTGTGCGTGCTCACCCTTGTGACACCATAATTATGCCCATGGGACCTGGTGGGACTGGGACCTCTTTTCAGAGATGGTGGCATGTTGGAGGCTGGATGGGAAAACTGGTTTTCTCATCCACTCAGTCTGTTCATTCTATGTGTTTCCTTCCCCTCCCCCCCTTCTCCCTGAAGTGTTGAGTGATAATTACTGCTAATTATTTACAGACAAAACCTAAATACCCTCCCTCCCTGTGACAGCTGGCAGCTACCCCCAGTATCTCCACAGCCTTGAGCAGATGAGCAGCCTCTGGGTTTTGTCTCCTCTTTGCAGAACTACACCAACTGCAGCTGCATCTCCGAAAATGGGCTCGCGGGGTTTGCCAAGCCCGGGACGTGCGGTACCGGCTGCTCCCACCTCTTCCTGCCCTTTGTGGTCCTGTCCTGCCTGGCGGGGATCCTTGCCAGCACGTCCCACACGCCGTCCTTCATGCTCATCCTCAGGTGAGCAGACAGGGTTGGCCATGGTCTACGTGCAGCCACTCCTCTAAGCATGGCAGAAAAGGCATCAAGGGTTTGGGTTTGGGAAACGAAGGGGTCCTTGACTTGGGGAGGAAGGTTTTCTCCAGCTGAGGGATTGGAGGGTTACATCACCCCTATATTGCACCTCGTGCTCAGTTCCTTTTGCTTGTTCCAGTTGCTTTTACATGGTTTTTGCACATGTTGGTGCAGGGAATGGAGAGTGGGGCTTCCCTGCTCCCATCACCTGGCAGTGCACATGGTTGTCCATCTAGGCTCTGTCTGGCTCAGGAGCAGGCTGTGCTTTGCTAGCAAAGACCTGACATGTCTGGGCAGAACAGAAACATCAAGCATCTCTGGTCTCCAATGTTGAAGCAGGAGAGACCTTCAGGACTTGAAGACCCTCCACTAACAGAGTTCCTGCTGCCCTAAGACTACAAAGAGTCTTCCAAAGTGTCTTTGGCTGCTGCTGCTGATCCCTGCAGAGTTAAGCAGCAAGTGGGGATTGCAGGCTGCTGGAAGATTTATCATGGAGCCACCAGTGCTGCATGGCCAATTGCTCTTGTAGGCAACGTGGTGTTCACCAACAGGCTTGGGCAAGGAGCGGCCGGTGGGTGAGTGGGTGTCACACCATGTCAGGCCCCCACGGCACCCACCGTGGAGGAACACCACGTTGCCCTCAGCACACCCCCCATTCCTGGTCCCAGCACAACCTTCAGATCCAGCAGCCATCCTGTTCCTTCTCCCCACCCACGGCTGATACCTCAGTAACGAGACGCACCATTAACTCAGTATTAATTTAGCACGGCAGTGCTTCGGCACTTTTTAATGCAGCTCCATGTTAAGTTAAGAAGTTTAATTACCTTCCTTCCTTCTGATGGATCTCGCTTGAATACATCCTCCCTCCCCAGTGCAGAGAAGCAATTAGGACTCTAGTTTCCCACACCCTTGGAAAGGTGCCTACAGGGCAGGCAGCGGCAGGCTGGAGCTAGCATCGACAGGAGCCCCAGGCTGGTGGGGCTGGAGCCTGGGATGGGCAGGGGAGGCTGAGGCTGGAGCTGGGCTGGGGGAGAGGGGAAAGTCAGGGGGGAATCTCTGTGTTAGTCCATAAATGATATTTCCAAGCACAATTTTGGATTGAGAGCAGCCATGCCGAGAAGGACTTGGGGGTGTTGGTGGGTGAGAAGTTCACCATGAACCAGCAACACGCGCTGACAGCCCAGCAAGCCCCCGGCACCCTGGGCTGCATCCCCAGCAGCGTGGCCAGCAGGGCGAGGGGGGACTGTGCCCCTCTGCTGCGCTCTGCTCTGGGGAGACCCCCCTGCAGTGCTGCCTCCAGCTCGGGGGCCTCAGCACAGGAGAGACATGGACCTGGTGGAGCGGGACCAGAG
>NW_009649852.1:1644145-1657088 GCF_000708025.1 Charadrius vociferus | reverse complement strand
AGGTTGGACGGGGCTTGGAGCAACCTGGGCTGGTGGGAGGTGTCCCTGCCCAGGGCAGGGGGTTGGAACTAGGTCCCTTCCAACCGAAACCCTTCCATGATTCTATGTTGATTCTGTAGTCAAAGCACTCCAGCCAGTTTATTTTTAGGGAAAAGCTGTGGTTAAAACCTGTTTTTACCCTGCCTCCCAGGCATTTATCACCATTTATGCCATGAGTGAGCTATGCGTACACCAGGCAGACAGAGAGGAAAGGGAAGCTGAGTCCCCTGAGGTGTGCTGACCTGGACGTCCTCTGCCACCCAGTCCTCTCCTATGTGTGGCCTCAGCGGGAACCACAGCCCGAAACATTTATTTCAGAAAACTGGGGTACCACCAAAACACACACCGGGGCATCCCAGCTCAAAAAAAAACCCACTTCCTCAATGGATAAATCACTTTTCTCTTTCAGTTACCAAAAGCATCCCTTGTATTGCTCATGTTTGGCAAAGCCAGCGGCTATATTGGTTTCAGTTTGTGTTTTGTTCATACAGATTCCTTAAATTAAAAGCAAAAATACTTAGCTGAGCTCCTCCCCGTCTCTTACGGAGTTCGGTAGGTTTTTCAGGCCAAGAAAAGGCTGTGGTATGCTTCTAGCCCTAATGAATGAAGCTTCGTCATTTCTGCTGATGTAAATGGGAGCTGCCTGGGGTCCTTGGTGCTTGGGTTGAAGGATGACTCTGTGGGTGAGGTACCGTAAGGCTTCGTGTGACGCCGGGGAAGGGAACATCCATGCTTGCAAGAATACCAGAGGGCACACTTTCCATTTTGTTTTTCAGGAGCATCCAGCCTGAAGACAAATCGTTTGCGGTGGGGATACAGTTCATGCTGCTGAGAGTTTTAGGTAAATTAAAGTGTGTTGAAATGCCGTCCTGGAAAATCGTGGCAGCTCTTGGGGATTTCATCCCTGAGCAGCCCCAGGGCTGCAGAAGTGCTGTTTATTCAGACTGATCAAAGCCTTTCCGGAGCCAGGGAAAGATGCTGCCTTGCAGGGTCTGGGGGGCTGCACATGGTGGGGAGGGGATGAGGCATCTCCATGGGGGTACATTTACGCAGCTAAATAGAAGAGTGCAGGGAATAAGTTTAGGTCCAGGAGGGCGCCCTTGGCTGTGCGCAGGTACTCCCATGTTTGCCTCCAGCTTATCAGGGTGGCTGCAAAACACATCCTGCGATCCCACTAGTTATTTTTCCTATGGTGAAAATTCATTTTCACTTGGAGGCCCCCAGAACGTGCCACTGCAGTCACGGGAAGGAGGGTACATGCATAGTGCATGAAGGAGGTGAGCATCATTCCTGGGATGAACGATGGTCCCTTATGGTCCCCGGCTCTGGGGAGACCTTATAGTGGCCTTTCAGTCCCTAAAGGGGGCCTACAGAAGAGCTGTGGAGGGACTTTTTACAAGGGCATGTAGTGATAGGACGAGGGGGAATGGCTTCAAACTGGAAGAGGGCAGGTTTAGATGAGATATGAGGAAGAAACTCTGTACTGTGAGGGGTAGTGAGCCCCTGGTGCAGGCTGCCCAGAGCAGCTGTGGCTGCCCCATCCCTGGAGGTGTTCAAGGCCAGGGTGGACGGGGCTTGGAGCCCCTGGTGTGGTGGGAGGTGTCCCTGCCCATGGCAGGGGGGTTGGAACTAGGTGATCTTCAAGGTCTCTTCCAACCTAAGCCATTCTATGATTCTATGGTTACCAAACAGCAATGAGATAGAAGGATCTTCTCGCATGTCGGTGGGGTGCAAACACACAACCAGCCCTTGGTGTGTTGTGCAGGACCAGTGGCTTCATGGGCAAAGAAAACCGTCCCCGGCCACTTTCCACCGTAAGGCATGGGAAAGTAACCACAGTTGGGTCTGTCCCAACAGAGGTGCTCTCATAACGTAACAAACCCCCCTCTGACCCTCTGCTTCCAGCGTGGATGCCGGGGCCGGTTCTGTACGGCAGCGCCATTGACACAACCTGCATCCTCTGGGAGAAGAAGTGCGACAGGAAGGCAGCCTGCAGATACTACGACAATAACCTCTTCAGGCAAAGGTAGGAATGGGTGGTCAGGATAAGGGCTGGGGCTGCAGAGGGAAACCCAGGGGGAAAGTGGCATCAGGCCACCTCTGACGTGGGATAAGTTGTTGTATATGCCATAGTAAGCAAACAGGGACACTGGCATCCCCCGGCCAGTGCTAACTCCCAGGAGTGCTTAGGAATGGTTTGGAGGGAAGTCATTGGTACAAGCCAAAACCATGCCAAGGATCATGCTAACTTGATGCTATAGAGCACAGAGGTCCATGTCCAGAAGCACTTCCTGCATTACAGTAAGAACAATCCTTCACTGGAACAACCTCCCCAGGGATGTGGTGGAGTCCCCATTGCTGTGGGTTTTCAAGACGCAAGTGGACAAGGTGCTAGATAGGCTCCCTTTCCCATGAAATGTTGGACAAGATGATCTTCTGAGGTCCCTTCCAACCTGGGCTGTTTGATGACACTATGATTACTTATTTCACGAGCATACATGGAAGCAGCCTGTCCTGACACCTTCTCCGTGGAGGTAATGCAGTAGCAGGGGTGACTCCAGCCTTAAAGCTGCCTGTGCGGTGGTGCAGGGTCCATGTAGGGTGACTTGCACCCTGGTGTTCATCTTCCAACAGAACAGCTCAGCTCAACACACAGAGAACACCACATCCAGACTGAGCATGGTAGGGAGGCTGGAAGGGAGCTGTAGGTGGTCTTCCATCCATGTTGCAAATTCGTCGTTAAGTGATTCCCTGTCCAGTAGCTGTAGCAAGTCCTATTCACCCTCAACCCCAAGACATGTTTTTGTATGCCTCATTTTTACCAAGATGTGCGATCTGTTAACGTAACACCAAAGAGAAGTAGCTATTCGTAGCTCTTCCTAGCTATTCCTCCTCTTCCTGCCACCCTTCTCGGGACCCAGGCTTGCATCTGTTTCTTCCACACTGCTGAACGTGCCCAAGGAGCCCATCCCCATGTTCAGTATCTGCTGGGTGCCTGGGGACACTGGGTGTTAGTGCTTGGTGCCCTGATTTCTTGTGTTTCCACACCACAGGTATCTTGGTCTCCAGTTTTTCTTTGAGGTGGGCGCTTTCCTGTGTTTCGTGAGTGTGTATATGATTCTCAGACGGCAGGAGAGGGAAGCCAGTGACGCACCAAAGACAAAGGCAGACCCAGAGAAGGAGAAACTGGCAGGAAACTCCATAAAGAGCCCAGAATCCAAAGTGTGATGCCAAAAATGTGAATTGCGATCTGTGTTCGGGGAGGCGAAGCCGTGTGAATCACCCCACGCTTGAACTGTGAAGGATGGATGCTTGGAGAGATAGACGACGGGGCTGCTTCCTAATCTTCTGGGTGGGATGTCCTACTCTTGTAGTGCCATGGGAGTCTGTCCATATGCTGTTCTACGCCTGCCACCTCCACCTCAATGGTGTAGCTTGCTCCTTCACGTGGACTAGTCCACACACATTAACCTTTGGACACAGTCTTCTGGATTTATGTCCTGAGCATTAACCATATAGCTGAAGAGTTTTGTGGTTTTTTTTTAAAAAAATAAATCATTTTTAATAAATGGTTTTGTACTGAACCCATACATCTCCATGAGTGATGGTCTGTCCTTGCCCCCAAAACGTCATTTGTGCTTGTTCCTTTTGCTCTCATGGTGTTAGATGGTCTTTCTTGCTTGAAGGCTTCATTCAGCTCCAGCTGACATTGGTGGGAGTTTTGTCCCAGGCTGTGGACCGTTGCAAGGACCAACTCAAATGCTTCACCCTGCTGCTGTGTAGATGCTGCTTTGGTGGCAAGGGGCAGGGATGAGGGTTCTGGGGAAGGGAGGACATCAAAAGGAACCTCAGGTCCAGCCTGGGAGAGAAACACCGATACCCGCAGACTTGTAGAGCTTTGGCAACACGGCCACATTTTGCAGCAATGATAATATCAATTCTTATTTTCGCATGATCAGTACTTGCCACAGGAGCTTGCTGAAGCATGTGAGTGTTAAGGCTCCTTCCCTGTTTTCCAGTCTGAGAAAGGCAGAACTTTTCCCAGAGATGCAGGACCAGAAAGGGAGGTTGAACCCAGCCCTCCTGCAGACTGGGCAGAGCTTGTGGCTCAGCCATTTGACCACAGAGCCAGACAGCTTTGCTGTGCTCCTTGAAGGGGTCACTGTCAGATGCAGCTGTAATTATGGAGTGAAAGTTGAGTCTGGTGTTATTTTGGTGCAGCGGCCTCTATTTTCTGCATTCTTCCCATCTCAGGGCTCCTTTCCACCCAAGCACAAATTGTGTCGCTGGTCTCATACCATCAGTGTGCAACCACAGACCATTGGGTAACTTGTCGTTTTTGGCTCCAGAAAGGAATTCAGGAGAGAAACCAGAACTTCTAAGTTCAGCCCAAATATGCAGAAGAGAAAAGAAATACACAGCGGAGAAATGTCATTAACTCCTCACACCCTGGCAAATAGTCCTATGGGGAGGTCTGGGGTGTGCGGAGAGGTGTGGTAGTGGAGGGTGGAAAGGCCAGTGGTGAAGTGGCTGGTTTAGATATTCCACCAGACTGTTTGCCCAGCTGCTTTAAGAGACCCAATTAACATACTTCGGAGTGAGAGACTAATTTTATTTTATTTTTTTAGTTGGGTTTTTTTTTCATATTTTTGTGCAGTGCATTTTTTCACTGAGGAGATGGTTAAGAGAGTCTACAGCCCTGTTCACAGGTGTCTACACAGAGAAGTGACTTCTGGCTTAAAAGAAGGTGTTAGAAGACAGACGTGAGAGTGCATCCTGAAAAGATGTAGGTGGACCCGTTCAAGGAAGGATGAGTAGCATATGCTCATCGTGAGCACCAGAAAGCCAAATCTGGGGGACTTTGGCACTATTCTGGGTTTTCAAGTCATGACTAGGTAGCATCTGTTGCTAAAACAGACTACAAATAGGAAGGAGGTTCTTTGGACATGAGTAGGGAAGAGATGGGCCATGATGTTCACAGTGGTCCCTCCAGCTCTTGGCAGCCCATGGTTTTGTGGCCTCCTCGCTGCATCCGGCGGCGAAGAAGGTTCTTTCCTGGCTAAGCGCAAGTCCTCAGCTCGCAAATGGTTTCATGTGTGGTTCAGTATAAACTCAAGTCGCTCCAAGGTACTTTCCAAACCACAACAAACCACCACAATTTGCTTTGTACAGCGCAGCAAGTCAAGAGCTGCAATGCGCTTTGCTGGGGATGACCCTGGATGGGGTTGCAGAGTGACTTTATAAAGTCAGAAAGGCTGCACCTCCCTACCCTTGGGACAGCTGACTTCAGATGGGGACCAGACCATGCTCCAGCACCAGAGCAGCACAGCCTGGCCGGTGGCCACCGCACAAGTCCAAGGAGTCCTGGCCTCTGTGTTTTGATCCACCAGCGCAATCCTTCTGCAGAATTGCTGCCGACCCTTTGCTCGCCCTGTGCTGCGTGGGTCTGCCCTGCCGGGCTGTTGGGCGGCGGTGGGGACGAGCTCAGAGGGGTAGCTGCGCTCTTGCAAAGCAGACAGCGTAGCACCAGACTTCTCCTGTTATAAGTCAGAGGGAGACCCTCAGAGGGATGACTGCAGCCTTTCTGAAAGCCCCCCAGATTGCAGAGGCTGTTGCTTAATCCTCATGATTACGGAAACAGTGATGCTGCTTATAAGGAGGAGAAAACGAGGAGGGGAAAAAAAAAACCCTGACACAGCAATTTGTCTAGTAAATTTGTTCACAAACAGCATCAAGCAAAAATAAACAGGGAGTTCAATGACCTCCCTTGGCTTCACGGTACTATTTCGGGCGGCAGGCAGGACACACCATCTCTCGGCCATCCAGCTGGAGCGATGGCCACTTCTGCTGGGCTCATGGTGGATGCGGAAGCATCCCACAGGATGGCCCAGCCAGCTCAATCCCTGCATGGCCTATTCTCATTGCTGGGCTCGGGACTCTGCATCCATTTTCCACCTGGAAAACTTCGATTACATCTATAGAGATTTTTTTTCCGGCAATGCACAAGATGGTACAGTCTGAATTCTTCCTTTCCTTGTTACCACTCCAGCAGAGGAGCCTTCCCTGTAGGTAAGCATCCAAGGCAATTGCAAGGAGCGTGTCTTAGCTTTGTGCTTAGCTATAGGCCTGTTATTATGCTTTTGCTGTGGTAATTTCCATTAATTTGGGCTGGAGCTTCTATAAAGAGAAATAAAAGCACTTTCTTCCTCTTCTCCTCCTCTGTGCTCTCCCAGAACACTGTTGAAAGGGACTGACTTGCAAGAGAAGATTAAAAAGAGGCAGTTTGGAGAGGCTAGCTCCCGTTGTCAGCGGGGGGGAGATAAAACCCAGGAAATATGAAAAGGTTTCCAGCACCAAGGTGAGAGGAGGAGTGTTTGATGGAGAGCAAAGGGCAGCCTGGTAGGAGGATTGCAAAAAAAAAAAAAAAAAAAAAAAAAACAGAAGCAAAGGAAGGTGTAGCATCAGCAAAATCCACCCTGTGCTGTTATGCTTTGCCAGGTTTTCCCCAGAGGAGATATTCCCCTGGAGACAGCTTAAAATAGATTTTATAAAGCACTTAAGGATATACCTTAGGCAGCTGCCATAAATTGCATAGGGGAGGTTAACGTGAGTCAATCCAGCTGTGCCATAAGTCCATTGACTTGCTTCAGTCTTGCTCCTTTGTGCTCCAGCAAGGCTAAAGGAGATAAGCTACAACAAGGCAGGTATAGCAAAAACGTCCAGACCAGGAGCTGAATGCACTGGATGTTTCTGTGCGGTGCTTTGTAGTACCAGGGGTCGCAGACCTGAAGATAAAACAGTGTCTTTAGGACTGGTGAGAATTGCACAAGGTCAAGAGGATGAATTAAATCAGGGAGGGGAGGCTGTTTCCCCAACTACAAGAAGGCTTTGCAGGGTGCAAGGAGGTTGGGTATTCACAGAATTCACAGAATTGTTAGGGTTGGAAGGGACCTCTGGAGATCATCTAGTCCAACCCTTCTGCTAGAGCAGGGTCACCTACAGCACGTTACACAGGACAGCGTCCAGGCGGGTTTTGAATGTCTCCAGAGTGGGAGACTCCCCCACCTCTCTGGGCAGCCTGTTCCAGTGCTCCACTACCCTCAAAGTAAAGAAGTTCCTTCTCATGTTAAGATGGAACTTCCTATGTTCAAGTTTATGCCCATTACCCCTCGTCCTATCACTGGGCGCCACTGAAAAAAGACTGCTCCCATCCCCCTGGCATCCTCCCATTAAGTATTTGTATGTATTAATAAGATCCCCCCTCAATCTTCTTTTCTCTAGACTAAAGAGACCCAAGCCCCTCAGCCTTTCCTCATAAGAAAGGTGCTCCAGTCCCCTAATCATCTTTGTTGCCCTTTGCTGGACCCTCCCCAGCAGTTCCCTGTCTTTCTTGAACTGGGGAGCCCAGAACTGGACATCTAAGCAGTCTCAACAACAAGCAGTCTCTAAATATAGCATTGTAGCAGCCCCTTGAGAGCTCAACTGTCCTGCCTTGAGGGTCAGGAGTCACAAAAATATTCAAAGATACCTCTGGAGGTCATCTAGTCAGCAAAACCATCACCAACACTCTCAGGCTGCCCAGAGAGGTGGGAGATGCCCCATCCCTGGAAATATTTCAGGCCAGGTTGGACAAGGCTCTGAGCAACCTGATCTAGTTGAAGATGTTCCTGCTTATGGCAGGTGGTTGGACTAGATGGCCTTTAAAGGTCCAACCCACACACTTCCATGATTCTATGATGGCAACTGCAGCTTTGACCTGACGTAGAAAAACCTCCAAGGATGGAGACACCACAGAGTCCTTGGTGACCTGTGCCAGGGCTGCACCACCTTTCTGGTGAAAAATGCTTTTTCCAGTATCCAGCTTGAAGCTCCCAAACCACATCTTGTGGCCATTGCCCCTTGTCATGCTGGCTGCTGTGGCTGAGAAGAGTTTAGCTCCATTCTCTCTGCCCTTCAGGTAGCTGTAAAATGCTGTTAGATTGCCCTTAACATCCTTTTGGCTAGACCAAACAAACCCAGCTCCCTCAACCTCTTCCCATTTACCACGTGCCCCAGGTCCTCCCCAGCCCCTCTCCAGTTTTTCCCCATCCCTATCGAACTGGGAAGTCCAAAACTTTTGACTATGTCCCAGGTGTGGGCTCACCAGGACTGAATATAGGGGATAAAATCTCTCAAGATCCTTCTGCTGCTGGTCAGCATGTGGTTTGCCTTTCTCTTGATGAGAGTGGTGTATTGGCCTATATTCAACTCGGCGTGCACTGTAATCCTTTTCGGTGGGTCCCTACTCACACAGGCAGTTCCCAGCCTGTACTGGTGAATGGCTTTATTTTGACCTAGGTGCAAAGTACCTCATATTTCTTGATGAACCTTCCAAAGGTTTCCGTTGACCCAATCGTCATGTTTCTCAAGGTCCCTTTGGTTGATGCTGTCCCATTCATCATGTCACCTCTTCTAATTTAATAACTCCTTCAGGCTTGCTGAGATGCATTCCGCCTCATCATACACATCATGGATGAAGATATTGGACAATACCAGCCCCGGTATTGATCCCTGAAGATCAATAAATCCCCTTGCTACCAGCCATCAGCTGGACGTCGAGCTATTGATCGCTACCCTCTGAGCCTGGCAGTCCCACCAGCTTTCAGCCTATCTAACATCCCTTTGCCCACAAGCCCGCACCTTCTCAGCCTTTTCTGGTTGTCTGGGACTCAGATCATCACAATTTTTCAGAGATGATAGAGACTGACTTTGCAAAGATATTGGTCAGCTCCTTCATCACCCTCCGGTGAAACCCATCTGACTCCATGACTGTAAATGTTCCAGCTTCTCTGAGCAGTCCTGCTGCTCCCCTGGGCTCTCCATTTACTTCCCCAACCATGCTGGGGCACAAAAAAGTCTAGGAGATGGCTTTCTCTGTAAAGCCTCACTCTCCTGGGAACCCTCCATGGCTGCTCCTGGATGATTCTGCCTAGCAAGTCTCCAAACAAGTGAAAATCTGCTTTCCTGAAGCCCTGAGACATAACTGCTGTTCACTTTCCTTGCCTTACTCCTGATCCTGAGCTCACCCATCTCATGACAGCGGCAGCTCCATCTGCTTCTGTGGACATACTTGCTGTCAGTTTTCCTCTGTGATAGACCATCACCTTACTCAGCCCCTGTAGCATCTGCACCAGGAAATTGTTACCCATTTGGATTTTTCCGTTTGGCTGGAAGGATGGAGATCACCACATGGATCCCCACTCCCTCAAACCCTGAGTTCTGTATTCATCTTCATCTGCTGGTGGTGTCCCCTGGCTGAGTTGGTGATGATCACATGGATAACAGCCAAGGGAATCTGGAAGTTTGGATAAGCCTGAGCAATTTTTTTCCATGACATCATGGATCTCGGCTCCAGGCAAGCAGCAGACCTCCCTAAATGACAAGTCTGGCCAGCAGGTAGGTACTTCTGTCCTGCAGAGGAGCCTCCAACCACCGGCACTGCTGCTGTAGTCATCTGAGGTCTCTAAGAGCCTGAGGTTTCCAGCCCAGAACCTTCCCCTGATCGATCCAGTTCCTCCTCCTCTGTTATCAGCCCTGAAAGCATTTTCTTGGTGGATCTAACCCAGACCCATGTGTTTTTCATCCAGCCCCAACAAGCTTTCTGTGCCAAAAGCTGCCCAGCATCCCCCAGTAGCCAGGAGAGCATGATGTTGGCAGAGCAGTGGTACCCAGGATGGTGAGACACCACCCCAAAGTACCTCAACAAGTTACCGCCTGCCACCTTCAGACTAGAAAGAGATGGAACACCAAATTAAATCTGGACTAACCCTCTCAGAGCTGGCCTTCCCCTTTGGTCCATGCTGCCCAGCCCAGTGGTCAGAGCACCGGGAAACCATTCAGAGCAGCCAGCTCAAATCTTCTCATTTGCAAAGAAACACTCTTCCTCTTGTCTTTCCTCAGGAGACAGAGGGGAAAACCTGACTGTTATCTTCATGACAGCAACCTTTTTTTTTTTTTTTTTTTTAACTTATCCGTTACCCTTTGACCTTCCCTTTTCTGGAGTAAACAAGCCCAACAGATTCAACTTCTCCCTCCTAGGTTGCATTTTCTAAACCCCTAATAAATCCATCGCTGTCTCCTCTGGATTTTCTCTGGTTCCTTCATATATCTCTGAAAGCGCACACCCAGCTCGGCACAGCTGGGACTTCCTCAGGGCGGGCCAGAACAGAGAAGTGATGATGTTCAGTGCTAACACCCACGGAGGGCTGTTTCACCCCTCAAACCCATCAACTGGGAGAGTCCACAGCACTAGAGCATGGCTGTGTCCAGGACAAGGTTCCGCGCACCCAAGACGCTGCTCAGCTGTGTAGGAGCTGGGGAAATGGCAGAAATGGGATGAGAGACAGTGTGGGGATCAGCACAACGCTCGACAGAGATGCACACTCGAAGAAAATAGGATAGGGAGGAATTTGAAAAGTTTCCCAGGATCATATGATTTCCTCAAAGCTTGGCCAAGGCCATCTCCTCCATCCCTGATGAGAGATAACCCAGCCCTTCCCGGCAGCCCCTTGCCAGGGGCCAGTCGTTACTCAGGCAGAAGATGTGACACCAGTGTCCCAGCCCGGGATGACGCCTACCTCGTTACCAAGGAGTGACAAACGGTGGTGCAAATGGTGAGAGCAGCAAATTCAGTAATTGCTCTTGTCAACTGTATTAAATTGAGACAGCTTAACACAGCAGCTCTTCCGGTGTCCCTGGCCAAGGCACAGACTCCATCCATCCAGCAGCAGAGGGGGAGCTGGGTGACTTGCAGTCCCACTAAGCATAAATGAAGGCTCAAAAAGGGGTACAATTGCATTTCCAGCGCTTGACGTGGTGAGGACCAGCTCATGACTGGGATAACCCTCCCCACAATGTCTTACACAAGGCAGGGATGGAGACCAGCACCTCAAAATGGGGTTCACAAAAGCTGAGGTGCAGTACTGGGAGTTGCTTGAACCAGAAATATCAGGGAGGTGTGAGGAAGATCTCTGCCTAGAAAACCATAGCACCTCTATTTGTTCATCCAATTTACTCATTATTAGAGCCCTGGCTTGGGCCAGAGGAACCCAGGTTCCAAACCTCCATCTCCACGAGGGTTTTCAACACATTACATCTTGTAGGCAACCGCACTGGTGTGGTTCCCAGAATCCCAGACTGGTCAGGGTTGGAGGGGACCTCTGGAGCTCCCCCAGTGCCACCCCCCGCCAGAGCAGGGGCACCTCCAGCAGTGGCACAGGATGGCGTCCAGGCGGGTTTGGAATGGCTCCAGAGGGGGAGACTCCCCCACCTTTCTGGGCAGCCTGTGCCACTGCTCTGCCACCCTCATAGCAGAGAACGCCCTCCTCAGGTTGAGATGAAACTTCCTATGGTCAAGTTTGTGCCCGTTACCTCTTGTTCCTGGCATTTTAAACTCTTCCCAATAAACCACCTATCTGCTGGGCTGTAGCCTTCAACCTGTGAATCATAGAATAATAGAATGGTTTGGGTTGGAAGGGACCTTGAAGACCATCCAGTTCCACCCCCCTGCCATGGGCAGGGACACCTCCCACCAGCCCAGGTTGCTCCAAGCCCCGTCCAACCTGGCCTTGAACACCTCCAGGGAGGGGGCAGCCACAGCTTCTCGGAGCAACCTGCCCCAGCGCCTCACCACCCACACAGGGAAACATTTCTTCCCAATATCTAATCTCAATCTCCCCTCTTCCAGTTTGAAGCCATTCCCCCTCGTCCTATCACTACGTGCCCTTGTAAAAAGTCCCTCCCCAGCTTTCTTGTAGGCTCCCTTCAGATACTGGAAGGGGCTATAGGGTGTCCCCAGAGTCTTCTCTTCTCCAGGCTGAATATTCAGTTCTGGTTCAAATCTCTGCAGGCTGGAGAAGAAAACCATCAGCAGAGTTTGCCAAAGATTCAGAGAACCTGGTTCGTCGCTGTCTTTTCTGAGTGGTGAAGGATCCAAGGCATTTATGGAGCTGAGAGGTGCTTTATAGCTAAGCACAATGCTCATTCTTCTGGAAAAGAGCACAGATAAAGCTTTTAAATAACCTAGCATCCCCTTGGTCTATTTATCTCATCTAGATCTCTCCCTGACGGTGCTCCTGGCCACCGCTCTGCTGCAATCAAAGCCCAGAGGGTTTCTCCTGGTCGTCTGCTGCTGTTAAAGGGGCAGGTTTTTCAGCAGAGGGGATAGGGGTGGTCCCATGTGGAATTGGTGACTGTTTGCAGAATGCCAACAAAAAATGTGTATTAAAACCCACTAAATGCTTCTCTTGAAATTCACTCATACTGCCTCTGGCAACCCGAAACCCGTTCCTGGAAAATGCTCATCAAATAGACCCAGTTTGTAGCAAAAATACAGAGAATCCCCATGCCTGGCCGTAGTCTGGGACTGAGTCAGATCTGTGAGAGAAAAACCTAGTCCCCAAGCTGGGGAAGAGGAAAGCAAATAATTCATGTATGTATATACAAAAGGTAGAAATACTCATTTTAGGAAGGTCTGGGAAGTTCACACTAGGATACTGAAAAGACCAGCCAAGGAATCACTGAACTTTCATCGATTAACCCCATAATTCGCAGAGGTTGGGGGTTTCTGGAGGATCTTAGGAAGGGAAAACAGAGAAATCGGGCAGATCCAGTCCCAGCTCAGCCTGGAACACCAGAAAAATGCTGAAGAAATTGTCACAGCATCTGGACAATAATGTCGTGGATTGTCACAGACAGATAACATCAAACATTTAATTTCTCTTTTGGGCAGCTATCTGGCCTATCCAGGGAAGCTGTGCCCCCTCTTGACTTAAGTAAGGATCTCGACCCTACCCCACCATATTCTCATAAACTAATTATCAGCATCATATGAAATTATCATGCAGCGAGGAGAAAAAGAAAGGGA
>NW_009649852.1:1637564-1644072 GCF_000708025.1 Charadrius vociferus | reverse complement strand
GCATGCTTAATTGGAAAGCTTCACTTCCAGGGATTACAGGTAGTTTACTGCCTACCCAAAAGGATTTATCCGGCAGAATCTCACTAGGGTCTGTCCTGTCTCTGGCACTAATCAATATTTTAATTAATGGCTTGGATGATGAGAGCAAGAGGAGCTAATAAAATTTCTGCCTGCGGTCACAAGTGCTGCGGATGGCAGGATTTGAATTCATATCATTCACAGAAGATTGGAGAAACGTCCCGAAATCGATAATGCTGGGATTCAACACCGAGAGGAAACGGACAGAGGAGGGCTCGGGCACAGAATCTGCCTGGTGAGAAAGGGGATGTGGCAGCCACCTCTCATACAGAGTATCTGTAAGGAGGAGGGAAGATCAGTTGTTTCTAGGAGAAAAAAACCTCTCCATTGGGGAAAAGATGTAGGTGGAGGAGCAAGAAAAAGCTCCAACTGCAATGAGGTGCTTGAGCAGACTGTAGAGCCCCGGGTCCATCGGTGGAAGGTTTTAGGAATGGGAGATGCAAGTATCCATCTGTCTAATCCCAAAGTCATGGGGTGACTGTAGATAAAGGCAAAGTCCTTTCTTAGACCAATGTGTATATATATATTATATATGAGGCTGTTGAGCCCCTTCCAACCTGCCCTTCCCAGGCTCTACTGAAGCATTGAAGAGCAGCGAAACGGAGGGGACGTCTCAGGACCTCGTGGGGATGCTGTGCAAGCTGGCACTGCTCAGGAGCTGGCAGCACTGCCGGAATCGCTGCCGTGACGGTGCTGCCAGCTGCGTGACAGTGAGTGAACCTGACAGGCAACACGTTCAACCCGGTCACAGGAAATATTTTCCCAAAGAGCAACTTTTTTTCACCTGTGCATCTCGCTGGTGGGTGGGAGAGCTAAAGCCAAGACTTACTTGGGCTTTAAAAGGATGTACCACCCATATAGATGGTTGCAAATGTAAAAGGGGAGAAAATCTCACACTTCATAGCAGGTGGAGAGCCGGAGAGCTTGCTTTTGGGGCTTCTGCTCTCGTCCAGCATCTGAGCCAGGTTGTAGAGCGATGCAAAGCGCCGCTGTGATTTGGTCTGGCAGCACTCATGTTCAACAACACGTGTCTTGGTCTTGTGGCTTGTTCCCCAGCTAGTGACATGAAAGAAAGCAGATCCTGACATGGAAACACGTAAGAGAAATTCAAGCTTCTTGTTGGAGATTGTTGCGCTGTGCAGGCAAGCATGAAAAGAGCCTCCGGCACAGCCATCAGCTGGTTTGCTGCCTTACTTTGTGGGTTTTGACCACACATCTGGATCCGGGGATAGGAACAGATCCAGCACCCCGGGCGATCTGTGAGCCCACGGACCCCAGGGTTTCAGCCAGGCTTCCCATCACAACACCAGGGGAGGTGTGGAAGCAGATTTTGGGATCTGCCACTCCAGTTGCATGGACCCTATGGTGTCTTGATTGACAGAGACTATCCATGCGCAAGGCAATATGAGGGCCTACAGACCCTGTGATGCCCTAGCAGGTAGGGAATCACTGAATCACACCTGTGGGGCCTGAGCTGATGCTAAGGGCATCCTGTTGGCCAGGAGAAGGACCTGGGGGTACCGATTGATGAGAAGCTCAACATGAGCCAGCAATGTGCAATTGCAGCCCCGAAGCCCAACTGCATCCTGGGCTGCATCAGATGAAGTGTGGCCAGCAGGGCGAGGGAGGGGATTCTGTCCCTCTGCTCTGCTCTGGTCAGACCCCACCTGGAGTACCGCGTCCAGCTCTGGAGCCCCCAGCACCAGAGAGACATGGACCTGCTGGAGCAGGGCCAGAGGGGGGCCACAAAGATGATCTGAGGGCTGGAGCCCCTCTCCTATGAGGAGAGGCTGAGAGAGTTGGGGCTGTTCAGCCTGGAGAAGAGAAGGCGAAAAAGGGGAGATCTTATTGCAGCCTTCCAGTCCTTAAAGGGGCTACAGGAGAGCTGGGGAGGGACTTTTTACTGGGGCATATAGTGACAGGACAAGGAGGAATGGCTTCAAACTGGAAGAGGACAGGTTTAGATTACATATCAGGAAGAAATTGTTGGCTGTGAGGGTGGTGAGCCCCTGGGCCAGGTTGCCCCGAGAAGCTGTGGCTGCCCCATCCCTGGAGGTGTTCAAGGCCAGGTTGGACGGGGCTTGGAGCAACCTGGGCTGGTGGGAGGTGTCCCTGCCCAGGGCAGGGGGGTTGGAACAAGATGATCTTCAAGGTTCCTTCCAACCTAAACCATTCTGTGATTCTATGATTCCCAGAAGGTCTCATACTGAAGCAGCTGCAGCCCAACAGAAGTATTGCAAAGAAAGGATGACCTGCTTTTTCCATCGTGCCGAATGAAGGGAGGAGTGGGAGAGACGAGTTATTCTTGGCTTCAGGAAGGATCTGTGCTGCTTCTTTGCTTCTCTCTGCCATGACCGTACCCTGTTGCAACCAGTTAAAGAAGTGGCACAGATGCTTCTCCACTGCATAACTGTTATCAACCCCAAATTTTTACTTTCTAGAGAGTCTCTACAGAGTTTCAGCTTTCCAAGCAAACTGCAGTCCTACAAGCAACTGGAGCCATGTGTTGACTCTGGGAGAGCCCACAAGAGGAGTGGGGCAGGGGCAGCACCACTATTCAGACAGAAGATCATCAAGAAAAGACTTTGTCCTGCAGGAAACATTGCTGTCATCTAGTGGTTGGCTTTGCTCTTGGGTTTGGTCACTGACCCACCACCATTTGGGGTCTGCCTGGTGCATGGCAGGGAGAAGTAGAAGACAGCCACATTCCCCAAAATGGTGCTTTTTCGGACAACAGGAACCATGCAAGAAACAGCTCAGATCCCATGAAATACTGCTGCTTGCTTGGGTGGGCTTTATTTGTAAGCAGTAATTGCATCATCAGACCAAGACCAAGAAAATCATCCCTATTAACCATTGATCCGATGACTCCCTTCTTCGTTTCCTGCTCTCAAGTGCAGTGTGGCATTTGACTGTCCTTTTCAAGAGGTACTTACATTGCAGTCCTAGTTACTCGGGTCAACATTTCCTTACAGAACTGTGACACTGAAGGTCGCAGAGGACCTGCCATTTACAAACCTTTCTTCATTCAGCTGAATCTCAAAATACTTTCAAAAAAAAAAAAAAAAACAACGAATTAATAAGCTGTGCAGTGAAGAACGACCATCCCACCCATGGGATGCAGATCACTCTGGGGTGACCTCTCTGTCTGTTGGCAAAGAGCATGGCAGGACAGTGGGGAGATGGTGGCTGCCTGAACGCAGAAGAGTATATATAAAGGCAGAATTTGCTGGGGTTTGGCCAAGATGCCGGGCCTTCGTTATAAGAGTTTTAAGCTCGTATCATCCCTCTAAATTACATTGGCATTTGCCAGAATTCACTTGCTGTCCTATGCGGAGAAGGTATGACCCCTTGCACTTCGAGGCACAAAATTATCTCCTCATCTCGCTCAATTGAGTGCGTTTTCCTGCTGATTTCCGAGTGCCCTCTCCTCTTCCCTTCCAGTTGGGCTTACTTGAAGGTCCAAGACAAACAGAGCAGAATAAATCAGGAAGTCTCTCCTGTGTTTAAAGACAGGTTGAGTAATGGTTACTCATGAAATATGAAATTCATCTTTGGAGCTTAATGTACTTATAACAAAGTTGTGCCAGAGCTTGTTGTTGAAGGCTCTGAAATTATTGTGGCGAGGGAACAGCATCCTTTATCCTCCAGATCTGATAAGAGCTGACACTGCGTCATTGAGCATATTCCCAGCTTCACCCTAATCTGTTGCTTTCAGGGCGCTGAAGGACAGAAGTGCTTTCAGACGGCGCTGATAAAGGCTGCCGTAACATTTTAATCCCTCTCACCTCACTTTTCTAGTTAAAATGTCATTTGCTAAAGAGACCAGAACCTGAGATGGTTCCAAGCTCTGCACACTGTTATAACTTTCTGAGCAAACTTCAGTGAAAAAAAAATCACATTCCCTAACTAAAGTTGCTATTGAAACCTTCTTGCTGTTATATCCGCTGTTAAAATACGGTTCTCTTTGTACCCTCCCCATCTCCTGCTTCTCCCAGTGACATGACCTAACTACACATTGGCAACTGGATGTGTCCAAATTGCACTCATAAAGTTTTGGGGAATCTGTGCTCAACTGTTTTTTTCCCCCCAGCTTCTGATTTCTCGTGACTGCAGGAGTGCTCTGGAGCAGAGGCTGGGCACAAGTACAGAGATACTCCGAAATCTTTGCAAGCTGGAGGATGAGTGGTCACATAGGGAGGACATGGGTCTGGCCAGGCTGAGACACGGTGGGTTTGCACATCACCCACTCCATCTGTCTCAGCTCTGTTCGTAGGCAGCTCTCGAGGGAGACCTTCAAGGTGGGATGTGGGGGAGGCAAGCAAGATGCAGACAGATATCTGCAAATATTTGCAGATAGGTTTTCCATCAGGAAACCCTGGAGAAAGCACAGAGGTGTGGATAAAGAGGTGACCTAGGGGCTGAGAGGATGGCATGGTGGGCAAAGACACACTGTGAAGGACCTTGATAGCATAGAAACAGAGTCTACACCTCCAGGGGTGGAGTAGACAGAGGCATAGAGAGGAAAAATAAGCACATCAGAGCCCGTGGAGCCTCCACAGAGATGGAGGGGAGGGAGAAGGAGTGATGGAGAGGGATGATAGCTAAGGACAAAACTTCTTATCAGCTGTTGTGTCATGATGCTTTCAGAGAATCTCCAGAGAAGCAGGTCAAGGAGAAAGATCTTCTCTCTTCATCCCCTCAGTGTTTCCAGCATGGGGACAGGAGACAGCGGCTGGCTTTGTGCCCTCGGGTGCATCCCACCCTGTGCCTCCCAGGGATCTGTGACAGAGATGCTGAGGTTGATCTGGGTGAAGGGTGGTGGGAAATGCCAGTTTGTGAAAGAACCTGCAGGAACACTAAAGCCAGGTGAATAGAGGTGGGATGGTGACAAACAGGGCTGCCACTGACAATGAACAAACTGGGAACACTGGGGAAAGCCATACCTTGCCTGAGGGACACACTCCTGTACAGCCTCCCACAACCACCCTTTGGGGCAGACCAGGCCCATGAGCTGCCTTCATCCGGCCTTGTCCCACTGGAAGACAGGCTGGAGCTGTGCCTAGCCACAGAGCAAGGAGAGGCAGCAGCTTTGCCTAAGATTCACAGAAGCCAAAATAAGCAGAATTTTGAGGCAAAAGTTACCCCCTACAGACACCTTTCCAAAAGAAAAAGTTTGTCACTGCCAATGAAGAGGAACCCAAGAGAGATGGGAAGGACATTTTGGAGCCTTGATCTTCCTCATGGCGTGTAGATGATCCTGAGCAGACTGAGGCACACATGCCTTAGTGCTGGTAGACATGTGGGTCGCAGAGAGTGGGTGGGTGAAATCTAGGAGCAAATGACTGAAATCCATCTGGATTAAAGCAACTATCACTTTCCTTTCCAGAAGGTCTTGCATCGGGTCTTGTTGCGTCGATCTCTCCTACATCTGCAGTAGAAAGAGGCACAGCTCTTGTGACTGTGCCTTCCAGCAGAGATGTGACACAGACGAGTGTCCCAGCACCCAGCTGGGGCTCATCCTGGACTGAAGATGTTTAGGCACTGTTCTTGGACGCTGGTGATAATGACAGGCAAGCCCTGAGGAAATTACAGCTTTACTGTTTCTAGGAAACTGGAGAAAAGTTGTGATTAACAGCCTGGCATGCCAGCATTGTTCCCTGACATCCTGCCTGCAACGTCTCCAGGATTCCTCATACCTCGAGGGAGCAATTGCAGAAGATGTTCTGGGAACAGAGGACGAAGGAGTGAGCCATATCTGAAAAAAGCCGGGACTCTGTGGCAGCTCAAGCAAGGTATCAGCTGTGGGGAGCGTTCTAACATCTCCCAGTGATGCCTGATCTCCTGCGTGGTTTCCACCATCCCATTCCCACCCTCCTGGACCTGTCCCTAGGGTACCGCTGTCACATACCCATTTTCCCGAGGCTGGGAGAAAGTGCAAGCTGTGCACAGAGCAGAGAAATGAGCCAGTGACTGATGAGGCTCATGATAATTTTCAAGCCAGAAGCGTCTTTCCTCACCCCCCTATACAGATGCTGGGATGTGATTCAGCTTCACATTAAATCCCCTAAATGCAGATGTCCACATGCCCCTGTGGACAACGAGTATTTCGGCTCCCATTACAGCCTAGATCTTGCTATACAAACACAGCTGTGTAGCATTATTTAAGACACGAGGGTCCTAAATGTTTAAAATATGTCCCTGGATACCCCATCCAGCAAGAGCATCCCATGGGCTGGCACGCACACAACCTGCTGCAGGGCCACCACGCAGAGGCCATGGAAGAGGTTGTGATGGACCAAGTCACAGAATCATAGAAACCCAGAATCCCAGACTGGTGAGGGTCGGAAGGGCCCTCTGGAGCTCCCCCATCCCGCCCCCCGCCAGAGCAGGGGCACCTCCAGCAGTGGCACAGGACGGCGTCCAGGCG
>NW_009649852.1:1618033-1637516 GCF_000708025.1 Charadrius vociferus | reverse complement strand
TCACTGGGCACCACTGGAAACAGACTGTTCCCATCCCCCGGCACCTCCCTTGAAGGATTTATCAGCATTAATAAGATCCCCCCTCAGGCTTCTCTCCTCCAGACTGAACAGCCCCAAGTCCCTCAGCCTTTCCTCATAACAAAAATGTTCCAGTCCCCTCATTGTCTTTGTAGCCCTTTGCTGGACCCTCTCCAGCAGTTCCCTGTCCTTCTTGACCCGGGGAGCCCCGAACTGGACACAGTGCTCCAGATGTGGCCTCCCCAGGGCAGAGCAGAGGGGGAGGATGACCTCCCTCCACCTGCTGGCCACACTCTGCTTGACGCCCCCCAGGATGCCATTGGCCTCCTGGTAGCACCAAGACGGTTTCTGCCTATGAAGTCTCTCTGGGAGAGGACAATGGGAGAAGGATGTACAAGGGTTAATGTAGGGCCTGCCCTGCTCCTTCCACCAAGAAATTTTATGTTTATTTTTCTGCAGAAATGTAAAATAATACATGTTTTCCGGGTTCCCAGAGGGATTTTTCTCCTTCCGCTTGTTTCTGGACTGGGGAGGGAGAAGGCTGTGCAGGTGCTGGGAAATGCATGGGAAGGGGTTGTTTCCCAGCACATCACTTTGGGACCAGGAGCACATCCCACTTGCAGGGTCCCCAGCCCACTTCTCCCACCCACGCATTCCCCTCCCACGCTCCCCTTTCCACAGCATCGTGCGGGATATGGACAATTCAGAGGAGCACAAGAGCCCTGCAGGCTGCAGGATTAAACCCTTCTGAAGGTAACAGCCCTAGTGCAATTGTTAGCGTTTAGTTTGGCACATACGAGACAAATGGTCAAGTCTTAAAGGACTCTGCTCTGTAAAACATGGGACATCCTGAATGCCCTCAGATCCCATCGTGTTGGGGATGCTGGAAAGCAGCACACGCCGGGGCCGATCCGAGCCCCGGAGGGTGATGGAGGCTCTAATCTGTTCTGGTCCACGCACAGCTGCAGCTGTAATTTGAAAGCATATTTTGAGCCAGAGAACCCTACCCGTAGCCTGGGTGTAGTTAAATAATAGAAAAGGAGGAAGAAATTAGGCAGCAAATGTATATATTAATAATAAATATGGAAGGAGAAAGAACTGAGCAAAAGCGAAGGCAAGAGTGAAACGCACAGATGAAACACAAAGTGGAAAGGGACCCAGGACACCACAGACAGCTGTGGAGGAGAAGGCTCAAGGTCCCCCTTGGCTTCATCCATTGGGCTCTACCATGAACAGGAGAGTCGCTGGCTCGATTTGGGGTCAGGTGCAGCAAGCACTGTGCACGTTTTTCCCTAGGGACCCCTTGCATGAGACAGGGCAACTTGGGCAATAAGAGCTGGGAAAACCTTGTCTGGCTTTTAAGCCCAATGTCCCTTCCACAGCTGCAGGATGAGTGTTGAAGTTTTCCACGTTGTACCAGTGGTTTTAACTCCATCCATGAATAACTTCCATATGCTGCTGGCCAGCAAAGTGTGCTCATCCCTGCAAGGCAGAGCTCTCTGTCTTGCAAAGCGGGGCAGAAATTAAAGCCATGAGTCCCAGTGTGGCTATGTCACCTGGGACCGTCTGCTGCACCTCAGCTGGGCTTCAGCATCACCAGCCCTGGGATGACCACATCACCCTCAGCGTCCACCTCCATCAGCGCCAAAGCATCAAGAACAGCCACGAACTGCCAAAACATGCTCTGCAAACACGGGGCAAAGCAGCCCTCCTGATTCCACATGCTTGGGGCTTTCTGCATTTAAAAATAATAATAATAATCATAATATTAAGATGCAAGGTTTTACTAGGGTAGCAGAGTGATAATCTCTATCACAGGACAATCCATGGGTATAAACAAGCCTGGGCCCCGGGGCATCAGTGCTGCACAGAGTGAAGGGGGACAGAGGAGCAGGGATTTGGCTTGGAAAGGTCAGAGAGGAAAAGACTGGGAAGAGAAACCGTTGTCCTGATTGTGCCTCCACGAGCCAACGTGCCCCACGCCCTTGGACGGGGATTCAGGATGCTGAAAGAGCCACCGACCCTGTACCTGACGCATATCTGCAGCACAGCATCAAAGTCACAGCAGGAGGCAAAACACATGGAAATAGTCAAAGCTACATTTCTCAGCAAGAGGAGATTTCTCTGTCACTCTCTGTAATTGAAGAGAGAAAATGAAACCACACAACCATTTATCTGTGTTGTGGAAGGAAATGCTGCTCAACCTCCTTCTTGTTGGGGTTATTCAGCCTGGAGAAGACAAGGCTCTGGGGAGATCTTATAGCCCCTTCCAGTCGCTAAAGGGGCTACAGGAAAGTTGGGGACAGACTTTTTAGCAGGGCCTGTAGCGATAGGGCAAGGGGTAATGGTTTTAAACTAAAAGCGGTTTTAAACTAAAAGAGATTCTCTATCCAGTCCAGAAGCCCTGACTTTTAGAATCATAGAATAGAATAATAAAATCACAGAATGGTTTGGGTGGGAAGGGATCTTTAAAGGCCATCTAGTCCAACACCCTGCCATGGGCAGGGACATCTTCAACTAGACCAGGTTCCTCAGAGGCCCGTCCAACCTGGGCTTGAACACCTCCAGAGATGGGGCATCTCCCACGTCTGGAGCTGTCTGGGGAAGTGATGGAGTCTCCACCCCTGGAGGTATTTAAAAGACAGGTAGACATGGTGTTGAGGGACATGGTTTAGTGGTGGTTTTGGCAGTGTTAGATTGATGGTTGGACTCGATGATCTTAAAGGTCCCTTCCAACCTAGATGATTCTATGATTCTCTCTGGGCAACCTGGGCTAGCATTTCATCACCCTCAGCGTAAAAAATTTTTCCTTATATCTACTCTAAATCTCCCCTCTTTAGGTTTAAAACCATTACCCCTTGTTCTGTCGCTACAGACCCCACTTAAAAGTCTGTCCTCACTTGTTTTTTATTAGCCACAGGAGCAGCAACCCATCAGCAGGGTGCTTGCATTGCTTTTGATGCCACGCTGTTTCGCGATGTTTCCCTCATCACCGCAGAGAGTAATCACAGCTCTCCTCCTTTGCTTTTGGTTCACGCACACTCCAGCGATGACTAGCGAGGTCAGCAGGGAGAGAAATGGATGCACGGTGCATGTCTGGTGGCTGTCATAACAAGGATAGATGGTGCAAGCGCCATTTATCTAACGCAGCTGCATAAATCAAGCCAAGGAGAAATGGGAACCTTCAGGAAAATCCCAGGCATAGGGTAAGAGGAGATTAGGAAGGAGTGCAATATGGCACCGATGTATCCTGGAGCCCTTTCATAGAATCATAGAATGGTTTGGGTTGGAAAGGACCTTGAAGATCATCGAGTTCCAACCCCCCTGCCATGGGCAGGGACACCTCCCACCAGACCAGGTTCCCCAAGGCCCCCTCCAGCCTGGCCTTCAACATCTCCAGGTATGGGGCCTCAACAACCTCTCTGGGCAACCTGTTCCAGTGCCTCACCACCCTCAAAGTGAAAAACTTCTTCCTAATGTTTAATCTAAACCTGCCCTCTTCCAGTTTAAAGCCATTCCCCCTCGTCCTATCACTACATGCCCCAGTAAAGGGTCCTTCCCCAGCTCTCCTGGAGCCCCTTCAGGCACTGGAAGGCCACAATAAGATCTCCCCGGAGCCTTCTCTTCTCCAGGCTGAACAGCCCCAACTCTCTCAGCCTCTCCTCATAGGAGAGGTGCTCCAGCCCTCGGATCATCCTCGTGGCTCTCCTCTAGACATGCTCCAGCAGGTCCATGTCCTTCTTATGTTGGGGACTCCAGAGCTGGATGCAGTATTCCAGGTGGGGTCTCACCAGAGTGGAGTAGAGGGGCAGGATCACCTCACTTGACCTGCTGGCCACACTTCTTCTGATGCAGCCCAGGATGCGGTTGGCCTTCTGGGCTACGATGGCACATTGCTGGCTCATGCTGAGCTTCTGGTCACTCAGCACCCCCAGGTCCTTCTCCTCAGGGCTGCTCTCCAGCCATTCCCCGCCCAGCCTGGAGTTGTGCTTGGGATTGCCCCGACCCAGATGTAGGACCTTGCACTTTGTTCAGTGGAGATGGATGGGAGGGAGAAGCAGAGGTGCCAGAGGATAAGACCGCAAGCAACTGATTTGCACAAGAACTTAGAGGAGCACAAACTGTGTTGACAAGACAATCCAACACTCTCAGCAAAATGGTCCACCTTACAGCAAATCTTGACCCCATAAGCCAAAGGACCTTGGGAGGAAGGATTTTTCCTTTCAAGCTGATCAGCATCACCCTCAGCATATCTGGAGACCCTGGGATCTTTCAGAGAAGGGATGGAACATGCCTGGAGCTCCTGAGAGATGCTGGGAATCCAATGAGTATCCACCACTCCCAGCGAGCTTCAGCAGCCAAAAGCTGAGGTCCTGGGCCAGACGCTGTAGAAACCAAACTCTTTGAAAACAAAGGTAACTCTGAATCTCCTGCATTGTGCGAGGCTTCCAACCTAAACCTTACTACTCTATTAGTGGCATTTCAGTCCCTAAAGGGGCTACAGGAGTGCTGGGGAGGGACTTTTTACTGAGGCATGGAGTGATAGGACGAGGGGGAATGGCTTCAAACTGGAAGAGGGGAGACTGAGATGAGATGTGAGGAGGAAATGGTGGGCTGTGTGGGTGGTGAGCCCCTGGCATAGGTTGCCCCGAGAAGCTGTGGCTGCTCCATCCCTGGAGGTGTTCAAGGCCAGGTTGGACGGTGCTTGGAGCAACCTGGTCTAGTTGAAGATCTCCCTGCCCATGGCAGGGGTTTGGAACTGGATGATCTTCAAGGTCCCTTCCAACCTAAACCATTCTATTGTTCTATGATTCTATATTAAATTCTCAGTAAGGGACCCAGGACTCAATCCTGGAGCTTTCCAGAGAGAAGCTGACGATCACGGCTGAGGGCCCTGTGAGCTCCTGTTTGCAGAGGGCAGGATGGGATGTTCTGCACTTTGCAGATTTTCTATGAAGAGCAGCAGCTCAGAACCAGCATGCCCTGGGCAGCCTGAATCCACCTGCAGTTGACGTTAATGTGGCCACAGTCAGAAGCTTTGAGGTCAGGGCAAAAAATATCTTTTATCTTTCTACTAGATTAAGCCAGAAGAAGTGCAGTTTGATCAGTTAAGGCCACAATTAAAATCCTGGATGGATGACAGAAGGAGCAAGCCGAGTGAAACATGGGAAGGTCTACAAAGATTTCACTATCTATTGATTACCAGCACCTCTTGGGATAAGGAACGGTGGGTTTAATGTTGTGAATATGGGAAAAGTTGTTTAAAAATTAATCCCTTCCTGTGATTCTGTGTAAAATCCCTGATGGGGGTGGCTCCAGGGCCACTTCTCAGCTAACCTCTCTGGTGTCCCTTTGCTCCCAAGACCATCCAGGCTGCTGCCTTTGGGTCTATTCATTTCATAGATGGGTGGGATGGGTCTGCTGCAGACTCAGGAGAGCCATGGATCTTCCCAGCCTCCACCAGACCCTGCTCCATCCTCTCTCATCATCCATACCACCAAACAATGACTGCTGCTTGCTTTTCTCAATTGCTTCAGACCTGAAGAGTGAGGACACTCAGATGTAAGCAATAAAGCGATGCTCAAGCGATAAGAAGTCTCCCTTTTGATGGCCTCATCACTTCTTTCTTAGAATCATAGAATCATAGAACCATAGAATCATAGAATTGCTGAGTTTGGAAGGGACCTTTAAGATCATCAAGTCCAACTGTTAACCTACTCTGACAAAACCGCTTCCAAACCATGTCCTCAAGTACCACATCTACCCCTTTTTTAAACCCCTCCAGGGATGGAGAATCCATCACCTCCCTGGGCAGCCTGTTCCAATGTCTAATAACCCTTTCAGTGAAAAATTTTTTCCTAATCTCCAATCTAAGCCTCGTCTGACATAACTTGAACCCATTTCCTCTCATCCTATCACTTGCCACCAGGGGGAAGAGCTCAGCCCCCACCTCTCTACAACCTCCTTTCAGGTAATTGCAGAGGGTGATAAGGTCTCCCCTCAGCTTCCTCTTCTCCAGGCTGAACATCCCCAGTGCCCTCAGTCATTCCTCATCAGACGTGTCCTCCAGACCCCTCACCAGCCTTGTAGCCCTCTGGACACGCTCCAACACCTCAGTGTCCTTCTTGTAAGTGAGGGGCCCAAAACTGAACACAGCACTCGAGGTGGGGCCTCACCAGTGCTGAGTACAGGGGGACGGTCACTGCCCCAGTCCTGCTGGCCACACTATTCCTGATACAGGCCAGGATGCCGTTGGCCTTCTTGGCCACCTGGGCACACTGTTGGCTCATATTCAGCCGGCTTTCCAGCTGTCCACCAACACCCTCAGGTCCTTTTTGCCGGGCAGCTTTCCAGCCACTCTTCCCCAATCCTGTAGCGCTGCATGGGGTTGGTGTGACACAAGTGCAGGACCCGGCACTTGGCCTTGTTGAACCTCATACCATTGGCCTCGGCCCATCGGTGCAGCCTGTCCAGATCCCTCTGCAAAGCCATCCTGCCCTCAAGCAGGTCAAAACGCCCGCCTAGCTTAGTGTCATCTGCAAACTTACTGAGGGTGTATTTGATCCCCTCATCCACATCATTGATCAAGATATTAAAGAGAATGGGCCCCAGCACTGAGCCTTGGAGGACACCACTTGTCACCAGCCCCCAACTGGATTTAACTCCATTCCCCACCACTCTCTGGGCACGGCCAGCCAGCCAGTTTTTTACCCAGTGAAGTAAATACCCTTTTTACCCTGTCCAGGCCATGAGCAGCCAGTTTCTCTAGGAGAATGCTGTGGGAAACAGTGTCAAAAGCTTTGCTAAAATCCAGGTAGATAACATCCACAGCTTTTCCCTCATCCACTAAGTGGGTCACCTTATCATAGGAGGAGATCAGGTTTGTCAGGCATATATATTCTTATACCACCCTTGTTCCAGAGGAAAGCCAGACATGCAGTTTCTCATGCCTATAAATTATACCAGTAAAAATAAGCCTTTCCAGTCCTTCTAGGCTAATGCATAGATGGTGTTTATATAGTAGGAGAGGAAACCCAAGTGGAAAGAGATTGTGCATGGGCGGATGTCTCAGCCAATACTGCCTCAAGTTCAGTGATGTACCTGGCTACGTGTTCAGTATCTGATAAACTAGGGTCGAGGCTTCCCCTGTAGTCTGCAGGGAGGGATAAGCAGAGGACGGTCTACACAGGTGATCTTGAGGCAGGATGAAGTGACCTCCAGACCTCTCTGCCCCTCCCCACACCCAGGAGAAGGAGACAGATGAGTCGAGATGCCAGCAGTGGCGTGGCCCACATCTCACTGGATGCTCATAGAGCAACGTCTCCATGGGCTGTATTTTGCCTGGACATCGTTGAGTGACCCAAAGTATGGAATATCCAGATATTCCCTGAGGAAACAATTTCAGAGCTTTATTTCCAGTTTCCCTGCTCCAGTCCAGCACTTTGCTGCAAAAGGACCTGGGGCTCCATCTAGAAGTGAATATTGCTAGCTGCTTTCCAGTCTCTCTCTCAGTCATATACAAGTCATCGTTAAGCCTCAGCATCCGTCAAGTGAATGAGCTATAATAAACCAAGATGACCATGAAAGCAGAGCACGTAAGCTGCTTGTGGGAGAAGGATTCAGACAAGAAAGGAGTCAGGGTAGTATTAATTGTATTCAGATTTCTTTACAGATAGCAATGAGAAATTAAACTCTCAGAGGCGTGTTGATAATGGCTCATGACATCGTTGTTCACAGCGCTATATAGGTCAAGGGCAAGGGCTTTGTGGGGCTGGAGGGACTCATGGGTAAAGGGTGGAATGGGACTCTGTCCCTAGCTGCATCACTGTCACCTTGTCATTGGATAAGTCACTTCATCCGTGACAGCTCCAGAGCCTCCTATGTAAAAATGGAGATAACAGTTCTTCCTCAGTCCTGCTGCACCTTCTGGGAGAGCTAGACAACCCAGGCTTTTGGAAAACTAGATTATCCTCACGAGAATATATCCTCAGGTCCAGGTATCCCAAGCCCACTTGCCTGGCTATTTCCCACTGGGTTCCGGTCTGTGCGAAGGTGAGAACCTGCCAAGGTTTCCTCGTGTCCCAGGCATATCACATACACTGTCTTGCAAGCAACAAACTCCATCGGAAACTTGAGGGACCAAAATACCTTGCTGCAACTTTAATGGGACTGGTTGAGCTTAAATACCCGGGAATTGGACCCCCCTTGCTCTTGACTCACCTTTTCTATTCTTCCAGCTGTGGCCATGGGCACTTGGAAACTCACCACTAAGAGAGAAGACCCGGAGCCCTGCTCTGTCAGGGACTGCGCAAGCACCATTTCTGCTGCAATTTAGCCCCCAAGGCTCACCTCCTAGGAAGGAAGTTCAGATCCCAGTCTCCTGCTCCACAGAGCCCATTGCTGCCTTGGTGCAATGGGTGTGAGCAGACAGGGCTGCCAACATCCATCCTCGACCTCGGCTAGGGGAAGCTCATGCCCAAAGAGCTGTCATTCTGCCATGAGATCATTTTCTCTCCTCTGCTGGCATTTCTTAATGGCTATTTTATTCTTTCTTGCCCAGAGGCACAAAAGGCAAATAAAGTGCCATTGTGCTGTGTCCAGCCCCTGAGAAAGGCCAGATTTATGAGGAATAGTATTCATGTGCTTCCTGTGAAGGGGGAAATAGCCTATTCCATCACATAACACAGCAGTCCAGCCCCCTTCTTTTTTCCCCCTTCCCTAAATTTCAGCTGTGGCCAGCCCTCATCCTAAGTGGGGGGAATCGCTGAAGTGCTGTGGCTGCACGGTCCTGCTTGGTGCTGTTGTTGATGCACGTGTGCGCATGAAAAGGCTTACATGAACGTGAGTGCGCATGAAAAGCCTTATGTAAACACAGACCAGCTGGGATCAAGAGAGAATCCTCTGAAATGGGGTGAGCAGCCAGGATATGGGACCTAAAGAAGCCTCTGCCTTCGGTGGCTGGCAGCTGGAGTCCTGCCAGGATGCCCATAAGATCATAGAATCGTTCAGGCAGGAGAAGAGCTTTAAGCTCATTGAGTCCAACCATCAACCCAACACTGCCAAACCCACCACTAAACCACGTCCCTCAGCACCACGTCTGCCCATCTTTTAAATACCTCCAGGGATGGCAACTCCACCACTGCCCTGGGCAGCCTGTTCCAATGCTTGACAACCCTTTTGGTGAAGAACTTTTTCCTAATATCCAATCTAAACCTCCCCTGGTGCAACTTGAGGCCGTTCCCTCTTGTCCCATCGCCTGTTCCTTGGGAGCAGAGACCGACCCCCGCTCGCTACCCCCTCCTTTCAGGGAGCTGTAGAGAGCAAGAAAGTCTCCCCTCAGCCTCCTTTTCTCCAGGCTGAACACCCCCAGTGCCCTCAGTCGTTCCTCATCAGACGTGTGCTCCAGACCCCTCACCAGCTCGGTTGCCCTTCTCTGGACACACTCCAGAATCCCAAGGGCATCTCAAACTTCTCTGGACACCTCTGGTAACCAACTGGACCAGTGTCCTTTATGCCGGGTAATCTGAGGCCCTGAGGGATAAAAGCACATCCTTGGTAGTTACAATCCAAAAAGCAGCATCGGAAACTTCTCCGCAGCCCTCCGCCTCCCAGCCCACAGATTTACGATCTTTCTGCAGCTCGTTTTCACTGCAACCCACTTTGCTGCTCGGGAACGGTTGTCTGAACTCGATCGTACAGCGAGCTGTTTAATCTGCGGTAAACCCCTGTGCAACTGCACTTACTCGCTGCTAAAGGCTGTGTCTCCTTTAGCAAATCAGAGGAGGGTGAGAAGCACAGCCTCCGCGTGTCATCAAAGATGAACTCGCTCCCTTCCCTGGCTGACTGGTTGCATCCAAACTGCTTATCTGGCTAAGACCTCTGGCCCCCGCTGACCTCCAAACCACGCTCAGGCATGGTCGAGGGCAGGGGGGGAAAAAACCACAACAGCTCTCCAGGAATCAGCTAACAATGGAGCAATCTAGGAGAGAATGAGCAAAGCCTGGAGCTCGTGGCTCAGCTCTGGCTGGTTGCTAGTGCAGAGAGCGCTGCAGGGTTTTAGTTTTGAGATGGTACATTTCACTTCCATGTTTCCCTTCCACGAAGGGAAGAAGCTGGATCAAGGATACCTAATTGCTGAGTTGGGAGGGGAATAAATAAAACAGGAGAAAGGAGATGCTTTTGTTGTACCCTGAAACTGCTTTTAGCCTTCTAGAATGCAGCATTGCTTCCTCTGGGAATCACCTCCTTCACAAATAAGCTACAGCCTCCCTCTAAATCAAGCAAAAATAGGTCTTTTGGTGAAAAGAAAATCAGCAGCTGCAGGTGGGATTGGGCAGCATGGCCACAGCATTGCAGGGAGATTCATCTGACCAAATACAGCATGGAAACATCTCTATCGGAGCCACCGTCCATGGGCCAATCTACAGTCAAGGAGAGACCATGGGCATTTTTAGGTTGGGATTAACATCCTTCCAAAGCAGATGTCTCAAATGATGGCTCAGACCGCAGGGAGCCCTTGTCCTTCTTGACCACAAGTCGACCTGTTGCCCTAATAGAGTTTCCCAGCACATAGGACGTGCATGGACCCCTCTCCCTCTGGGTAACGTTCTCACATCCCCAGCCATCAGCCATCCAAGAATTCAGGGAAGGGAGTGTTTCCTGGCACATCTATTCGTGCCCCATCGTTGCAGCCTGGAGAGGAGAAGGAGGGTTGGAGTGCATACAGAGGCAACAGGCGATGCTGAAGACAGTCTGACTCTGCCAAGACAGCTTTGGCGTGGCCGCCTGAGCTGGTTTCCAACCTTGTACGAAACAACCTCTCCTCTTGATGACCTCCATAATTGTCTATTTTTTCACTGTACTAAAAGAGGGATATGAAAAGCCCCAAGAAAAAGTCACCCTGCTTTTTTCTTAGAGTCTCCTCATGTACCATGTGGAGGGCAGGGAAGACTTCCCAGCAAGCTGTTAAGCATCTGGTGTCCGTCAGCTTGCAAAAGCATCGGGGTGAAACTCTTAGCTGGTGAAACCCCAGAGATAACAATTTGGGGCTGCAGGAGACAGGGGATGCCACTCTTTGGGGTGCTTTCTCTCTGTGATCCAATCCTCTGTGCTTAACTCGCCTCAGACTTTTTCAGGCACAGAAATAATAAGTGAACTTAAAATCCCGAAGGCAGGAATAAATTGTGACACTTGTAATTGAGAGTTTCTTAATTGCTGCTTTTGATTAAAGAGAGCTGCTGGTTTTGTGCATAAAAGGTAGTGACTCCAGGAACCCAGGGAAGGAAGAAAAGAGGATAAGAAGATGATGGGAACAGAAAAACACCAGATCAAGGAGAAGAAAGACACAGGAGAAATCTTGTTCAAGTACCAGAGATAAGGGAGACAGAAAAAGAATGAGTGGTTTCACTTGTGACTACATCCGAGTTTATTTCTGCCCTTTTGGGGCAGAAATACAGGGATTTGTGCTCTCCTGGAGTGAAACGTGGCAGCTATTTAACATCATAAAGTACTAAAGATGAAGGCAGGGTATCAAGAAGAACTAAAACCGACTGGCAAATTGCTTTTTTGTTGAAATAAAACCCTGGGGAAACAGGAAAACCTTTCATTAAAACTTACATGGCGGCACTGCCAAGAGCTTCATGCTCCAAAAAGCCATGAGCCAGCAGCCCAGGGCATCCCCTGCAAGTCCCATGTGTGTCTTCTGGTCCTGCAAGTCCAACCTGAAGGACTCCATCCAAAGCCAAGGAGACATCCATGTGCCATCACAGGTGGTGCCAGGCCTGAACGGGACCCTACTGGGACAGAAGATGGTTCTGCTGCCCTAAAATGTCTTGCAGGGACATTCCTAACATCTCAGAGGAATCCTGTACAGATTTTTCCAGCTCAGGTGACCTTTTTGTCATTGTATGAAATCCTTAAGATGGACCTCGTCGCTCCCAGGTGGAAGTTAGAGGCTTTGCACCACTGCAAGAATAAAAATACTCCCTCTGTTTCCTCAGCCAGCAACTCCACCTGCTTTCATTACCTTCCTGGCTTCTCTCTCTCATATCTCCAGCCAACTCGGAGCAAGTCTGTTCTCCCAATGCAAATAATATCTCTGTTATAGATCGGTGGAAAGAGAGAAGGAGGAGAAATCTTGGTGCACAAGAGGTTTGTAGGGGGTTTTGTGTCTGGGCACTGGCCCATGTTGGGGCCAGCATGTCGGTTATCACTTTGGGGATTTCCAGAAATAAATGCACAAACAGTTTCAGCTGGAGCCAAAATCTTCACCGAATGATGCTGGAGCTTTTAATATATTGTGAATACACCCCAAAGAGCTTAGCTTGTATGTAAACTTTGACCCTTAGAAATCTTTGTCTTGAGCAAAACCAGACTGAGGACTATAAAATTTGGGGCAGTTTGTAACTAGCTTTCTTTTTTCCCCCCTTTAGAAATCGTCAAATATATTGTATGGTTCTCATGACAAATAGCATACCCTCCCCAATAATCACCCTGCTCCAGCAGCACAGGCAGTTGCTCGTAAAACTTCCAGACTCATTAGTTCCTTCTATCATCACCAACAAAACTCAGGTTCGGTGATTTCTAATGGTTTCCTTTGTGAACAGAGAATTGAATCTGACCCGCTTCGTTTGTACAACTGTCAATTGCTTCTCACTGATGGTTTTCTCCTCCGGGTCAGTTATGTCTGATTCTCTTTAAGCTTTGACAAATTGCAAAAGCTTCTGGCACAGATGAATGGCACATCACACTTTTGGATAGCTCCGGAGCATCTTAATTGCCTTCCTCTTGTCATACATCCTCAGTCTTCCTTTCTTTGACAGCAATGTCCTCAGTAATTTCAGGATCATCACCATGGCTCCCCGAGTGAAACTGGTTCTGGGGAACCACAACCTACTTAACTCCATGATCTTGCAGCATTCAGCTTTGCTGGGAAACCTGTATGGTGGAATTCTCAGAAGCGGTGACCTGTTGGTCTTAAGGGAGCTCACAAGAAAGATGGGGGCAGACTTTGTTGTGATAGGACGAGGGGGAACAGTTTTAACCTCAAGGAGGGGAGATTCAGACTGGATCTAAGGAAGGAATGTTTTACGCTGAGGGTGGTGAGACACTGGCCCAGGTTGCCCAGAGAGGCGGGAGATGCCCCATCCCTGGAAACATTCCAGGTCAGGTTGGACAGGGCTCTAAGCAACCTGGTTGGGTTGAAGATGTCCCTGCCCACGGCAGGGGGTTGGACTAGATGGCCTTTAAATGTCTCCTCTGACCTAAACCACTCTGTGATTCTATGATTCTACAATTCTTGCAAGCCGGCTCCTGGAGTGCAGGAGCAACACCACCCTGTGGCATCCATCAGGCTTTATTTACCCTTTTCAGGCATGCACAGACCTCGGGGTGATTTCTCTGGGGCTGACACAGGGAGGAGGTGACAGCAGAAGTGGCACTTTGCCTCTTCTCCACTTACGGACCACGGCCGGACTGCTGCGTCTGGTTTCAGCATCTCACTTCAAGGACAACCCGAAGAGCATTCGCGTGACAGTAATAAGTATAATCAGAGGCCAGGAAAACATGAGCTATTGGGAGGCGATTGGTGTCATTTAATCTGGAGGAAGGACGGCTGCGAGGAGACACAATAGCAGTCTTCAATTATGTAAAAGGTCATTGCAAAGAGGGGTGTGTGTGTGAATAAACAGCTCTTCCAGAGACAGGACAAGAAGGCATGGACTGAAATTACAGCAAGGGAGAACCAGGCCTGGATAGTCTTTATAGCTAGAAGAAAGGGGTAGGGTAGGGTAGGGTAGGGTAGGGTAGGGTAGGGTAGGGTAGGGTAGGATAAGATAGGGTAGGGTAGGATAGGATAGGATAGGATAGAACAGAACAGAATAGAATAGAATAGAATAGAATAGAACAGAATAGAATAGAATAGAATAGAATAGAATAGAATAGAATAGAATAGAATAGAAGGAGAGGAGAGGAGAGGAGAGGAGAGGAGAGGAGAGGAGAGGAGAGGAGAGGAGAGGAGAGAAGAGAAGAGAAGAGAAGAGAAGAGAAGAGAAGAGAAGAGAAGAGAAGAGAAGAGAAGAGAATATTATAAATTACAGCAAGGAAGAACCATGCTAAGGTAGTCTTGCTAGCTAGAAGGAAGGTATGGCTCAGGACTGAGCCCCTTGCAGAGGGAGGGAGGCTCTGTCACTGGAGGTTTTTAGCCAGGAGAGGTTTCATTCATTTAACCCTCTTTTTAGGACAGTGAATGTCTAGCTGAACTCTCTCAGTCCCTCCCAGTCCTGTTTTCTACTAAACAGGTGTCTGTTCTTGTCTCACAGATCCCAAACACCCGTAATAGTTTGCACTATGCCCACTACAAACAGCCCACGTATTTTGGGGTGACCCAGCTCCAGGTTGTGCTAAGAGGAGAAAGTTGTGCGGCAGCCGGGAGGTGCTGTTAGCTGTAGCTGCACTCTCCAGAAAGTCATTTTGAAATGATGGATCTGTTCCTGCGTCCAGGCTCTAAAAGGGCAGAGAAATAAATGGGAGAGGCTGCGGGGAAGAGTTATACGAATGATTCAGGAGCTGGAAAAGCACGTGCTACAGCAGGAGATGAAAGAAGTCCTGGCTATGGAGATTATTACAGCAAAGGTTAAGAGGCTGTTAAATTGCTCTCTGTGCTTGCCAGCAAAGACAGAGAATGCCTGATACGAAGGGAGGCTTGCCCGTAGCCAGCTAATGGTTAGCAGATAGCTAGTTTGGCCCTTGGGCCAAACACTGCATGTTCAAACCGCAAAGAAGCTGCACATTTTTAACATTGGGAGTAATTAGCCACTAGAACGGATTATGGAAGGATGTGGAGATTTTCCATCGCTCTGAAGAATTACGCATTGCTCTCAAAATGCCGTAGTCACCCTCCTTGATCATAATGACCTTGTATCAGGAACAGTGTGGCCAGCAGGACTGGGGCAGTGACCATCCCCCTGTACTCGGCACTGGTGAGGCCTCACCTTGAGTACTGTGTTCAGTTTTGGGCCCCTCATGACAAGAAAGACATTGAGGTGTTGGAGCGTGTCCAGAGAAGGGCAGCGGAGCTGGTGAGGGGTCTGGAGCACACGTCTGGTGAGGAGCGGCTGAGGGACCTGGGGGTGTTGAGCCTGGAGAAGAGGAGGCTGAGGGGAGACCTTCTCACTCTCTGCAGCTCCCTGAAAGGAAGGTGTAGTGAGGGGTGTTGGTCTTTTCTCCCAAGTAACAAGAGATAGGACGAGAGGAAATGGCCTCAAGTTGCACCAGGGGAGGTTTAGATTGGATATTAGGAAAAATTTCTTCACCAAAAGGGTTGTCAAGCAGTGGCACAGGCTGCCCAGAGCAGTGGTGGAGTCGCCATCCCTGGAGGTATTTAAAAGACGTGTAGACGTGGTGCTGAGGGACATGGTTTAGTGGTGATCTTGGCAGTGTTAGGTTAATGGTTGGACTCAATGAGCTTAAAGCTCTTCTCCTATCTAAACGATTCTATGATTCTAATAGTTACTCACGGTCTTATGAAAATCACCAAATCCTTGAGCATCTCGAGGTGGGAGGAGGGGGTCTCCCTCACTTCGTCTCCCATGCTAAACCCATGGAGGTACTCACCAGCCCCAAAGGCACGGTGGTGCCCATGCTGCTGACGCCTCTCCTCCCAAAAATCCAGAGGATTGATCCACTTTGCTGCCCAGGAGCAATCCCTGATCTGTGCCACCCTGCTCTATGTCCGGATATGAATTGGAGAAGACCTGGCTGGCGCAGGCTGGAGGAGAGCTAAGCTAATTAAGCAGCACGGATAATTGCTAGTCGCGTTCCTGAGAAGTCTGTAAGCACTCGCTAACCCCAAAGGAATTGGATATTTCAGCAACATTTCAGTTACAGACCTACACGTGTCCTCCCTGCTGCCCTGAGGATCCTTCTCAAGTGTGTTTTCGGTAAGTTGGAAGCTGCAAGTGATGGAAATCCCCCATGGAGGACATGGAGGAGGAGGAGGTGGGATTTGCCTCTTCAGGGAAAGCCAGAGGAGAACCAACAGGCTAAGGGGAAGGCAATGGGACGGATAACAGCGGGTCTGTTTTAGGGCAGTACTGCCGCATGATTGCCCTCTTCTTCGCTTGGCATCTCTTCAAACATGGGACGTTGGGCTGGAGAGACCTTTGATCTCAACCACGAAGTTATGCCTATGAGGCAGGGTTAGAGAGAGTGTCCTGATGGAGATGGGGATGTCCTGGGATGAAGAAGGAGCTTGGAGAGAGGACCAGGGCTGCAGGGCAGAGCAGAGCAGTGGGAAATAAAGGATGGGTGAGACGTTGGGGGATTTGAGCTCTGGGGAAGGACAGGTAAGAGCTGTGGGCTGCAGCCTTGGTGGGGGTTCAGGTAGGAGAGGTGCGGAGTATTAGCAGATGGGTTCCCACCCAGCAGAGAGCATTAGCTGGTGAGGGACATGTACAGGGCTCCTTCTTCCCCCTCTCCCTGCTGTCAACACGAGCTCCCCTCTTCTTTCTGTTGGAGATACAGCAGCCTTGCTCCAACAGAGTGGATTAAAGAGCCACACAGCAAAGTCCTGATGTGAATTAGGTGGAGAGGGGCCATCTGTCCAGCCGGGCTTTTTTGCCAGCATTAATTGCACTGCTTGCTTACCTTTTTTTACAGCTGACATCTCAGTTTTGAGTCATTCCAGCCACTCTTTTTCTCCGCATCCAAAGCCAAACTGGATGACCCCGCTGCAAAAGGCAGAAGCGCAACTTTGCTTACAACTTCCTAACCAGGTTTTGACTGTGTCCATCATCAATTAAAACGGAGACGAAACCCGCCAAAAAAGTCATTAGCAGTTTAGCAGAGGGTCAGAAAACAGGTCATTGACTTGCTTTATCACGGCTCCGAAATTCTCCTAAGAATAGAGCATTTTAGATTAATTGGGGGGAAAATGGATTGGAAAGTTGCAATTAAGTTGATGTCATAATTTTGAAAAAATCAGGTGCTCTGCTACAGCTGTAGTTCTCCTCTCCCGACTTTAATTGGTGTTCCAGTCCCAGTTGGCTGTATTGATAAAATGCTGCCCATAAGAAAAGTATAATTAGCATTGGTTTAAGAGGTACAAACTTTTTAGAGAAAAAAATGATTAAGAACTGGACGAACTGCAACACTTTTTTTTTTTTTTTTACCTTCTAGAAGCTTTGGGTAATTGGAGCAGGTCTATGCAAGAGTGAGGTCAGATAAACAGGGGAGGAGAGCACGATGCTTAATTGCACAGACACTGGGATAGTTTGGCAGCGACCTCTCAGCTATGTCGGCTGACACCAAGGAACTCGTTAGCTGGGTTATCATTTAACTGTGATCTGAACGGTGCGTAGAAGTTTTGCAGCCCTCCAAGATACAGAAGTGGACGCGGCCAGCAGGAAGGCAGGGAAACCAGTGCTGCTGGAGACAAGTATTTCTGCAGGAGAGGAAACCAGTATTTCTCATGGTGAATAGGAAGGCAACACAGCCCATCCCTACCTCCTTCGGATGGACCTGGCTATTAACAGCCCTGCATGAGAGGTTTTTTCCAGCCTGGATAACTTATAGCTTTCCAGCGCCGCATTTACCGGGCTCTGCAGAGACAGCATCTGGCCAACACATACAGATGGAAGTTTCTGATCAAGTAAGTCTGTGATAGGAAAATCTAGTGGTTCAGAGGACAGCAGATATTGCCTTCTTGTGCCTCTGCCTCAACTGGCGTTTAAGATATGTGCTGGCACCAGGACAAATCTGTAAGGTCCTGAGCAGGTCCCTGCTTCCCCGGTGCTCAGAAGATGCAGCAGTGTTGAGCATGGAGCAATTTGAGGCACTGAAGAGCCTAAAAAGGGAGGAGAAACTGAGTTTCTGGCCTTCTAACAATGTCTCTGCAGCATTAGAGCCAATAATCCTTCACTGCATTTAAATTAAAGGAGCGAATTTGGAAGTGTGGCCCCTGGTAACTGCAGGCTTGCAGAAAGCAATTCCCTTTGCTTGCCCTGAGCCTTCCCCCGCAGCTTTTGCTGAAATGCCCCATCTCTGCAGTGCCACCACTTCTTCTTGGGTGTTTATACCCTTCAAACCACTCTGCGCAGGCATCAGACTCTCCTTTGCCATCATTCATTTGAGCTTTACATATTTAACTCTTTTAATCTTCCACCAATAAATCACTCCCTTCTACCCCTTAATCATTTTCAATGATGTCCTCAAAAAATCCCTTCAGCGTGATGACACCCGTCAGGTACTGAGTTAATTAATAGATGGCAGATCTGATGGCAGTCCTGAGCTGCACTTCTGGAAAACAATCCGAAGAGTGCAAAGGAAAGAGATTAGCTTTAAGCATTGGATGGGGCACCCGCATCTGTCTCAAGAGGAAAAGTCATTCATCTTGGAAGTGGCATGACCAAGGGGGCCGTAGGCTCATGCAGGCGCACGTCTGGATATGAGCTCTCTGGATCCGGGGCAGACCCATAAATTGCAGGTCAGACCTGTGGTGCAGAGGTAGCAGAGAGATTTGCAGCAGTTGTAACACCACTCAAAGGTTTTTATGGCATGGAGCAGTCCATGGGATCTCATTTTGGTGGAAAATGCAGGTACAGCTTGGATCCAGCATGTAGACACATCAATGGAGGTGTCTAGGAAGAAGTGCCTGCATGTGTGCTTGGTGTCTAACCTCCTGTTATACTCAGTGCAGATATAGTCACCGCTGTTGGTGGAGTCTGGGGTGCAATTCTGCTCACCCTAAAGTAATCACGTGCCTACCAATAACTGTCCTCCACTGGACTCAGTTCAGCTCCTTTAGCATCTTGCTTTGCCTCCAGGTCTCCTCCACACCTGCGGCATCTCCAACACAGCTCTAGACTCCCACATATGCCATTAAACCCCTTGGCTCAGTCCAGCTGCCTGTACATGAACATCTGAAACCATGCGGAACCCCTGGGGTATCTCAGCCATCCATCCACACAGGGTTGACAGAGGGGACACAGGACCAAAGGGCACATATGCCATGCTAGACTCCTGGAGGCCAGGAGGACATCTGGATCCATTGGCATGGACCTGGTGGAGCGGGGCCAGAGGAGGCCCCGGAGATGCTGGGAGGGCTGGAGCCCCTCTGCTGGGAGGACAGGCTGGGAGAGTTGGGGGGGTTCAGCCTGGAGAAGGGAAGGCGAAAAAGGGGAGACCTCAGAGCCTCTTCCAGTGCCTAAAGGGGCTCCAGGAGAGCTGGGGAGGGACTCTGCATCAGGGAGGGGAGCCGTGGGACGAGGGGGAGTGGTTTGACACTGACAGAGGGGAAACTGAGATGAGATCTGAGGAGGAAATAGTTGACTGTGAGGGTGGTGAGTCCCTGGGGCAGGTTGCCCCAAGAAGCTGTGGCTGCCCCATCCCTGGAGGTGTTCAAGGCCAGGTTGGACGGGGCTTGGAGCAACCTAGGCTGGTGGGAGGTGTCCCTGCCCAGGGCAGGGGG
>NW_009649852.1:1570958-1617958 GCF_000708025.1 Charadrius vociferus | reverse complement strand
ACAGCCGCTCGCTCCACTCCCACAGCCGTGGGGAAAAAAAAAAAAATCGACAGGGCAAAACTCGTGGGTTAAAATGGTGCAATTTAACAGAAAAGCAAAAGGGAAGATGAAAACAAACCAGGAACACCGATAAAGAGATATGAAGATGCAATTACAACACCACCGCGAAGCGCACAAACGAGACCCACATCACCGCAGGCCACCCCCAAGTGGTGACTGCTTTCCTCGCCCCGGCTAACTCTTCTTATAGCCCAGGCATGAGTCACGTGGTATGGAATACCTGCCCCCTGCCGGCTCCTGGGGGAAATTAACCCCCTCCCTGCCAGAACCAGGACACAACTCTAACCATTCTATGATTCTATGATCTCCTGTTTTGGTGTCTGCAGCTGGGACCTGACCACCAGCCCCAGGTAGGTTATAGGTCCCGAAGCCCAGGTACCCAGCATCAATCCTGCCCCTACGGAATGTCCCATCTACCCTCCTTCCTTGCTTGCTGTCTCAGATGCCGCAGCAGGTTCATTTTGGCTCAGCCTGGGGAACTGCCCAGAGCTGAGCTGCTGTACATCCACTTGGTGCAATGAAGAGCAGCGTGGGGCTGCACTGAGAGCAGGGAGCAGAGGGGCAGAACTGGGAACCTGATCAGATTTCCCCTGCAATAGCTCATCCTTGGAGTGATTCCTCTTCTCCCAAGACATACCCACCTCTCCTTTGTTCGGAAAGAGAGGAGGAAGCTCAAAGCAGGGCTTTGCAGCGTGGCCAAGGAATAAGTGGGTGTCACATCTCCGTGCAAGGTGAGGAGTGGGGTAAGGACACTGGAAAGGATACTGCTCAGAGGAAGATTTATTAACCTCTTGTTTCCTTTTTTCAGCACTCTCAATGTCACCTATGCGCTTCTGTATCACTTCCAAAAAAATTTGCAGATGCTGATAACATCTGACATCTCTCTGATTTACTGACAAACTGCTGGGGAAAGCAAGCAGAGATAAAGGAATATGTTTCATCCCTCTACCCCGTGCATACAGGTCCTCTGGAGACTACAGAGCTTCATACCTTTCAGAGTAAATCACCCAAGCAGCTGTCCCTGCATCAGGACCTTCGGGGCACAGCTCTATTATAAGCCCCTTGGCTACAAGGAAAGTCCCTCCTTGAGCTTCTGGGCAACATCACTGTGGTGTGACCCAGACCTGCCTTCCCTCTTGCAAGGTGCAGCTGGGCAAAGAGGGGCTCCTGCTACGCAGTGGGTGTCACAGCATGGCTGGGAGGCTGCAGATGAGCTCGCTCCTCACATCTGTATCATGTGGTGGTCCACGGTGATCTAAATGCCACGGATCTGGCCTCCAATTGCCTGGTGCCTGGTATCTGGCAGGATGGGGAGGTAGAAGGAGATTGGAGGTGTTGCAGCTGCACCAAACGCTCTAACCCCTTGGAGTTCAGGATGCTTGTTGGGTTGTTCATGGTGGCCACCACCAGCTCCAAGATACAGATGGAAATTCACAGAATTCACAGAATTCACAGAATTGTTAGGGTTGGAAGGGACCTCTGGAGATCATCTAGTCCAACCCTCCTGCCAGAGCAGGGTCACCTACAGCACGTTACACAGGACAGCGTCCAGGTGGGTTTTGAATGTCTCCAGAGTGGGAGACTCCCCCACCTCTCTGGGCAGCCTGTGCCAGTGCTCCACTACCCTCAAAGTAAAGAAGTTCCTTCTCATGTTAAGATGGAACTTCCTATGTTCAAGTTTATGCCCATTACCCCTCGTCCTATCACTGGGCGCCACTGAAAAAAGACTGCTCCCATCCCCCTGGCACCCTCCCATTAAGTATTTGTATGTATTAATAAGATCCCCCCTCAATCTTCTTTTCTCTAGACTAAAGAGACCCAAGTCCCTCAGCCTTTCCTCATAAGAAAGGTGCTCCAGTCCCCTAATCATCTTTGTTGCCCTTTGCTGGACCCTCTCAAGCAGTTCCCTGTCTTTCTTGAACTGGGGAGCCCAGAACTGGACACAGTACTCCAGATGCGGTCTCACCAGGGCAGAGTAGAGGGGGAGGATGACCTCCCTCGACCTGCTGGCCACACTCTTCTTGATGCACCCCAGGATGCCATTCGCCTTCTTGGCCGCCAGGGCACATTGCTGGCTCATGGTCATCCTGTTGTCCACCAGGACTCCCAGGTCCCTCTCCACAGAGCTGCTCTCCAGCAGGTCAGCCCCCAACCTGTACTGGTGCATGGGCTTATTCCTCCCCAGGTGCAGTACCCTACACTTACCCTTGTTGAACTTCATAAGGTTTCTTTCTGCCCAACTCTCCAGCCTGGCGAGGTCACGCTGTAAGGCAGCACAGCCTTCTGGTGTGTCAGCCACTCCTCCCAGTTTTGTGTCATCAGCAAACTTGCTGATGGTACACTCTATCCCTTCATCTGTAGCCTTCCCCTGATCTTTCCCCAGCATCCACCACCCGTGCTTTCCATAAGTCTCCCCCCAAGCTCCTTCCAGTTTGCCGTCCACCCCCAGTTTACCTGCCCATGTGGGCAAAGGAGCAGCAGGCAGGTCCTGGGTCTGTGTCCAGGTTCTGTCCGCCAGTCCCAGGGAGGCCCCTGGGAGGGCAGGTAAGATGCGGAGCAGGGCTGGGCAGATGCTCGAGCCAGCTCCTGGGATGTGCCAGAGCTGTGCATGGCTTGACAAGACAAGTTGATAGGGAGAAACAACACCAGAAACGGAGCATTGCCATCTTCTAGTAGGTTCATTAAGGAAAATTGCCCATACTTTGGTGGAGAGGGCCAGTTAGTGGTTAACTAGCTGACAAGAAATTGCAGAAACATCTGACAGCATCTCCATCTGTCCGTGTAAGATCCCTACCATCATTTCAGACCTTTTATCCTTTGACAAGTATGAGAGGACGAACATGTCCATGTAGTTGTTATCCATATGAATCATGGAATCACAGAATGGTTTGGGTGGGAAGGGACCTTTAAAAGCCATCTAGTCCAACCCCCGGCCATGGGCAGGGACATCTTCAACTAGACCAGGTTTCTCAGAGCCCCATCCAACCTGACCTGGAATGTTTCCAGGGATGGGGCATCTCCCACCTCTCTGGGCAACCTGGGCCACCCTCAGAGTAAAACATTCCTTCCTTAGATCTAGTCTAAATTTTCCCTCTTTTAGTTTAAAGCCATTACCCTTTGTCCAGTCGCTACTGGCCCTGCTAAAATGTTGGTCCCCATCTTCCTCATAAGCCCCCTTTAAGTAATGAAAGGCCACACTGAAAGGCCAAACTGTTGACCTTGCACTTGACAACCATGGAGGCAGTAAGTCCATATATTTACTCTGTGGGTTCAAGCTAGTACAGATGAAAATCATCAGAAACAGTGTATGAAGCAGGATTTTTTTTCTTTCTGGTAAAAGAAAAAAAAAAAAAGTCCTCAAATAATAGCAGCCAGGAGAAAAGCTCCATGGAGAGGTCAAGGACGGGACATTTTACCGGGGACTGAAAGCAACCGCAGAGGCTGAGTAGGTGTTAGCAAGGCTGCAAGGCACTCGAGAGCCAAGGACAGCCAAAAAACCACTTAGAGCACGCTCTGGAGAGAACTGTGGGAGAGCTTTGGGGATTCATGACTTGCTAGTCCTGAATACCATGCAAGGACTTTGCCTTCAATATTTAAGCTGAAAGCAAAGGATATTTAGGAGGTTCTCCTCTGCTTGCCTCTTCTTGGTAACCCCTTCTTTGCAGCTCAGCTCTCGTGGCAGCAAGTTGAACCAGTGAAACAAAATCATAGAATCACAGCATAGTTTGGATCGGAAAAGACCTTTAAAGGCCATCTAGTCCAACCCCAGGCCATGAGCAGGATCATCTTCAACCCGACCAGGTTGCTCAGAGCCCCATCCAACCTGGCCTGGAATGTTTCCAGGGATGGGGCATCTCCCACCTCAAAATGATCCAGGTTAAGAGGAATCCAGTCTCCATAATCTGATTTTCCCAAGGGAAATAACTCTAAGGGGGGTATGACACCCTCAAAGGTTTACTGTGCCAGCAGCGGGCTGGTGAGATAAGGGTGCATGGGGAGCTCTGCTTTAATCAGACACTGGAAAAAAAGTGTCTATGCTCACACCCCTGTGGAGCAAGAAGATGGGCTTTGTAGGCAAACAGGGTTATGTCAGCGGTTCTCCCATCAATCTTCCCTCCTCTCAGAAAATAAACACCGAAGCAAATATTGGCTCACTGGTCAAACGGAGAATGGGTCTGTCTGGGCGTATCGCTCTTGTTGGCATTGTATTTTTTAAAGAGTTATGTCATGATGCCATCAGAGCCAGAAATAGGGCAGGAGCATTTCAGGTAGGCCTGGCTTGACACATGAGAGGTCTTGAGAGGGGATAAGCGGGGGACCTCAGCTGGTGGGAAGCAGGGAAGATGCATGTTCAAGGAAGGAATAATTATTCCGCAGAAGTTAAGTGTTGTGGTGTGGACATGGCTCGAGGCAGCCATTCCCAGAGGTTTCCACTTCCACTCGCACCTCCAGACTCATGAGCCCTCTGCAGACCCTGACTGCTCATTTGGAACATCTGCTCTGAGAGGAATGAAGAGGCAGGAGATGTGTCTTCTTCTCCTGGGCCAGCACTGCCCTGAAGGGTGATGTCAAGCCTGGTTTAGTTGTTTCTTCTCCACTCTTACCTTCCGTTTCTCTCCACTGTAAGACCCTCATGGCAGGTGGTGGCTTCTTCTTTCACTCCAGGTAGAGAATTGGAGCAAACCACCTCCAAAAAGCCTATTAACAGCTTTTGGGATGGAAGCTGCCAAGCTGATGGAAGAGACTGCACGACTCCTTGCAGGAGTGGGTGGGGACCCATCCCTGCCAGTGCATCCTGCTCCACGGATGCACAACACCTACTTCCCAGGTGGGATGTGCGCTTGCTGCCTGAACACCACAGTCTTAACACTTGGCTCCCAAGAACCCTCCTGATCTCTTGATTTCACAAGTGATCGCCATTTTCCACAAAAATGCTCGTTTTTGCTAGCGTTCCCTGACTCTGACTATTTTCTCCTTTCTCTGAGTACCCTCTGGCCTCTTACCTGGTGGAGAGTTTTCTCGGTAGTATCTGCTATAAAACGCTCCTGCCTTTGCACACTGGGATGCAAAGTGTCCGGGGAAAACTCTTGAGGACCGGCAACTGGACCATCCTTGAGCCCCTTTTTGGCCATGACACACCTTACAAATATGTCCAAGCCAGACATGCACACAGCTTCCTCTTCTCCCGACAGTGTTTAACCAGGACAAACCCTCTCTGGCTTCTGTCACCAAAGAGAGCAGCAGGTCCACATGCGCTCTGATGTTTGTATTTGACTCTGACCAATATTTGCAAATGGCTGCATGACATCTCATTGGTTTAACCCATGAGATGTTGCAATCGGTGCTGTGTTTCATGATGGCTTAGAGTCCAAAGCAGAGCCGTGCCTTTTGTAGGGACACTAGGCTCTTCTCCCAGGGAAGAGACAAAAGACCAGCTGAAGACAGAGGTAGTGACTGTTTTTTTGCCGGCTTCTCCGGTTATGATATCTGAGTAAACCCCTTCCCTCCTATCTACAAGATTTGATGAGGAGGAGAGAGCGGGCAGCTAAACATCACCTCTGCTCACCATGCAGGGCTGGCAAAGGTTGGGTAGACTACCCAGAGGAAGCCTCTCTGCTCCTGGAGGGTCTGCTGGGTGGTGGGCTGGATGTTACAGCGCACCTCAACCAGCATCAGGTACTGGCGTTTAGACAAGGAAGACCCAGGATGAGGTTCACCACCCCTCAGCCCACCTCCACACATTGCATACCGCACAAAACACACACACACCCCTCACCTCTGTCAAACCTTTTGCACTTGGGTGCCCACCCTTGGTTTGCATTCGCCTCTTATCCCAGCTTCTGAGAGGCACCAGAAGACGATGATGCAGCCTTGGAGCGCCGCAGTAGAAACCCTTCCCCGGGAACGCGACACCCTCTCCCTCCACTTTATTAAACACAGGGCTGCTTCAGCGCCGTGCTTTGAAGAAGGTGGCTTAATCCTTATCAACAGAGGAGAATTTCATCAAACAAGCAGCGGTGGCGAAATGGAAATGCGAAGATACATAATTCATGACGGAGCTGACAAAATTTAATAGGTGTGTGCTATGCGGCAGCCAGGCTCGCCACCTTGTTCTCCACGCTGAGGATGATGTCAGGTCATATGGGATTAGCCAGACACGAGGTTTTTTGAAAGCCCTTTGTTCTCCCAAACTCCCTCTGCACGTTCAGAGTCCTCAGCTCACAGCCCGGGTACAGGATGAACTCAGCACCCAGAGTTACTTGCAGAACCTGCTCCGTTTCAGAAAGAAAAGGGCTTATTTACACATAAATGAGAAAGGCAAATCTCCACAATAGATGCCAGCGGTGGCAAGGAGCAAGGTGTTATTGGCAATTTCCTTCCCTGCTTTGCAAAGGCGAAGATAACCCTCAGCTTCTGCCACCTTCACCCCACCAGAGCAGGGATATGGCCCCGGGAAATAGTGTTAATCTATGCGAGTGCTGCAACCTCATCCCATTTGGCAGATTTGTTGTGGGATGGGGATGTGTACAGAGCCTTGGTGCTGCCCATGGTGTGGGTGTAAGGGACTGGCGGGTGTCTCTGAGCATTGCACAGGGCAGAACCTGCACAGAAAAGTGCCTGATTTCTTCCTGGGCTTCCCAATTCCCTCTCTTGGGCTCTGAAATAGCCATTGGCATTCAAAAAAAAAAAAAAAAACCAAACAAAACCCAAAAACTAAAACCCAACAAAAAAGCAAGTATCGCTTTGTCCTCATTGTATGGATGGGACCCAAAGCATGGTGAAGGTGCAGGCTCACAAGGGATGTAGATGATCCCATGGAAATGTGAATCCCAAGGGAGTCAGCCCTCCCAAGCCCTGTATGGGAAACCCACCACTGCTTCTTTTGGGCATTTTTCCTGCATTAGGGGAGGAAAACTCTGGTGGTTTTTGTTGGTGGTTTGGTGGTTTTTTTTTCAATGGGGCATGTGGGAAGGATATAAAATCCAGTCTGGTATCCCCCCCTCAACTCCCACTAGAAATATCAAAATAACTTTCCAGGTTCTTCCCAACCCATCCCGGGGGAGGGGTGGGGTGCTCAGATTGGAGCCAAAGGCAGATTGATGACAAGTCCCTGCAGAGAGGGACAGTGGTGTGGGAAGGGGAAGGACTCAGCACGACCGATGGCCCAAGAGCTTCCCAGAGCTCTATCACCCACAGGACTGCTCTCCAGACACAGGTTCTTTGCACAAGAAAAGAATGCCTTATGTTTTTCTTCCCCCCCCCCCCTTTTTATCTCCAAAAGATGCTTAATTCCTCAGGGACCTATTGAGAAAAGCTTTAGCGAAACAGCCAGGCAGAAGTGGAGCTAGCAGGGAAACTTGGCCGCACTTAATCACCCTGTACTGTTCTGGCAGCGACAGGGGCAGCATTTCACCAGGGAACGAGATTCCTCCACAGCAGAAGTCAATTCCTATTAGCACCATCACTATCTCCAGCAGCTGATTCATCGCAGCCTGCCCAAATGGGTTTCAGAGAGCGGCCAAGCGCACATTGAGCATCCTCCCAGCTGGGTGGTCTGCTCTTGCTGAGGGCCTTCGGACTTGTAGCACAAGGCATTGGGGGCTTGCTGGTCCCCACCAGCTCTGGCCACATCTCCAGAGCCTAAGACTGAAGGTTTGGGGTGGACACGGTCAGTGGAGATTGGTGTGCTAACAGAGAGTCAACAGATCCCCAGCAGTGCTGCTTTAAAAATGGGTTTGTGTGGCTTCAGTAAATCTGAGATTGGCAAGGATTTGGCAAAGGCGGGGGAGGACAGAGACAGATGGGGCTTTCTGGTGTCCAACACAAAACCTCCCAAGGCCACTGAGGTCCAGGCAGTTCTTTCTCCCACACGAGCATCCCGTTCCCTGGTACCCAGTCGGTCTCCATAACTAATCACCTGCAACAGCTACACTCCAGCCGTGAAGGATTCTCTACAACGAAGAGCCAATGAGCCTCTCTGGGCTATCAAGATCATCCTGGGCTTGGCAGGTACCATAACGCATTCTCCTTTGGACCTGGAGAAAGCTCCCTTTGGAAGGCAAGAATGCTTCTGTGCTCCCCACCTTGCTCCAGCCACCAAGGCTTTCACAGCTGGGAGTCTGCCCCCAGTGTCAAGACTCAACTGGAGTACTCTCCATTTTGCCTTATGTTAGATAATCTTAGAAATTAAATATTAAGATTGACTACAAGGTCTATCTACAGCGTAATAAATGTGTATAAAATGCTCGTATTACATGTAGAGGTGCTATGAAAGTTGGATGATCTATACAATTACCAGCACAAAGGTTGTAATCTCAGTCTAGTTATTATATATATATCATTTTAGCTCATTTATATACACACAAAACCCCCCTTATTGCTGTGGTGGTACTAGTGCTGCTACAAGTCTGCAAAGGAGATCATGGCTAGCTGGAGCGCAGGGCAGGTTTGGCTGGATTCAGTAATTCATATCTGCATAAAACTGGCCTAAATGGTGAGAGGGAGGATTAAACACAAAGTCGTCCCCAGAGCCAAAATCACTTCCTCGTGCTGGCTGCGTTACCTTAGACAGCAATGAGACTTTTACTGTTTGTTTTATTAGTAGTGCATAAAAGCCTCGTTATACAATTCCGCTGGTAATACATTATTTATATATAACACCTCCTTATTTGGAGCGATTGGCTCCCTTTTCTGGCCCGTTTTGGGTGCGTGGGGTTTCTGTCCCTGTGGAGCCGGGGTTGCTTCTTGAGCGGAGGGGTTGCCCTACTTTGTCCAGAGAGACACAGAAGAGGACAGAGATGCTCCAGCCCCACAGCCAGGACACTTCCAGAGCTCGCGTCCCCCCAGCATCAGCAGGAGGATGGCAGGAAGGATGCAGTGACAAACCCTGTGAGACCCCCCCGGCATCTCCTTCCCCCACACTAACTCTGGGCAGGCTGCAGCAAGTGGATCCTCACAAAGATGCTTTGGGAAAAGGATATGTCCACGTTCCTATGTGAATAGCAGGGTTTGCCGTTGTTTCCAACTAGACATGGAGTAATCCTTCATTTTTATTAGGTAATTTTTTGTTTAAGTAGGAGCAAACTGGACCCCATGGCTGGGGTGACTCACCCAGACAAATGGGCAGCCTGTAGGTAGAGTGTTTCCAGAGCCAAAATCCTCCCATGCCTTCACTCGTCCCTCAAACCCCAGTCTTGGGAAGATGCCTATTTCTCCATCTCGCCACCACTTAGTTATGTGGGTCAGTGATGGGAGCAGGAAGGGGGTTCCCCACCATGGGAACAGTGACGGGTCTGATATCTGATATTTTGAGCCAGCAGTGTGCCCTTGTCGCCAAAAAGGCCAATGGAATCCTGGGCTGCAGAGGGAAGAGTGTGTCCAGTAGGTCGAGGGAGGTCATTCTCCCCCTCTACTCGGCACTGGTGAGGCCACAACTGGAATACTGGGTCCAGTTTGGGGCTCCCCAGTTCAAGAGGGACAGGGAACTGCTGGAGAGAGTCCAGCGAAGGGCAACCAAGATGATGGAGGGATTGGAGCATCTCCCTTACGAGGAAAGGCTGAGAGCGCTGGGACTCTTTAGCCTGGAGAGGAGAAGGCTGAGGGGAGACCTTATTATTGCTTACAAATATCTAAAGGGTGGGTTGAAGGAGGATGGAGCCAGACTCTTCTCGGTGGTTCCCAGTGACAGAACGAGGGGCAATGGGCACAAGTTGGAACAGAGGAAGTTCTGTTCCAACACACAGAAGAACTTCTTTACGGTTGGGGTGACAGAGCAGTGGCACAGGCTGCCCAGGGGGTGGGGGAGTCCCTTCTCTGGAGGTTTCCCAAACCCACCTGGATGCAGTCCTGAGCGATGTGCTCTGGGCAGTCCTGCTTTAGCAGGGGAGTGGGGCTGGGTGATCTCTAGAGGTCCCTTCCAACTCCGAAAATTCTGTGATTCTGTGATTCGGTGATCTGATACCTGGACCACCCTGTCAGCCTGTGGGGTTGTGTCCCTGTTGGAAATTGGAGAGGGAGTATGGAGTTATATGGAAGGGAAGGAGAAGCTGGGGTCTCCTGTACAGGTCTCCTCTCCACTTGTGCATATGGGATCTGGTGCCTGCTTTTTGCAGGGGAATCACAATTCAGTAATCCAATGGTACTGAGATCATGCAAAGCCAGAACCTGAGTCTGGACTTAGGTTGGAGCAGACACCTCCACTCCAGCAGCAGTTCTGAACACCCAAGAGCCCCTGAACTTCATACTTGCTTAAAGATCCATCTCTGCTTGCAGTTTTCCTGGCCAAACTCAGCTTTTCCTAACAGGTCAAGGGCACCTTGCCCACTCAAATTGGGCCATGTGCTGGGCCACCATTTCTGAGCCTCTGGAGTCAGCCAAACCAGGCTGAATGGGGGGAATTTTGTCTCTCCTGCCTCTTGTTCTGGCACAGATCACATCCCGAGTGCTAGCCAGATACATCCCACTGATCCCAAATACAATCATTTCTCCAGCCTTGCACCAAATCCAAGCTCTTGCCTTCACTTATAGGCACTGCCTGGTCCATGCCATGTAGGTTGCCTTCTCGAGTGCTCCTGGAGGCCAGTTCCCACCCTTCCTCACCCTCTTCCTCCTTCCCCTGTCCCTGCTCTCCATCACCCACCACCTAGGGAGACCCTCTGCCTTGTTGTGACTCACAGCTGTGTTTGCACCCCGACCGGCACAACGTTTTGTGCTTTTCCCTTTGCCTATCCCCAAGGATGCTGTTAATAAGAGCTGGGATTAGAGCAGGGTGAATGAACGGGGTATTCTTCCTCACCTGGGATGTCCTAAGTACGTTTCATCACAGGAAAATGAAGTGTGTTGCAAAACAGACACTATTTTAGTCTCTGCCCCGGTTCAGATGCCACCAGGCAAGAAGTCTCCAACGTTGGAGCCAGGCTGGGGCTCTGCTCCGGCTGTGGAGAGGAGAAGAGGGAGAGGAAAAGGGGTGAGTAACCATGTTCTGCCTCCTCTGAATCTTGCTGATTAGCGTGCAAAATCTAATGAAACTGGAACGAGGATCTGCTCTTGTTTGTACACTGTAATGGATCACGATGCCGAGGTGGCTGGGCTCCGCATGAGGAAATGGAGGGTTGTGGTAATGTGACAAGAATTAATGAAATGTAACCAGACTTTCATATAATTAAAAACAGGAATTGCTGGAAAGATGGCTCATGCAAAATGATGGGCTGGGGGTGGGCAGTGTTGATTAAAACTGGTCACTGGCTACAAATGATTAGATTAAAATCAATTAACTGTAGAATTGCTGTCTGGCATATGGAAGGATAATTCAGTTACATAACTGGCAGCGGGATTTGCACTTTGCAAATGTTGTTTCAGTACATCAGACCAAGCTTAGGCAACCTGACCATTTAACAGGACACACTGCTGATTTTGGGGGTGGGAGTTGGTAACGCAACGCACGGAAGGACCCGCAGCCCGGGGCTGTTGTCTCAGCAGCAGCGACCGAAGAGCAAGAAAGTCCGAAGATGGCTACAAAACCCTGCGATATCCCGCATATTTGTAAACAGGAGCTCTTTTCATTACACTTTTAAAGACCGGTTGGATTAAGGAAGCATTAGAGGAATTCAGCGCGGGTCGGCTCTGTATCCTCCCTCCTCCCGAGAGCCTGCTGGTGGTGGTGCCCATTAGCGCTAATGCAAGCGCATTAGCACATTGAAAGGATTCCTGTGTTACAGCATCCCTGATGACTTCATTTCTTCTTCCTTCTTTAAACACCAGCACAAGTAAGGGGATGAAAGCCTGCAGAGTGAAAGCAAATAGCTGCTGGCTGCCGCAGGGTGAGCTTCGGCCACCGGTCCTGATCTCCTGCCAGAAGCACTGCACATGACCCTGTAACAACACCCTCCTGCTTTGGCTTTTGGGGATTGATGGTTCAAATAAACTCTACCTCATCTGTGCCTGAGGAAGGTGGTCTCAGATCCTGTCCCACCTCTAAGGCTCCTCATGGCTCTGTGAACGAGCAACCAGGGCTGGAGATAAACGCCTGGAGGTACCTGCCCAAAAGACAGTGCTTCAAGGCAAGAAGCATTACGTTTTAATAGGTTTTAAAGTTCCTTCTGGGATCGTGGATTTACTTGTCTTGGAGATCCACCTTCTTCACACATATCTTGTGGGGTCTCCCACTCTGGAGCCATTCCAAACCCACCTGGACGCCGTCCTGTGCCACTGCTGGAGGTGCCCCTGCTCTGGCAGGGGGTGGCACTGGGGGAGCTCCAGAGAGCCCTCCCAACACTGACCATTCTGTGACTCTGTGATTCTGTGATCTTGCTTTTAAGCAGACATTTCGCCAGGTGCTGGTCTGAGATTCTCTGTGGCCAGAGCAATGGCACTCTCATGTCATGACATTGCTGTGGAGGCGCTCCTGCAGGGACAAAGTAGCTTCACTGCAGGCATTTCTGGTGAGCCACACTCCAAGCTCGTTTCGTTCCCAGAACCTTGAGCTGCACCCCAGAAATGGTCACCAAAACATCAGAGTGGTGCAGAAAGGTGTTCAAGTGGTGCAATAAATTTGTCCCAATTGCAGCCACATCCTCAAGAGGGGAAAGCTGTTGGGCCTTGTAACTGCAGAGCAGCCGGCACGGTCCCTGGGATGGGTTGTTTTCCTGCCAGGGTGGCAGTGGGCTTTGCCCCCTCCTTTCCCAGAAGATCTGTCCTGGAAGAGCTCTGGAAATCTCTCACACCGGCAAAAGTACGTGTGCTTCCTGTAGAACAGGCAAAAGTAGATTTAGGTCAAAAATTACTATGTATAGAGCAGAGAAACATCTCCTGAGCCATCTGCCGTGCACCAAAGCCAAACTCTGCTTAGACCCTGCTGAGGCTTTAAAAAAAAAAAAAAAGATTGACTGGCTTTTATTCAGAGCTTTCACACCACTCCTGCTCTTTATAAGGCTGTTTAAACATGGCTCCACTAAGCTGCTGTCCATCATAAATAAGCTCTTGGTTCTTGCTGTCAAGAAGAAGATTAACCCTACTTCTTCCTCTCTGCTCCAGGAAGGCGTCATCCAGCGTGGGAAGAGCTCCTTGGTTCAGGTCCCCATGTCCAACCTCAGCTTTGCCAGGCTGAGTGATCATGTCTTCCATTTTCTGCTGCCCTCCCCAAAGGTCCTGCAGGAAACCTTTGCAAAAGGCGCAAAAACATCTTATTTAATGAGTAATCTCCAAACAGACCCTGCTTCTCTGCCCTTTGTCTATAATTGTGTTTGATTAGTACGTGCTGGTGCAAAATCCCTCTTTTCCCAGCTCTGGGGCCAGCGCGTTCTCCACTTCGTCTCTCCGTGCCTCATCCATATCCCATCCGTTTCTAGATCTCAGCTGAGATCTTTCTTCTTGCTTCTTCTTCGCCTTCCCGTGGCCAGCATTAATGCAAAATCACCTGGATGCCTTTTGGGGAACGTGGAAGTTCCACACAGCTGCACCCTGGCGCACGGCTGCATTATGGCCATCTAAATCCCTCCCCGCCGTGTGGAAGGTCTGCAAATCACCAACACGGCAGACTTCAGAATAAAATCTCTTTCATTACGGAGAGATGGATAATCATTTCCCTTCCTGAATGAGATGCAGCAGATTTATTGACCTGACTCAGCCAGCAAGTTTATGTGAAGGAGGTAAGGTCAGGACAGAGTTTATAAACTCTGTCAATATTCCTGCTCTAGGAGGTTTTCTTCTCTCTGACAAAGTAGTTCAGCAATGTTGGTTCCTTGTTTGATGCCTTTAATCCAGCCAGAAGGACACAGATGTCTTCAGATAATTCACTCTTCTGCACTGAACCAAGTAGCGATCCACACCGTGGAAATGTCTGCGTCGTCTCACGGCTGATGCTGGAAAATCATTCAGTTCTCCCCAGATAGAGACAAAAAATTACTTTCTTTCTCTTCTGAAATTCTATATATCTGTATTTTTTCCAATTCAGAATAATTTCTAAAAATTTTTCAGGCAGACAAATGATCTTGTTCTGCTTTTGATTTAGAGAGGACAGTACTCTGGTCTGGTTTGGAACTTTTTTTTTACTTTTTTTTTTTTTTTTTGTTATAATAACATGCTGAAATTAAAACCCCTAAAAGCAGTTCCAAAAGGGAAAACGAGCCTGCTCCATTTCAACTTTACAAGAACACTCCGCTCTGGGGATTTTTCCTAAAACAAGGATTTGATGAAATTAAACATATCTGCGAAATGTTGCTCATTGAATGAGCCCAAATTCCCCTACAGGCACAAGATCGTTATGAACATTTCTGATTAGCTTTCACAGAGCCATATTTAGATGTAGCTAGCATTATCATGGAAATAGGCCCTGGAACATCTCCTACCAGAGATGGCAAAGCTCCAGCGGGTCACCTTGTCTCCATCTCCATCTTTCGGCACCTTGTCCTCCCCCACAGAGGAAATCCACGGGTGTTTGGATTCTGCAGTCTCTTGGTCACCTCCAGGCGGGCAGACTTATGGTACAGCTTTTTCCCAACTACAAGGTGGTTTGTAAAGGATACCTTCACTCTGGCCAGGACGTTTGCAGGGCAAAGACCTCTTCTAAAGCCAACTGGGCTTGGACAAGCCAATAAGCTTTTTAAGGTGGAGGGCCAAGCAGAAGGTTCCTCTGGGTCCGGGCTGAAGGAGTTGGGGTTGTTCAGCCTGGAGAAGAGAAGGCTCCGGGGAGACCTTATAGCAGCTTTCCAGTATCTGAAGGGGGCCTACAAGAAAGCTGGGGAGGGACTTTTTACAAGGGCATGTAGTGATAGGACGAGGGGGAATGGCTTCAAACTGGAAGAGGGAAGGTTTAGATTAGATATTAGAAAGAAATGTTTCACTCTGAGGGTGGTGATCCCCTGGGGCAGGTTGCCCCGAGAAGCTGTGGCTGCCCCCTCCCTGGAGGTGTTCAAGGCCAGGTTGGACGGGGCTTGGAGCAACCTGGGCTGGGGGGAGGTGGCCCTGCCCAGGGCAGGGGGTTGGAACTAGGTGATCTTTAAGGTCCCTTCCAACCCAAACCATTCTATGATTTGATGATTCTATACTCCAAGGAAGACTCTGTGCATGGGCTCTGCAGGTTGCTATTTCCAAGACAACCTGATACCCCAAAAGAGGAGTCCCATCTGCCCTCTGTTCTACCCCTCTCCTCTCCCTGGGGCTGCTCAGGGACCTGCACCACACAGCTGTGCCTGAAAATACCCTCTAGAAAAAATACAGTCTTTGGCCAAATTGGGTCGTGTAACCAAACCAACCCCTACACCAGACCAGGGTGGGGGTGGGAGGCATGGCCAGTGTGTGCTGGGACAGGAGATTTTTTCAAAGGCAGAGTCCGTTACTCTCCATGCACTGCTGCCATTAGCTCAAGCTCACTGCAAAACCTCACCCATAGAAATTAAGGGCTTGTTGTAAAGCTCCCCACAACCAGTGAGAGGACTTCCCTCTAACCAGTGGCTTCGGACCAGTTTAGTCCAAAGAGAGAGCAACCACCATGGACCTTTAGCATGTTTCTTGTTCTCTGATCACCAAACCATGGATATTTAACATCCTTTTGCTCTCAGGTCACCCAGCCATGGACATCTAACGTGCTTTTGCTCTCAGGTAACTTCAGAGCACACTTTCTATTTATAGACATCCCAGAACAGCTTGCGGAGAAATAAACACCTGACTCTTCCCAGTTTCTGATGTTGGCTAATGATATTCCAGTAGATCCATGCTGAACAGCTCAGCCAAGGAGAAGCACACCTCTCTCCAGATGGCGAGAGCTGCTGTCAGCTCAAATAGGGAAATCGCAGCTGAAATGAAGATACAAACTGGCATGCGGCAAGGTAGACATCGAAATTATTTGTGATCGGTGAGGTCTGTCACTACCTATGAGCAACAGCCCGGTGACTACCTGTCATAAACCGGCCCCTGCTGAACTTAATTGCAAACCTGATCTAACATGTTTTGAACAAGGCTGTTGGCAGGAACAAGGAAACAGGCGGTTGCACAGAAGTGCCAGCAAGCTCTCCAAGATTAGGGGACACCAGGCTTCTGAGGACTGCAAGGGGCTTCATGGAGGATGTCAGGTCCTGGGCAAACACAGGGCTGAACCAGTGCTGGTGGCTTTGAGTTGGCAAAGCGAGGGAATTGGTGCAAGCTCAGCGGAAGTTCAAGCTCTTGGGAGATCTCCTCTTCTTGTCTTTCGTCCATCTAGGGAGACTGAGAAGAAGACATGAAGCAGAGCTTGGTTCTACTTTTGTCCTGGTAATACCTGTAGCTTGTGCTCAGCGTGCACCTGGGGTGTTGAGTGAAGCACAGGGCTGTGATTTCCCACCATGATCCCAGGGATGGCCTGTGATGGTCAAGAAAACGCTACACTCTTCTGACCACCTGATGTGCTGTGCTGTCATTTCTGCTTTCTTCTGCAGATGTTTGACTCCACACCAAGTGTGAGCCTTTGGCACTGCTTCCAAGCAAAGATGCAGGTTAATCATGATACCATAATCATGATACCATCATTAAGACAGGTCTCATCCAAAAGAAGTAGCCACAGATACAGGAGTCACCCTATCACCAGAAAAAGTGCTTGCGGAGCAGAGCACGTGCATGGGGAAAAGTAGAGCTGCAGCCAAAGAGGTCAGCACACATCTGAGATGTCCTACCTTACCAACCTGGCCACACGACTCCTTACTTAAATAACCATGATGAAAAAGGCCAAGTCTTTTTCTTGCTACCACCTTCATCTTCCTGCAGAAGGTACACTTCCCTGGGTTCCTCGCCTGAGCTTGCCTGCACCCCTGGAGGTAGGTCCCACCAGAACTAGCCGCTGCCCATGGCATTGCCAAGAGGGGTGGTGCTTTCCTTAGCCCCATACTCAAAAACTTGCCCATTTCACATACGTCTTGAAACCCTCATCCACCTCTCTCGGGTCTGATGGCTCGTATCAGCAAACAGCCCCCCAGCAGAAGACGGGACATCCCGGGAAGGTTCTGTTTACAGAGATGCTCTCATCTCCCCTTGGCAGACAGGCTTGGCAGAGTTTGGAGAACATTGCCACTGGCAAGCCTGTGGGTTTGGGGGCCAAACCACTCACCAGCCACGCTCACAAGCCTGTTCCCCATCTGGGGCAGGCAAATGGAAGAGTCACTCGTTCAAGCCATCTGCGGAGCTTGCAGAAAGGAAGGCACTGGTATGGAAGGGCTCACAGTAAGTGTCATCCAGCTCCAACTCTTCTCTCTTAAGAGAGAATAGGTACTTTATCGGATGGAGAGTAACTCCCCGATACGGTGACTCACCAACCCTTATGTTATGCTTCTTCTTTACACTCCCCAGTGCTAACGTTATGATACTTAATGGCTTACAAGGTACTATTTCATCTTCTAAATATACACCCCCATTGTACTGCCTGAACTCCCTTCATTATATCCTGAGCTGACTGCAGGCATCAATCATGGCTGCGATAAACAGAAACTGCCCTAATATCATTTCACAGGCTGCGAAGAGTCTGATCTCAGCTGTGCTGGAGCCAGATGGAAGAGGGAGTGTGGAATAGAGACGTGCGCTCTGTTAAATATATGTGACATTTAATTACGACGGCAATAGCTTCTCTCTCATCCAGGGTAACAGGAGACTGAATTCTGCAAATAAGAGGAAAAAGCCAGATAATACAAGCTCTGCTGCTTCCAGGCCCAGCCTGGGCATTCGCTGGTGCATTCTGCAGCACAGACCCGCTCAAGGGGGATTTATCATCTCAAATGCTGCATCATGCAAACACAAGAAGCTGCTCAGGTTCGGAAATAATTTATCTGAGTCCCTGATGAGTGCACACAGTTTTGCAGCCCTCCCAGGACCTGGTGCATGGATCTCCAGGTGATCCGGCCAGGGAAGCCTCCAGAGCCATAGAGAACCTCTGTGAGCCTCTGCACCACCTCTCCAGGTTGGGGCTGCACCGTAGCCAGACCTGAGCAGGTCCCAGACAGAATAGTTGCCTGTGGGCAGAGAAAATCAGCCCTCCTGGGTACAAAATGGCATGCGTGTCTCTTCACCTGTGGCAGGGTTTAGCCTCAAACAAGATGAGCTGCCCATGGACAATGGAGGGTCACCAGTTATTTCTGCTGTTGCGGTGCTGAGGAGCTGCCTCGGGGACTCGATCCCATTGCCGGGTGTTGTGCAAATGCTGGATGGAAAAGCAGTGTTGTTTTAATGGGCAGCTAATGTCCCAGATGGGTGGAGACGGCATCTTCAGCCAGGTGGAGCAACAAGGAGGCAGTTTTGGTCATTGGTGGGAGCGCTGGTCATACATCCCTGTGAACCCAACTGCTGTTAGGACTTCAGGAGGCATCACAGCTCAGGACTCATCCAAGGGGGCCTTAGGAGAGACCAAAGATGTGGCTGCACTGAAGTTTATGCAGAAAAGCGAGGGAAAGAACAGAAGAAAACCCAAAGGATGTTCTCCAGACAGTCATCCATGCCCACCATCTCCCAGGCCAAGCTGAGCCAGGTTTTCCCATGCTGGAGAAGCAATAGTATGGAGAGCAGGGATAGACAACAAAGGGGCTTAATCATAGAATCATAGAATGGTTTAGGTTGGAAAGGACCTTAAAGATCATCGAGTTCCAACCCCCCTGCCATGGGCAGGGACACCTCCCACCAGCCCAGGTTGCCCAAGGCCATGTCCAGCCTGGCCTTGAACACCTCCAGGGATGGGGCCTCAACAACCTCTCTGGGCAACCTGTTCCAGTGCCTTACAACCCTCAAAGTAAAAAATTTCTTCCTAATGTTTAATCTAAACCTGCCCTCTTCCAGTTTAAAGCCGTTCCCCCTCGTCCTGTCACTACATGCCCCAGTAAAAAGTCCTTCCCCAGCTCTCCTGGAGCCCCTTTAGGTACTGGAGGAGCTGCTCATGGTGCTTTGGTGAGGCAGAGCAGTCAAATCAGAGCTTTGGGAAATGGTGCAGCAGCGTTATGGGTTGGCTCAAGCATGATGCACGCTAATTGCAGTAATGAAGATGATGCAAGGTGATTAGACTTTGATACAGCTCCAAATGGTGGGGAAAGATGTTGCAGAGAATGAGTGTGTGAGAACAAGGCACTGCTGGAGGTGAAGACTCAACTTTTCTGTGGTGTGGGGCCACAAACCCCTGAGCAAGGGGTGACACTTTCTCCAAATAATGTCTTCAATTATTAATATAGTTCTTATGTCTTTGTTTTAGGGCAAAAGCGGGAACAGCGACCTCTTGCCTCCCAGTTTCTCTCAGTCTGTCTCACCTCAATCACTCGCTTGCAGTAATGTACATTTAATAAAAGGTTGGGCACTGGATAATGAACAAGAGCATGCAGCTAAAAATCTTATAAAAGAGTTTGTACTTTGTACTGATATCCTTTATTAAATCGAGGTCTTTTTCTTTTTTTTTTTTTTTTTGCCAGGTGGAAAGCATGAATATCAGTAAACAGAAGCCCATTTAATACCAGAGTTTTAGCAATGGGTAAGTCTCTATCCAGCTCTTAAATTCTGATAATGATCTCCTCCCTGAAGCCCTGCTTTCCAAAATAACAAAGCCCTTTTCTCCAACAGCACGGAGCTTTTATGCAGCAAATGATTGCTTTATGGGTTGAGGGTACATAAATAGGACCAATTTGTTTCATGCCTGGAGGTATATTTCTTTTCTGGCAAACAAATGTCAGAAAGACAGTGTGTGAAAATACAGTTTGCCCGCATGTGGGCTGCTTTCCCTTCCCAGCTAACCCCCTCCCTCTTTGCCTTTGCACCACATAAATACTAACATCCCGGTCCGCTTTTGGAGCAGGTACAACATCGTATTTATGGGAAAATGGAGACGGAGTGGATTTCTCCATAGCATCAAGCAGCGATGTCCTGGAGGAGCTTTTGCCATAGAGGATGTCATTAAAACCAGCCTGTTCCCACAAGTAACCATGCCTCGGGTAAGTCCCCAAATACAGCATAAGCTTTCTCTGACCATGGGGTAGTGGGATCAGAAGACAGCGAGGGGCCAGGATGGGTGCTTGCCACCCAAGGGCACAGCATCTTGCATGGGAGGGACTTGAGCACCTTGCAGTGGAGCTGCTAAAAATTAATGTGATGGGGAGAAATGGCCCTGAGCACTCGCATCAGGTGCTGCCTGTGCTGATTCCCCAGCTTGATGAAGATCAGCTTCCCCATTACCATCTGACTAGTGCGTACTGGTAGCTCAGAACAATACCCAAAGTCAGAAATAAATGGGTTGAATAATTTAGTGGGCTCTGGAACATGGGAATGGCAGACCGCATGGCCAGAAATAGGAAATCACGGCTAATAAAGGCAAGCGACAGTGGAAAATTCATTAAACATTTTTCAGACAAGAACATTTCGCCACTCGCAGGAAAAAAAAAATTAAACTAGAAATGAGGGAAGTTTTGTTCTACAGATGGGTTTTTTTTGATAGGAACTATATAAAAAGCTGAAGAAACATTTGATTAAAGATTGGGAGAGAAAAGCTATAAAAAAAAATGAAAAGAACAGTCTGCAACCTTAATTTCAATTTTCTGGGGCCCAAATCCATTCCTTTGGGTCCTGTCTGTGTAAACAAGCCTGGGACTGGTGACTCTTGGGGTGCAATGAATTCCTGCCCGTGAAGGTAGCTGACACCTGGGGGGTCACCTCGCGTGCAGGCTGGGGTGGGTTGGAAGTTGGGCACTCTGCAGGAATCTCGGAGCTGTCGTGTCCTTCTGGGAGTCCTGAGCCGCTGGCTGTGATTTATCAGTTGTCATCTCCCTCCATCCCTCTGTCCTTCCCCAAGTTGTCTCTTTGTTGTCTCTGCAAGGGACTTTTTCCAGGTTTTCTACCACTGCTGCACCCGTAGAGACATGGGTTGGACTCAACCAGTGCCAAGCAGAGCCACGCTCGCTCCCACATCTTAAAAAATGCAATAGAGAGAGGGCAAAGGAGTTGTCCCTCTGCCCTTTAGCTCCCCACTACATCTCACATCCTTACCCAGCCCTGACCTTGGAGCCAAAGCCCCGTTTTGCATGTCCGTAGCGCCAATTACCTGCATATCCCCGAGCGCTCTGCTGCATCAGTTACTAACCGCAAGCCACTCATGGTGATACAGCATTTTGGGCTGATAAATCAAATGTCAGGAAGCTCTCTAGGAGACCCCGCTGCGCTCCCTCCAGCACGCAGCGCTGCTGGGAATCAGGGCAGCCAGATTTCACAGTCTGGTTTAATGGGGATGGAATGGGAAGACTTATATTTTTAGAGATAGTGAGGCTTCTTGGTGGCAACTTAACCCAGAGGTTGCTGATGCTTGTGGTTGTTGACTAAGGTCAACACTGGAGGTATATGCAAGGGACGCTGGTGCCTTCTTCTCCATGGTGACAAAGTCCTTCATGAAATCGCCCAAGATCTCTCTCATCCAGCAGCCCACCACAGCCCAATGCCATCTGGTGAGGCGAGCTGTGCTGGTAACATCCCCATGTCCGTAGATGTCTGTCCCCCTGGACGCGTTCCCTCCCCTAGCAGGACCAGCTGCACTATTTTCCATGCTTTAGCTGCCTTGGAGATCTCTAAACCTCTTGTTTTCCCACGTGGACATAGCAAGTCCATGAAGTCTAAGTGAATTTAAGCCACAGCAGGATTTCCCTTTGAGATCTTTGATGGTAGGAATGTCGTTTCCAAGGGAAGAAACGGATTTAAAGGCAAGCAGTGCTCCCACCCAACCCCCCAAGCTCACTCTGCAGACTTTGATCCCCCTCCCACCACAGATGTGTGCGCGGCATCTCTGCCTGCTTCTCCAGCACCCCTCCTTCTGCGCAGGCAAAGCTCCTTCTCTCATTTCTAAAGCAATGCAGGTTCTTCTCGTTTCCCGCATTCCTGTCCCTGCAGTTGTTTCCTACCAGCTCCCTTGCCAGATTTCTTTCTCTCCCGTGTTCCTCTCCTTTTCTCGCCCTGTGCAAGCCAAACTTCAGAAAGGTCTGAAGTCCCCTGCAGTCATCTCATACAGGGACAGCTTGTACGACATGTCCATGAACACCCAGGAGGACCTGGGGAGGCGGGTGGTTGGGCAGAGTGAGGGTACCCATCTGGCATTACTGTTTACTTGGAAATAAAGGACAGGCTTGAAATCCTTCAAACATGAGACTACCTGACATGGTGACAGAGCTGACAGCCACCCATTGCCTCAAACCTGCTCATCTGTGTCCCTGATGTTAATAAAGCATATGGTGCCCATCCATCTTTCTAACAGCCCAGGTCCAAGCTGACTGCCTCGCCGAATCCTTTCGGTTCCTGAGCAGCCTCCGTGAGCTCCCATTTGCAAGCTGAAGCAGTTGTGCATGAGTCAGGTTCATCCTCTTCCTCCAACGTTGGCTACAGGGCTATGGCTGCACGTTGCTCTTCTCCCTCTGGGATGACACAGCCCCAGAAACGATGACAGTTCCCTGTGGGGACGCATCTCAGTTCCTGACTCTCTGCAAGAAGGAGGTATGGCTTTTCTTCTCCAGATGATGACCCTAAGACAAGATATCAGCCCAGGATGAGCCCCAGCTGCTCCTTCTGTCCTGAGAGGGGTCTCTTAGGTTTACCTGCAGAGACTATGCATACACAGAGGGATTTGCTAGTGTGATTTGGGTAAAAAGATGTCATGAAGTAATCAGTTCCCAATGCAGGGCATTGAGTGTCTCAGAGGTTCACCAACAGCACCTCACAGCCCCTTTTTCATGTAGTATTTCTCCATTCGCTTGTGCATCTTTTTTTTTTTTTTATCAGTAGCTCTCCCACAATCTCCATCCCAATTTCTGACACCTCTAGCACCAGAGACCCCAAGGCGGTGGCAGGACCCTCACCACCTATGCACTATACATCTATATTTGCCATCAGCGTGTGCGCATCTATGTTCCAGCTCAGTCACTTGATGCATTTCTGACACAGGTCTCACCTCGCTCCTTGCCCAGGAGCAGAGCACGGGTGTCCCCGGAGAGCAAACTTGCTGAGAACTTGTTAGCAGGAAAATCCCTCGTTAAGTGCAAAGATCATAAAGATCCTCCTCCAAGTGCCAGGGGATTTACTGGCAGAACTAGCAATTATCTGCGCTGTATTCTGTCGTAGGAAAGTTTTTCTGTGTCTCTATCAGATACCGCCACCATTTCTCCTCTCTCTTGTCCTCTTCTCACCCACAACCCTGTCACTGAACCTGTAAGTCTCTAAATTTAAATCTAGTTCCTGGCTTTAACCTCCGGGTGGGCCATTTGTGCTCCCCTTTCCCCCTCTGCGTTTGCAGACTCCGCCGACTTCTTCTGGCATTTAAAAAAAAAAAAAAATAATAAACAAACCAGGCTAAAAGCTCCTGGTCCTCACAAGAATAATGATTACAAGGGCCTGCCCGTGACCAAACTAACTGATGTTTGCACGCAAAATACGCGTGAATAACGGAGAGTGCTTGCTGGCAGCCTTGTAAAGACAAATCAGAGCAATTGCGGACTAGAAATGAGAGGTGGTACAATTAAAGCAGGTAAACATCTGGAATAAAATCACCAAAAGACAGGCAAATGGGTCCCCTAGGAGCAACAGCTACTGCCTTTGCAGTGAGAGGAACGGAGGAGCTTCATCTCAACTGGAGCCATGAACTTCCGAGTGGCCACGGCTTGTGGAATGGGGATGAGTGGGAGGTTTAATTGGTTGCAGATTTATTACTTGGGCTGGCCTGCGGGAAAATGAGAATTTCTATCCCTCGGGAAATTCCGACACCCACCTTCATCCCTAATAGAAATGTCAAAATAGAGAAACTCTCCGTGGAGCAGAAGGACAAAGACAAAATATTAAGCAATACCAGAAAGTCTGGGTTATTTGCTTATTTGGCCCTGAATGAAATCAGTCTGGCTGTTCCAGCAAGTCACAGGAGTAGAAACTCAGGTGCTTCATAAATTTTCTGGGTTTTTCTCTATTTTTCAGAACACGCCACGTCGTCACACGGAGCTCACTGCAGATCAGCCAGGTACCCTTCCTGGTCTGCAAGAGGGGGCAAAGAGGAGCACCAAGCTCCTCATCTCCTCTGATGTCCTCACGGCAAATATTGCTGATAAATGTCAAACCAACCCAAAACAAAGGTGTGTGATGCAGCAGACAGAAGTGACTCGGTTTGGGTCACCTCAGCCTGCAGTGAAAAACCTCATTTCTCTTTCCGTGCTAAAAGCAAAAGCATTTCAGCGCAAAACAAAACTCCGCAGGAACAGATGGGACGTTTTCCATCAGAAACGTTTCTGGTGGCACTGTGGCCGAGGGGGTCTGCAAGCTGAGCTGCCACGTGTCTCCAAGGCTGTTGTTGACCACGGGTCATGATGTCTACATGCACCTCTTTAGCTTCGTCTTGAAAGGTCACCCTGAGACCTTTCCACCTGGAGGACGGTTCACCCAAGGTCACCCCCTGGTGGCATGTTGGCAGATGGAGCAGCAGTGGCCTTGTCTCCATGGGGCGGTGGAGAGAAATGAGCTTTGGTGCATCTCCGACGTGCTCCCAGCGTTTGCCCACTCAAACGCATTGAGACCATGGGGTGGTTGCATTTCCACCGGAGAGAGAAGAAATACATCACATCCCCTGCTGACGTTCATTAACATGCACAAGGAGCACAGCTCAAAAACAGCCCCAACGAGGACCTGCCCCTCCTGGGCAGCTGTGGCTGGTGAGCAACAGCAGACCTGTGGGGAACTTCATTAGTTAATGAGGCTGAAAGTTGAACTCTCCTCCTTTGCCAAGCTTTTAAGTGGATATTCAGGGCCTGGAGCATTCTCAAGATGAAAACCATCCTTTTTTTGTTTGGTTGTTTTTTAGGGTTTTTTTTTGGTAAAACTGAAGTTGGAGGGGGTTTACAAGGTAGATGATTGTACTGTCTGCTAAAAGACAGAGGGAACGAGAATAGAGGGAGCCATCTCCCCAGAAACCTGACCCAAAATAGCACAGATGTGCTAAAGCCAAAGCAGGTCCCTCAGCCCATCCCTCTGCTGTGTCCCCAAATTTGGAGGGACCCCCTGCCCCTCATCAAGCTGCTGTCGGAGCGGGAGCAAGGTGTCCCAGGGACTCCTCTTTCTACCCCACCTACTGTTGGAGCAAATAGCTCATCTTATATTTTTTGAACTTTTCTGAGGAAAAGTGATCTCATGGTTAAAAAGACACAGGGAACGAGGGAATTAGGGGTTTGCTTTCAGCTCTGCTGCTGGCACTGGTAGAGCTCTGAGTTCTGTGCCCCCCAGCAATAGGGCTCCTGATAGCTCCACTTCCAGCCAGGAGGTCTAGAGGTGATAACGAATCAAATTTAACCAAAATCAACAATGACACTTTTTTTTTCTTTTTTAATAAAAAGTGAGCTGCATCTCCCAGATGTTCCCAGAAAAGCACGCTCTGGGGACAGGACAAAGGCAGCTGCTCTGAGGGAGCAGAAGCTGGAGTCCAAGTAGTCCAGGCCTGTGGACTCTCCATCCTTGGAGATATTCAAACCTGGGAAGCACAAGATCTTGAACAACATGAACCAGCCGGTCCTTCCTTGCCCTCAATTATTCAGTGATTCTGTGATATTTCCACCGGGGTCCATGCCAGGTTCCCAGGAGATGGTGGTGCCCAATGACCTGGGCTGAAGATAGCACCTGAGTGTTTGCAGCACACTGCAGCTCCAGCCATCAAATGGGGACCACTGTCGGTTTCCCTTGGAGAAGGCATTCAGATGGAAGAGCAAACCAAGTTCATATGAGCTGGATGGGAAGTGCCTTCTGGTTTCCACCATCTTCCCCCAGAAATATCTCACAAATTTGTGAGATCTTTTCTCTCCCTGGTGCTGGATGGGACCATAGATCATAGAATCATACAATGGTTTAAGTTGGAAGGGACCTAGAAGATCTATCATCAAGTTTCAACCCCCCTGCCATAGGCAGGGACACCTCCCACTAGACCAGGTTGCTCAAAGCCCCATCCGGCACCAGGGAGAGAAACATTTGCGGCTGTTCTTGGGTTTTGGTTTGGGTTTTGTTTTTTTTTTGGAGGCAACTGAGCAGCTTTCTTTTTAGATAGCATCATGCTCTTCATTTTGCATGGCCACCAGGAGTGGGGTGAACCAACACTTGCTCTATAGCATCCGCAGCCTCAACCTGCTCCATTCTGCCTTCGTCTCACGTGGTCCTGCAAACCGCTTCGACAAAGCACATTGCTCTATTCCAGGGGCCAGGGAACAACAGTGGCATTTTTAATTCCATTTTCAAAAGGCTTTATTTGAATCCGGGAGCAGAGTCGTCCCTTCCTTCAGGTGAGCTCTGGTCAAGCATTCAGTGCTCCTTTCCCACCCTGACAAACCAACTGACTTAAAGGTCCTGGTTCGAAGAGAAGGAGCTGATCTCTTCTTGTCCTCCCTCCTCCCCACGGGACCGGAGCAAAGACAAAACCTTCTGATACTGCCGCGAGTCTTGAGGACAGAGCTTGACCTGAAAACCAGCAAGGAAATGCATTTTGCATGCAGCGGGTGCCTTGAAAGATCAGTTACAGGCATTGGAAGGAAAAGGAGGGGGAGGAAGCGAATGGTTAATGTCCCTCTCTGAGCCAGTTCCCTTTGCAAATAGCTATTTGCACACTGATGGAGGTGGAAATGAGGGCTCTTCATCAGCAGTCAGCCAAGCAGCTTCTTGCCTTGGTTAAAATTCTCCTAATTTCTAAGCAAGGCTGGTGCTGTGGGTGTAATTTCCCTGCTGTCACAGGGCTGATCCAACCCGTCTCAGACCAGTTTCCTCCATAGAATAAGGCTGAGGGGATAGGTGAGAGCTGGGAGCTGCTTCCACCGGAGGCTTTGGTGGCGGTTCCCATCGCTGGCACTGAGTGACACCAAGTGGGTAATGTTTGCCCCATACCCTTGTCCGAGCTTAGGATGAACTGGAGCAGTGCAGAGGCACGTCCTGGCTTTAGGAAGAAGTTTTTCACTTTAAGGGTGGTAAGGCCTTAAAGTGAACAGGTTGCCCAGAGAGGTTGTTGAGGCCCCATCCCTGGAGGTGCTCAAGGCCAGGCTGGACGTGGCCTTGGGCAACCTGGTCTGGTGGGAGGTGTCCCTGCCCATGGCAAGGGGGTTGGAACTCAATGATCTTCAAGGTCCTTTCCAACCTAAACCATTCTGTGATTCTATGATTCAATGATTTATCCGGGGGCTTGAGCATCTGCAGGCAGTGGGGATGGCACGGCCCCAGGTCTGGGCAGCCCAGGAGCTGGTTGGGCTTTCCTCTGCATGGGCACTGCTGCTGTGACTGTCAGTCTTTACTCAGGAACATCAGAGTTGTGGGGAGCCAAATGCTTTGGGCACCCTCCCTGCTGGTAAACACAATGCAGAATATGGATTTATTTCTTCCGTAAAATGCACATCACTTTTCCTCCTGAGATGGTGCATCCCCCAGGCTGTCCTCCTCCTTCCTCGGCGCTTCTCCCTCGCTGCTCCCTGCCCCATTCCCTACGCTGAAGACGCGTGTCGGCTCTCCACCTTGTTTGTGGCGGCAAACATGCCAGTGACCCACCAGGGCTCACCCACACCACGGGGGCTGGATGGAAGAGAGCAGAAGAGTTTGATCCGTCGTGGGAAACGAGGGATCTCACAAGTGCTTGTGCAGCCCATGCAGGTTGTGCTCCTCCAAATGGCTCTGTGAGGGCTGCTGGCACTCCATCAGACAACGAGGATTTCCCACCTGGGTTATCAATAACTCCACATAGCTTCTGCGAAGTTCCCCCTCAGGCTGCCTCAGAAACACGCCAGGATTTTGCAGCACCAGGAATGACACAGGGGTGCTTCTAAGGACCACGTGTGAGCTGGATGCTTCACAGACCTCTTTCTTTGACAACAGTGCCCCCAGGTCTGGGAAAGGGTGGGAGCCCCAGGACAAGCTCAGGGAAGGAAGAACCAGCCTCATCCAGCACCTGCTCTCGCTAGCAGACGCAAAGCAAACTGGTGGGACCAGTAAGCAGGAAAATTCAGCCTGGAGAAGACAGACCAGACTGTTGCATGATGCCTTGCTGAGGCCAATATTGGAAATGATGTTGTGTTCACCAGGATGTGCAAAGCATCAGGTAGACAGAAGGTGAGGCCCCTATCCTCCTCCATCCCCGTGCGCCACCACTGCTGTCCCACATTGTTTCTGGGAATGGAGATAAGCCTTGGCAGAGTTAGACATCTGAGAGGTGATGGGATGAAAGAGGGTTTACTCATTCCAGCTGAGCAGGGCTGTCCGGGCTTGCAACCAGGCACTTTCAACCAGGCTTAGCAAAAAAGAAAAAAAAAAAAAAATTAAATTCTGTGTTTGTAATTACCTGAGCTCAGCACACCAGTATTCACGGTGAGTTGTGGATCTGCATGTAGGCAGAGTTATGCATTTATTTGCTTCATTCTATGAATTAATGCCATGATCCGCTCATGCCGGGGCGGGGGGAAGGGAGAGAAAAGCAACGTTGCTCCCCAACCAGCCCAGTTCAGCTGGGCTAAACACCTTCCTCCCATCACCGCAACTCCAGACCTTCACCTGCCCTCGGCAGTTGAGGTGCAGACTTCACCTGAAAGGGTGAAAGGGACCAATTTTGGCAGGGGAGACAGATCTCTTTCCAGGTGAAAAACTGACCCTGGGGGCAGGGCTGTGTGCGCCCTGCTGGGTCCAGGAGCATTTGCCACCAAGTCCGAAATACAGGTGCAGAATCAGGGACAGGAGAGGATGGAAGGACATCATAGAATCATAGAATGGTTTAGGTTGGAAAGGACCTTGAAGATCATCGAGTTCCAACCCCCCTGCCATGGGCAGGGACACCTCTCACTCGATGTTCATGCAATGCTCAGGTGCTTTTGCCAACCCCAGGGAATGCAGTTTTCCTAAAGCGACTGGATTAGTGCTGCTCCTCAGCTCCATAGGTGATCCCCCAGGGACTGATGTTTGCTTGGCGGTACACCTTTGGCTCTGAGTGGTCAAGGTCTTCCACCAGCATGTCAGAAGGAGAGCAAGACAGGCCCTGCCCCACACAATATCCAGTCTACCTCATCTTTTCTTGTCTTTTCCTCATCTGATTAATGATGTGAAATTTTTTCCTCTCCCTTCTGTTTGGTAATTGCCAACAAGGTAATTGCCAAAAAGTTTTTTTATCCAGGCTGTTGGTCTGTAGCAGAGCAAGAGCTCTGGGCTTGCTGAAGCTGGGGATGGAAAGCTCAGGCAAGCATTAGCTGGGCAGCCAGGTCCAGGCAAACGCATTTCATGGACTGCTCTGTGACACTCAACATCAGGGACAAGATAGAGACAGAGCCAAGGAGAGGAGAGGTGTGATCTGGGAGTGTCTACGACTCATGGTTCGAAAGATGTGGGGGACCAGACTGATCAATCCACCTTTCTCCGAGTGCCTCCTTGGCCAACCTGAACAATCGTCATGCAGGAGCAAGAGAGTGTCGGGTCTGTATTTTCTTTATTTTCAGCGATCACAAGCACTCACCCCAAATCCTGACCCTTCCCAATGGGACAGGACGCCTCCCAGCCAGGCCCAGCACATCAATAGCCACACACAACCACATCTGAAATTACCATCAGTAAAATCTCCTCGTTTCTCATCCAACTCCCTCCCGCTTACCCTCCGGCTGGGGATGGCAGCGAACATTTTGGGAACTGGTATTTTGCGTCATGGAAGAGGGACAATTCCCAGCTCCAACTCATCACCACAGTTGGTCCCAAGGGAGTGAGGTCAGCACTCTGTCCTGGCCTCAACACACCAGAGCAGGTGGACCGTCACCACAGTCACCCTGCCTAGCTTTGTCCTTCTTGATTTATCACCTGAGTAATATTTCTTCCTTCTTTTTCTGTCTGGAAAACTCTTTCTGGTCAGTCCTGCAGCTGGCACTTGGACTTCATCCCCAAGGTCTCATAGTGAAGCTTGTTGTTCATCTCCCCAGCTATGTCCTACCTCTGTGGCCACCAAAAGTCAGACATAGCTTGAGGGAACAGAGCCTGGCAAAGCCCCCATCTGAGATGCAAAAAAGAAATTATTCCCCCGGGATCCTGTGAGTGCTGCCAGCTCCCTTCCTGGCAAGAAAGCTCTTCCAGCAGCATTTTTCGTGGTGCTTACTTCCCAGCAAAACAAAGCAGCAAGGGGCTTCATGTGCACACACAACACATTGAGATCAGGCTCGATGCTGAAGAGCATCCTCGGAGCGCTACAGCGACGCAGTGCAGAGAGCCCCAGGCTGTCCCCAGCGCTGCTGGTGGCACCAGTGCAAGCCTGACTGAGATTAATAGATCCGGTCCACTTGAGAAAGGAGAACTGCAGGCAGGTCCATCACAGATGGGTCAACACGCAGGTAAGAAAAGACCTCTGATGTTTCCAGCATCACTGAGATTTCCCTCAACCGTGCGGATTCTCATGCACCAAACCCCAAGAATCAAGGAGGGGAGGCAGCACCAAACACACCGACTTCGGATCAGGGGAAAAAAGTGGCCAGAGGCTTCTTTAAGTTCTTCTGGTCTGAGCACATGTTACTTCCAAAATGTTTTTTGCTGAGTCACAGGGACATAACGGAGAGCAGAGTTTAGCCCCTGCGTGTCCAGCTGAAATATGGGTTTGGTTCTTCAACTTTGCTAGTAAAGTTTTTTTTTATTTTCTTGACTAGCCACCTAGTTGGTAGGGAAGAAGCACAGCTAAAAATGGAGACAAAAATTTTCCACAGAAGGCACATTTAAATGTAATCTTCCAGGCCATAAATCAAAGTTTAATCCGACACGAGAGTACAACTCAAGTCCTCATCAATTCGCCTTCCTTCGTTACACGTGAACGTGAATATAAAGGGCTTCTTGATTTATCCAGCCCAGAGAAGCTGTACGGTGTTTCTTTTAATAGCTTATGCTTTATCTATCAATTCCCCACTCCCCCATGTCTATTCCTGAGCAGCCGATTAGAATTTATCAAGATCTATACTCCACCGCGAAGCAGACCCACTTCCCATTACGGTTCTAAAGCACTGGCTTTTATCAAGGGAAATGCGAATATTTATCAGGCCCCGGATATATAGACATCAGAAAAATAAGACATTACCATTTTAAAGCTTCTTTTCATTGCTTTTTTTATGCCACCTTTCTGATAAACCAGGAGCAACAGCCCTCTCACACGACTGTGTTGCTTCTGCAAAGGAAAAGGAAGGGCTGATCGTACCCAGACCTGAGCTTAATTCCCTAGGATCCCATCAAGAGGGAGGGGGCTTGTGGGAAAACCCTTCCTGAAGGGGACTTCAACTTCCAGGGACCCCTTTACAACATGGAAAGCCAATTAACTGATTAGCTGGGCGAATCTGCTAGCGGAGAGTTGGCATTTGAGGCCGACCTCACCACCGAGGTGCGAAAGTTGTTTTGGTAGACGTAGGTCCGGTTTAGGACAGGCTGAGAGAGTTGGGGTTGTTCAACCTGGAGAAGAGAAGGCTCCAGTGAGACCTTAGAGCCCCTTCCAGTGTCTAAAGAGTAGCTGGGGAGGGACTTTTTACAAGGGCATGTAGGGATAGTATGAGGGGGAATGGCTTCAAACTGGCTTCAAAGGGGAGATTGAGATTAGATATTAGGAAGAAATGTTGGCTGTGCGGGTGGTGAGCCCCTGGGGCAGGTTGCCCCGAGAAGCTGTGGCTGCCCCATCCCTGGAGGTGTTCAAGGCCAGGTTGGACGGGGCTTGGAGCAACCTGGGCTGGTGGGAGGTGTCCCAGCCCAGAGCAGGGGGGTTGGAACTGGATGATCTTCAAGGTTCCTTCCAACCTAAACCATTCTATGATTCCCCCTTGAGCTGTCTGAGCTCTACCAACAGCTCCTCCAAAGCCCAGCATCTTCCTTGCTAAGCTTTGCTGACTTTAGATCAAATATAAGAGCAAAGTAATAATAAAGTATATCAAGTATTAGTTGCCCTCTGAGGGTACAATGCCATTTCTGTGACCATCCATTGCTTCCCCCCATAATCTCAGCATGTCCTTTGATTTCTCCAGCTCGCTTTTCCAGTCCCCGGCAACCTGCCTTATCTTCCTCTGTGCCCATCTTTCTCCTTCCCCATCTTTTTCATTAACAGCACATTGCAAACACGCTTAACTCCTCCGCCCGGCTGCCTGTCACACCCCGCTGTGCAGTAAATTGCCTTTGGATGTGGGATCCCAGGGACATTTGTCTCCCGGAGGGGCCACCGCGGTGCAGCTCTTTAGGGGCAGAGCACAGCACATCATCTCCATTTCTGGGACGGTTTCCATCAGGGGCACCTGCCAGCAAGAGGTAAGATCGCTGGGCACTTCTCAATGAGTCCCCTGCGTCCCATCCGTGCGTCGAAATCCGCAGTGTTCAGCTGTTATTTCTATTACCCAGCGTTTAAGTTCCTCATTAAGACGTGTTAACTCCCATTTAATTCCCTCTCAGGATGGCGAGTGCTCGTGTTTAATGAACTCTCTGCAGAGCCGTCTGGGGAGATTTAAAACAAACCCTCCAGCAGCTGGTCAGGGTATGATTAATGATGGCTGTGGACTCAAGAAGGGCAGAACAAAGGGGACAAGAGCTGCAAGACTCCCCCGAAGAGGTGCAAGCTCTGCCTTGGTGAACGTAGCTTGTTCCTTCCCCAAAAAACCCAGGACAGCTCGTGGTGAGGGATGCAGTCAGCAGCACTGTGCACCACCTCTGGCTGCTTGCACCAAAGGGTGAGGAGCTCCAAGCAGAAATGATGACCTAGGAGGAGAGGATGAAGCCCTGCAACAACTTATTTGGGGACTGGACACACAAGCATTTCCAAGAGACTGAAATAGGCAGGCTGGCTTCTCTGGTCCCCCTAAACCATGGAAGTCTTCTTCTATGGCCACCCTCAGAGAGGAAGATCATCTGGGGTACATACCTGAGCCACAGTGCCATGGGATGTCCCTGGGAGGGAATACCCACCTAGATACTCTCATTTCCACCACCTAAACTCCTGAAGGTATCAAGAAAAAACAAAGATGCCTTCAAACCTTTTCTCACTTCGTTCTGCTGTTATGTAGCTACATCTTCGCATCCTCCACAATATCTCCAAACGGTCCCTAATGCATCTGTCTCAGGAAGAAACCTCTGCTGAAAAAATTGCTGTACTCTTCCCTCAGCTCCACCATCAGTAATCCCCTCTGCTATGTGACTGTCCCTGCCGTGTCCCCTTCCTGTCCATTAGCCAGGGAGGAACCAGGGTCCGCTGGAAACATCTTCCAGCTTCCCACTTGTGGTCATTTTGCAAGGAAAGCTCTGACAGCTCAGGAGCCATCAACGGAGCAAGAAATGATTTGGCAGTAATCCTATGCCATGAGCAAAGATGACAAAGCTGCAGTCAGCTCCTGACAGATAATGTAGAGAAATTCATTTAACAAGTCATGGCTGCTTACAAATAACTTCTCCGGCACCTGGGGCACGCTCCATCTCTCTCTACATGCACAGTAGGCATTTATCAATTTTATTCTTCCCTTTTTCTTTTTCTTTTTTTTTTTTTTTTTAATGTTAAAACATTCTTCCCAGCTGTTTCTTGATGCACTACGTTGTACAGCCACAGACCTCTCCTGCTGCTCAGCAGCTGCAGTCTTCAGGGGATGGGCAGCATTCAGCTGGTGGCACTGGGGCATTGACTGGGACATGGGATGTGGGACATTTGCTGTTCGGTGTGTAGCGGTCTGAATTTGGTTCTTTGCCACACGGATGAGGCTCTTAAAATCCTCCTCCGAGTGAAGACTGTACAACTGCCCCTGAATTTCCGGAGAGGCCGTTAGCCTTTACCAGCAATGGCATTCACCCAGCACTTTGCCAGGGGAATACTGAAAGTCCAGAATGTCACGCCGTTATGTTAAGGCTGTAAAAATACGGCTTTCCCCCAAATAAATCACATTTCTATGTCAGAAGCCAGCAAGCAAGGCAGGTTGTTTAACTCTGCAGTGCCTGGCAGTTGGGTCACCTTCCCGCAACACTGGCTGCAAAGCCAAGTGCAATCATCCCTGCCTTTTCCCTCGCGACCCCAAGGAATTTCCCCCCTGTTCTTGCGCAGGGGCTGTAAATCCTTGCGATCCACTTATCTGCTTCTTTTTTTTCCCCCTTTGTTATCTCTCCCTTGTGTCCCCCAGGGTCTGGGGGAGGAGGCACTTCCACGCGTGCCCCTCACATCGCAGCCATCCATCACCCGCCGGCACTTCTAGCTCTCCTCCCCTGACGCCCATCGGCATCACCTCTCCCTCAGTACACAAACGCTCTCCTCACCATCATCATCTGTTTTCAGAGTCCGACAGAATCCTCTTAAAGAGCAGCAATCGCTGGGAAAACGGCCAGCACAAAGCAGGGGTGGGATGGATGGGAATAATTCAGAAAAAGACAGGAAGTGGTGGACCACGACCAAGTTGAGCTGGGTGCCATGAAATCCACAGTGCCATACATTTCTACAGGAACCTTAGCACAAAGGTCATGCTTGGGTATCACTTGGAAGCAGCTGTGTCCTCCATATGCTCCTCCTTCACTGCCCACGCTATAAGGGGAGATGATGAATGAGGCTTTGTTATGATACCGACCACAAAGTGTTTCCAGTCTACATAATGCGGTCAAGGAATAAGGCAGCAGAATTATCCCCATTTTACAGTTTGGCAACCGAGTTCGGAAAGATTTCACAGTTCGTATCACACTGTACCCCACTGACAGAGCTGGAAATTGAATCGTATCTCGGCGGTCTCCAGGCAGTGCTTTACCTGCGATTACCCTCCCTTAAAGTCTCTGAATATTTGTTTTCAAGTCTCTAGAGCTCAGCGGTTGAACTCAGTGGGTCACTGAGACTTGCCGACAGTTTTTCTCCAAGGTAATGGAGGAGTCAGGACTAAAGCTACAGTCTCTTTATGTCTGCTCATGCGTCAGCCCAAAGGCGATTCTGCATTAAAGGGGTGTTTTTGGCAAGGCGGGACTCCAACCTGCAGATTGGCATCCTCACTCACGCCATAAACCTCTTTGCTTTGAGGCTGTTGGCTGGTGCAAGGGGTCTCAGGGACCCCTTGGATGAAATCTAAAGGGGTTGGTTGTCTAATCACAGGTACGAGATGGCCTCATTGCTCCTGCTCTTGCATTCCCAGCTGCTTTCCACACTGCGAACTCTCAGTCTCTCCCAGAGCGGAGCTGAAAGGTGCTTATTTGGCTGCTCTGCTCCCGTGAAAGACACCTAATACAGCTGGATAGCACTCCATACACAATGTGTGCTGGACAGGAGTGAAAACTGAGAGCCAGGGAAGCTGGAGGACCTTGGGAACAAACCAAAGAAGCCTTTGACTTCCCACGAACCCACAGAAGAGCCGCCCAGGATGATGGAAACCAGCCCATCTGGATCATCTTTATTATTTTGCAACTGTCTGCTGTTAAAATCTCCTTATCCGCAGATCTCAGAGGCCAGCCAGGACTGGAAACAGTGCACCATGTAAACAAAAACACATAATCTCTGCCTTGGAGGTTTTGTGACATCTCAGGCTGGATGTGACAGCGTGCGATGAAATGTGACAGGGAGAGGGAAAGACATGGTCATCAGCCACGGGGACATGGGGGTGCACAGATCGGCCACATCTACAGGAGGAAACCAGATGGGCCGTCTTCTGTGTCTCTTAGAAGGTAGGATATGATGTGACTGAATGTGTCGTGTTAGAAAAATACTGGGCAGAGCTCGGTGTCTAAGAAGAAAATGCTGCACGGCCAAGCATCTCCTGGGAGCCCTCCATCCCCGATGTCCCAGCCAGGCTTGGCTGGGTTTTTAGCAGAAGTCCATGGGAACAAAGACATGGAGCTCTAAGTCAGCTAAGAAGCCCAGGCCAACAAACCTCCTCTACCCCTGTATTGGGAGATGCTTTCTGCTGAGGGGTTCCTTCACACCAGCACGCCCAGGGAGGCATTTTGCACTTGGTAGTTTTGCAGCCAGTCACCCCCACAACTCAGAAGAGGGGGTTGTGACCGGGAGAGCACTGGGGAGACGTCATTTGGGATGGTGGCATGTTTCCCAGCATACATGCAGATTAGTCCCTCTGGCTGCCGATGGAGCCATCAGACTGATGCAGCACTTTCGTTCCATACAGTGAATTGCTCCCTTCTTCCTCATCCCTCTTTATAATACGAAAGCCTTTTTTTTTTTCCCCTCGGTTGCTTATTCATACCTTAATGGCACTTGATTTTTCAATGGGCTCTTAGAGCCCTTTTCTGTGCATACCCCACAATGCTATTAGGTTTTTCAGCTCTCCTTCGTTCTTTAAACAACCTTTGCCTGTTTTTCCAGCAGAGACATCTAACTGTGCCGGGGTTACAGAACTCCCGTTGGCATCACCATCCAGCTGAATGTGGCTGTTCTCAGAATCAAACGACAACAGCAGCAAAGTCTTCGGAATATATAAACACACTGAGCTGAGCCCCTCTTGGTTGCTGCTCAAAAGCCTTTACGTGGGTGGTGCGTGGACTCAACGGGGGACTCGGTCTTCAGTGTTTATGCAGCACAGCTGGCTGAGCAGTAGACCGGCCATTGCTTTGGTCAGTCCGAAACTGCTTTCCCTTTCCAGCAGCTTTGCAGTGAATCACAGAATCACAGAATGGTGGGGTTGGAAGGGCCCTCTGGAGCTCCCCCAGTGCCACCCCCCACCAGAGCAGGGGCACCTCCAGCAGTGGCACAGGACGGCGTCCAGGCGGGTTTGGGATGGCTCCAGAGGGGGAGACTCCCCCACCTCTCTGAGCAGCCTGTGCCACTGCTCTGCCGCCCTCACAGCAGAGAAGGCCCTCCTCAGGTTGAGATGGAACTTCCTATGCTCACGTTTGTGCCCGTTTCCTCTTTTCCCGTCACTGGGCACCACTGGAGAAAGACTGTTCCCATCCCCCTGGCACCCTCCCTTGAAGGATTTATCAGCATTGATAAGATCCCCCCTCAGTCTTCTCTTCTCCAGACTAAAAAGCCCCAAGTCCCTCAGCCTTTCCTCATCAGAAAGATGCTCCAGTCCCGTCATCATCTCCGTAGCCCTTTGCTGGACCCTCTCCAGCAGTTCCCTGTCCTTCTTGACCCGGGGAGCCCTGAACTGGACACAGTGCTCCAGATGTGGCCTCCCCAGGGCAGAGCAGAGGGGGAGGATGACCTCCCTCCACCTGCTGGCCACACTCTGCTTGATGTCCCCCAGGATGCCATGGGCCTTCTTGGCCACCAGGGCACATTGCTGGCTCATGGGCATCCTGCTGGCCACCAGGACTCCCAGGTCCCGGTGAAGCTCAATGCTGTTTAATTCTACAACGCAGCATTCAACCGGAAGGTTGAGGGTCAGTCAGTAATGGACCTTGATGGGAAAGATCCCAATAACCTCTTGAACCAGGGAGTTTGTGAGCTGGCTTCTGAGATGGGGCTAGTAAAGTCCTCTGCACCGGGACCCTTCCCATGCAGCCCATTAGGAGGCGAACAAGGTATCTCTATTCCTGCTCAGCCTTTTGCATGCATGCCCTGTGTGAAGTCTTGTTCATCTTTCCTCTCCCAGAGGTGTTTTCTGAAGGGATCTTGTTTGTTAAGCCTCTACATTTCCCCTCTTCGTTATATCAGATGCTCTGCCTGTCTCCCTTTCCTGGGTGACAAGGAAGAAGTGATCGCGAGCTCTCTAGTGAATATTGATACTGGTATTTGTTATTCCATTTAACAGACAATCTCTCCTTGAGACATTTGCTTTCCAAGGCACTTAGCTGTTGCTGTAAGGTCTGGTGCACCTCCAGCTTTCACATCCATCTGCTCAAAAAAAGCAATAGGGTTTCAGTCCCTTTCGTCATTACTTTGTTGGGTTTTTCACTGATCGGATCTGTCCTGCAATGGCAAATATACCTGTGGCCCTGCATGTGGGTGTCAGTCTCTCCTTTGCCACGTCCCTGTTAGTTTTCACTGTGGCTTCTGTGGTCTCCTTCCATGTGTTGCCCATGAGACTGGTGGCAACCAGCCCCGAAACATCTGCACGGGGATCAGGAAGAGCCGTGTCTGGGGTATCTGCAGGGCTGCAGCCTGCTCTTCTCTGCCATTCTCTCTCCATCCAAAGTGCATGAATAAAACCTTCAGTCCTGGCCGAGCCAGTGATGGTGACCATCCTCATCTGCTCCTGGACCTCCTCAATTCCACCTGAGACAACCGCTAAGCATAGAGCTGTGAGATACAGGGGGATTAGTGGGTGGGTTCAGACCTCAGGTTGAGCTTGGACCTTTGCTGACTGCCTGTGTAGGCGTACTTAAGCTCAGCTTGTATTTAGAAAGCTCCTGTGGGAGCAAGAATAGAGTCCTGAGTGTGCCTTTGCATGTCCCCATAGATGTTCATGTTCGGTGGGGCTGACAGGAGGTATGGATGGAGAGGCAGATCCTACAGGGACAGCTGAAAGGCTCATCCAGACTAATGCGACTTAAAGCTTACTCTTTGAGGATGTTTTTCAGTGCCTAAAGCGCAGATATTTTAACTTGTTCCTTAATTTGCTCCTTAAAGCAGTTAGCAAAATTCCTATTATCAATCAGGCCGTGGCAGCCTGTCCAGAAGGCGCAGCCAGGAACTGCGCATTAATTGTGAATGCTTTGCTGAATTTACTGCATGGCAGGACCGAATTTTTCACTCTGAGATGAAGCATGAATACCCTGTTTGGCACAACCAATACTTTTCTCGAGTGCTAGGAAATTGTCGGGACTACAGAACCCATGCATGGGGTATTAACGCCTCTCCTGGGCAATGCACAGAAGTTTATATAGTCTTTCCCTGCAGTAGAGCGTCCGTGGATCAGCATGGGGAAATAGGCTGGGGATAAAATGGGCCACCTCCGTGCCTGCAACAACATCTCCGCATTCACCGTGCCAGCCCTGATGGGATTGTTGTCCTTCCCAGAGACGTGCCTGCAAGATGTGCTGCAGTCAAATTATTTTTCATTAGTTTAATGGGAAAAGAGGTAATGGGTAACACTGTGAGTGAGAGCTAGAAAGACAGAGGACCATCTTGATCACACAGTAGGGATTATTTTTACCTTGCTTAGGTGCAGATGGGATGTGCAGTGATAGCTGGTTGCCCTGTGTCATGGCTTAACCCCAGCCAGCAACTAGGACCACACAGCCTCTCACTCAACCCCTGCCCCACCTTCCTCCCCCAGAAGACTGAGAAGATGGAGAAAAGGAGGGGAAAGGGAGAAAAACCCTCGGGGACTGAGATAAAGACACTTTAATAGAACAACAATGGAAAAAGAAAATAACAATAATAATAATAGTAAAAGAACATAGAAGACACAAGTCACTCTCACTGCCTGGTGAATTACCCAGGAGTACCCCACCTGGAGTACTGCATCCAGCTCTGGAGTCCTCAACATAAGAAAGACTTGGACCTACTGGGGCGTGTCCAGAGGAGAGCCACGAGGATGATCCGAGGGCTGGAGCACCTCTGCTGTGAGGAGAGGCTGAGAGAGTTGGGGCTGTTCAGCCTGGAGAAGAGAAGGCTCCGGGGAGACCTTATTGTGGCCTTCCAGTCCCTAAAGGGGCTCCAGGAGAGCTGGGGAGGGACTTTTTACTGGGGCATGGAGTGACAGGACGAGGGGGAATGGCTTCAAACTGGAAGAGGGCAGGTTTAGATTAAACATTAGGAAGAAATTCTCTCCTGTGAGGGTGGTGAGGCACTGGGGCAGGTTGCCCCAAGAAGCTGTGGCTGCCCCATCCCTGGAGGTGTTCAAGGCCAGGTTGGACGGGGCTTGGAGCAACCTGGGCTGGTGGGAGGTGTTCCTGCCCATGGGCAGGGAGGTTGGAACTCAATGATCTTCAAGGTCCCTTCTAACCTAAACCATTCTATGATTCTATGAATTAGTTGCCCACCCTGACTTGAGCAGAGACCATGGATTTTCCCCATTTATTTACCGAGTGTGGTGTCTACAGTACAGAATATTCCACTGGCCATTCTGCTGTTCTGTCTTTGCTCCCTCTCAGCTTCTACGGGAAGCTGAAAAAAGTCCTTGACTAGTATAAACATCACTTAGCAACAGCTAAAACAATATGCATTGTTAACACGCAAATCACCCCCTTCTTGAAGCAAAGGTGGCAGCAGAGCTCACCGTGCCCGCTAGCAGAGCCTGGCCCACCAGATGCACCACAATGGACACCATCACGTCAATCCCAGCACAGACCAGCTTGAAGCGCAAATCTGAAAACATAGCAACCACTAGAGAGAAAATTAACTATCTCAGCTGAAACCAGGACACCCTGTGAGGATTAAGATTAGTATAATAAAAATTAAGAGAAAGGAGTATTTCGCCTTCCTGTAGCTCCAAACCCGAGTTCAAGCAGACGCTCCCATCTGCGGATGCCCTGATTTTACCTAGTAGGCCAACTCCTTGTCAGGCCCCTTTGCAACAATCTTTTCTATTAACTCAAAGCATTTTTTCCTTCTTCTTACATTTACTCATCACTTTCCTCTGATTTCCATACAAGGATCAAATGCAAATGTTTCATACCGCTGAATTACATGGATTTTCTGTGGTCTTTATTTGCTTGTGGTATCGAAAACTCACTGGTTTTGGCAAAGTTCCTTTTAAGGGACCATCTTGAACCCCCTCGGTTTGCAGATCAGGCCTCGGGGTCAACACAAGGGAGAGAAGAAATAATAAATGGGAGAGACAGGGAAAAGGGAAACTTCAGGGTATGGAAAAGGAATGGTTCGAGTGGAAAGATCCTGTTATAAAATAGTACGGCTAATTAGTACATGGATATAATAGGCTAAACCAACAACCAGCATCCTCCTAAACACCTGCAGCTAGCGGTGCCTCAGCTCTGTTGTTGCCATCACTGTTCCTGTGTCGTCGTCCCCCTCCGCCTTTCTCAGCACAGCAATAAATCAGAACTTGCTTTTAACACACTCTCCTCTCCACAGCTCCAGCAGAAAGAAACCGCCAAGGATCGTTAATGCGCCCGTCTTAGCAAGAACTTGGTGCCCGCAGTGTTGCACCTCGGTGCAGGGAGAGGTGGGGAGGAGGACATCCACCTCCCAAGGACACTTCTGCTGTCACCTGAGCACAGGTGACAGCTCTGCCAGGCCCCCAAGCCTGGTGATGCACGGCAGCATCACCTCCTCCACATCACGTGGAGCAGGGCAGACCGTGGCAGCGCTGATCACCCTGCCCCACTCCTCTGGAGGTCTGGGAGACCTCAGAAACAAAACAAGGGTGGGCTGGGGTGAGGTACCTCCAGGGAACCCCAACTGCATGGGGCAAATCACCCCCTTCTTGAAGCAAAGGCGGCAGCAGAGCTCACCGTGCCCGCTAACAGAGCCTGGCCCACCAGATGCACCACCATGGACACCATCATGTCAATCCCAGCACAGCCCAGCTTGAAGCAAGGCCACCCCTATTTGTTTGTGACCTGCCCTCTGCGAGGGCAGCTGTGGCTGTCTTACAGCCAGGGGACTCTGCTGTAATATATTAGCATGTTCAGGTTACTGTGTTCAGTTTTGGGCCCATCACAACATGAAAGACGTTGAGGTGCTGGAACGTGTCCAGAGAAGGGCAACGGAGCTGGTGAGGGGTCTGGAGCACATGTCTGATGAGGAACAACTGAGGGCACTGGGGTTGTTCAGCCTGGAGAAGAGGAGGCTGAGGGGAGACCTTCTCGCTCTCTGCAGCTCCCTGAAAGGAAGGTGTAGCGAGGGGGAGGTCGGTCTTTGCTCCCACAGAACAGGTGATGGGACAAGAGGAAATGGCCTCAAGTTGCACCAGGGGAGGTTTAGATTGGATATTAGAAAAAAATTCTTCACTAAAAGGGTTGTCAAGCACTGGAACGGGCTGCCCAGGGCAGTGGTGGAGTCGCCATCCCTGGAGATATTTAAAAGATGGGCAGATGTGGTGCTGAGGGCCATGGATTAGGGGTGGGCTTGGCAGTGTTAGGTTAACGGTTGGACTCAGCTCTTGAAGATCTTTTCCAACCTAAATCATTTTGTGATTCTGTAAGCATAGTCTTGCTATAACACATGCAAACTGGGTCTCGATGAAAAACTTCCTCAGTCTAGAGGGACACCATGTGCTTAAAAGCCCTTCAGAGACATTCAGGTCTTGGAATGGGGATTGTCAGGAGCTGGAACATCCCTTGGTGATCCCAGCATCACAGAGTCACAGACAGGTTGAGGTTGGCAGGAACCTCCTGGAGGTCACCTTGTCCCCTGCAAAGGCACCTAGATTAGGTTGCCCAGGACCATGTCCAGTGTCCCCATGTCCCCTTGCTGTTTTCTCCCAATGCTTTTGTCACCCTCTCGCTACACCCTGCCAGTTTTCATCCCCAGGTTCCTTGGTACACGGCAGCTTAGAGCTCACCATGCCCAGCACACCCCAGGCAGGGTGGAAGAGATATGCGATGGAGATCTCCTGCACGACCTGTCACTGTTAAATTGATTTTGGGAAAGTCAACACGGGCTGGGGTTAGCCAGGAGCTCTCAGTGAGTTGTCGCCTCGGCAGTGCCATGACTGCTGATAACGGATTGCTGCATGGGGCTTGCAACATCTCTCCCTCCCACCTCCATCGAAGGATGCTCGGCCAGCTCGCCGTGGCTGAGAGGCTCAGACATCAACTCGGAGGAGGCAGGGCACGTGGTGTGGCGCTTGCCCTGTTGGGAGCCATTTGCTCTAAAAAAAGGTTTAATTAGCAATAGTCATTGTTCATGCTGAGAGGTTAATACGGTCCCTGTATGGGTTATTCATGAGATTTTAGAGTAGCTTCCATCAAAACCTTCTTTTTTTTACTTTCAGCTCAGCCTGAGGTAAGATTAGCGATGGCTGGAGAGACTGGAAATGGGGACTCGAGGGGTGGCATGGGGCTGTAGCGTAATTTGTTAGAGCCAGAGTGAGCCTGTGCTCTGTGCCAGGGTGCCAGCCCCTGGAGGAGACATGGTTTTAGGGACATGAGCCCATCTCCCTTCCATCTCCGCAGGCCATGCCCATGTCCCAGACGCTCACTCCCAGGTGCGCGCTACCGTTATTTCCATTTTTTCCACATCCAGAGTTGCCAATTTCTTTTTTCATCCCAAGTGCCACAATAGATGCTTTCTTTTCTCCTCCCAACCTCCTGGGAATTGCCTACCTGCAACTGCACTCCAAATCCAGCCCTGGTCCCCTCAGCCCCAGGACACTCGGCTGAGCCCTCATATTGGGACCATCACAGAGCAAACTTCCCCGACAGCTCAGCTTGCACCATGGCACAAGCCCCTTTGGTCAAGAGCAAGCCATGCTTTCATGGAGGTCTCTTCATACTTCCGTGGAGATCCTAAGGTCCAGTGAACACCCTGGCTTCTGGTTTCATGGCTGGATCCAATTTGGGTGATGATCCCATTTACCCAGTTCAAAGTGGGCTCTCAAAGCCCAAGGGTGAGCACAAATGGTCACTCTGGCTCAAAAAGACTCCCCTCCATAGCTCCCCGTGGACCTCCAAAACCAACTCCAGTTACTCAAGGCAAAGACCTAGGAGACAGCATGCACCCTGTCCTCATCCTTCCCTGGGATCAGTCCCCGGGACACCATAACAAGCCCAACCTGCTTCCTACAGCTCTCCATCTTCCCACCAGCCCTACATCACCCCTGCCGCAGCCACCGTTGCCGTGAAGCCTTGTTGCAGCACTGAAATGCTGCAACATTCATGGCAAAGCCAGCTTTCAGAAGGATTTGAACAATTTTATTGCCTTTCTCAAAAACTTCTTCTGTAAGGTCCAGTGAACACCCTGGCTTCTGGTTTCATGGCTGGATCCAATTTGGGTGATGATCCCGTTTACCCAGTTCAAAGTGGGCTCTCAAAGCCCAAGGGTGAGCACAAATGGTCACTCTGGCTCAAAAAGACTCCCCTCCATAGCTCCCCGTGGACCTCCAAAACCAACTCCAGTTACTCAAGGCAAAGACCTAGGAGACAGCATGCACCCTGTCCTCATCCTTCCCTGGGATCAGTCCCCGGGACACCATAACAAGCCCAACCTGCTTCCTACAGCTCTCCATCTTCCCACCAGCCCTACATCACCCCTGCCGCAGCCACCGTTGCCGTGAAGCCTTGTTGCAGCACTGAAATCACAGTGAGTCACTTGGCCAGCCCCAGAGCACCACGCTGAGCAGCAATGAGTCCCTACACACCTTGGTGGGGGATGCCAAATCCAAGCTGAGAGCAAGATACCCTGCTCCAGCCTCAGCAAGATGCGGCTGTGCGGAGGCAGTTGGCAGCACATGGTCCCCCTGAGCCAGGGAAATGCAGCACCATGTCCTTTCATTGCTGGAGAGAGATCTGGGACCTCGCTGGACACAGAGACCAAATTTTCCCCTCTCTTTCTGGCTGCCCAGAGAGGTGGTGGAGTCTCCTTCTCTGGAGACATTCAAAACCCGCCTGGATGCGTTCCTGTGCAACCTGTTGTAGGTGACCCTGCTCTGGCAGGGGGGGTGGACTGGATGATCTCCAGAGGTCCCTTCCGACCTCTGCCAGTTTGTGATTCTGTGATTCTTACAGAAGGGAGCCCAGGGAGTTCAAGCTCTCGGGTGGTGGCAAAGAAGCTCCTATCGTGTCATGGATAGGCACCAAGGTGACACCTTCACATCCTTTATTATATTATTCCGATTTTCACTATGTGACCAAGTAAATAATAAACCAGCTCTTGGGGTCTGGGCCAGCGCTCCTGTGATTGCCATCTGAGCTCTCCACCTCCTCCTGGGCTGATGGATGCTGCAGAGGAGGGGAGCCCGGGATGGCCCTTTGCAAGAAAACCCAGGGGGTCTTACCATTCCTGGGAAAGCACCTTTAAATTTTGTTGTAATTGCACCTCTTTCCCCACCCTGTGTGGCACACGGCGCTGCTAACGAAGACTGAACAGAGCAGCAGTGTCTGCATGCAAAGCTGCAGAGGACAGTAAATCTGGCTGCTCGTACTATGCACACGAACAACAAATCTAATTGCCATTTCGGAGCGGTGATTAGCGCTGCAGCAAGCTGTCGGCCAGGCATGCCAAATAAACAGGGCTCGGCAAAGCTGCCCTGGGAGGAAAGTTCAGGAGGGAGCAAGAGGGGAGGAAGGACGGAGATGCCACCAGGGTTGGGTGGCCTTTGCCCATGGTGCCATCTCCCATAGGAAACCTCTCCTGGGGGTGGTGCAGGATCACAGCCCACCCCGACCTCTCTCCTTCCCACGCCATGCAGCGCTACGGATTCAGATGAGATGTAGCTGTCGCCTAAACCCAATTAGGGGGAGAGGAAAAGCAGCCCTGGGATGCATCTCCCCTTGAGTCACCGCGCTGACCTCAGCCACGCGCGAGGCTCCGGCTCCACTTCTCTGCCCTCCGCGTCTCCCTTCTGCCTGTGAAGCATCTGGGATTAAAGGAGACTTTATTAACGGGCGTTACAGAGAGTAAAGCGCGTGGCAGGAGAGGCGGCTAATCCCACGCGGCCGGAGGGATGAGGGAGCTGTGGTGCACAAACCACAGCATCTGTAGCTTTTTTTAACGCTGTTGGAACAGACGTAGCCGAGCGTGTAACAATCGAGGTTAAAATTTCATGCCGCGCGCAAGTAAACCACTTCCCCCCCCAAAAATAAAGCTTTTATATTTGCAAAACCCTCCAGTTAATCTTGGCATTTAACCACAAGCTGCAAAACTTGAAGAAGGGAAAGGGTGGTGTTTATTTCTCATAACTTTTGTGCTCAACGTCGCCTGCACTTTATCAGCACATAAGGCCTTGACCTTGGATAAGAGGCTGGGCCACAGACTCCCAGTGTGACCCTGGACAAGGTTTTTGGGCCCAGTTCTTAAAAAGCATCCCCTTGACTCAGGGTGAGTGGATTGCCTTAATACCTCGAGGATGGGTCCTTATCCTTCAGGAGTCTCAACGTTCTCCAGATATTTCCCCTCTTTCCAGGTTTCTGGAGGTTTGTGCTTTGCTCATGGTGGTAACGAGCCAAGAAAGTTCCTTCAGAGATTAAATTTTGGCACCCAAACAAAATTTTAGGAAAAGAAAGCAGCTCCCCAGTGGTTTCAGGGTGGAATTGAGGGCATTTTCCCTGCTCGGATGGGCTGAGAAAGAGAGAAGTTTCAGACATCACTTGGGCATAGTTGCAGGCATGCTGGTTTTTCTAGGACAAACAACAAAAATCTCACCTCCTGGAGACTTTTGCGGGGGGGGCTGGTGTTTTTCAGTGAGATGTTTCTACTCGTTGCCTGGAAGGGAAAAGGGAGCCGCACTCACGACTGACAACCACAAGAGGTAATGGGCACAAGCTTGAACATAGGAAGTTCCATCTTAACATGAGGAGGAACTTCTTTGCTTTGAGGGTAGTGGAGCACTGGCACAGGCTGCCCAGAGAGGGGGGGGAGTCTCCCACTCTGGAGACATTCAAAACCCGCCTGGACGCCGTCCTGAGCAACCTGTTGTAGGTGACCCTGCTCTGGAGGGGGGGTTGGACTGGATGATCTCCAGAGGTCCCTTCCAACCCTGACCATTCTGGGATTCTGTGATTCTGTAGCTTAATAGCCCCAAAAGCTGAGTACATCTAGAAATGCATACAGGTCAGGAACTGACGGTCTGATGCAGCAAAGTCTGAAGTTTCTAGCAGTCCCACAGCACCTGGGCAAATCCTTCAGGCACGTGCTTATGTCCCCTGGGTTTTCTGAATTGTAAACGCACCAGAAGTCAGGCCAGGAGTGGTCCTTTGTGCACCCTGGAAATGTGGAGGTGGCTCAGTGGAGGTGCCCCTGCCTTGGTACAGGGACACAAGTGACACGGGGGACGCAGGTGACACAGGTCTTTCCCAAACACATGGGTTTATGCACTTGCACACCCTCAGACTAGCCATGAAGACGTGCTGCTCTGGTGAGGGATGCCCACGCGCGCTCCAGAGGCATCAACTCCCATTTAAGCAGCTTCAGTTGAAGGCTAGCTCATTTATTTTTGTTTATCTTAATTGAGCTGCACACGATTGAAGTC
>NW_009649852.1:1557814-1570943 GCF_000708025.1 Charadrius vociferus | reverse complement strand
CTGGTCTCTGACCAGCTCTGACCCGCTTCCTGGCCACTACCAAGCTCTAGCTCCCCACGAGCCTCCAGCATGTCCTGCTTGCGTTGGCATGTCCCATAGCGAGCTGCATGGCCCTCAACCCCATCACAGGTGGCCCCACAGGTCTACAACCGTGTAAAAGCATGGCCAAAGTCCATGACCTCTTGCTCTTCCCCCAGAACCTGGTGCATCAGAGGCTGAGGAGTTTGCTAGTCCCATCTCCAGCGCTTCAACCCCTTGCTGCTCAGCCTTAAAGGAAAGAGCATGTGGTTTTCATCCTTTACAGTAAACAGAGCCTTAATCCAGGCCTTTAAGTCTGTCTAGATTTCGAAATAATTACAAGCAGCCTCCTAACTTGTACGAAGTTTGATTTAAGCCTTAATTTAATGGTTTATCTGGAGAGCAGGAAGTAAGCTGGTGCTGCCAATTAGGAGCCATCTGTTTTCTCCTAATCTTTTGCAGGCCAGCAAACAAGGAGCACCACGGCTGGACCGTAACTTCTGCCAGTCGCAAACAACCCACTGGCTCTCCACAGGCGGGCTGCCTCCAGGGACCATGTCCTGGGGTCTTCAGGGAGGAGTGGCTCCTTCCAGCCTCAGGGACAGTGGTGACCATGGCAAGGTGTGGGTGGGTTGCTCTGGAGAGAGGCCAAGGACCAGCATGGGTCAATGCTGGAAAGGAGGGAGATGCTTCCTCAGAGTTGACGGAGGTGGTTGCTTTGAGCAGGACACTACACCCTGATGGTACCTGGAGAAAGACTCTTAGAGGAGAGATGGATGGGACAACCCTGGGCAAAGAGGGATGCACGGGTTCCTCTTGCAGAAGTAGCTGTTTCACACATCCCTTCTTACAGCAGCCCAAGGAGAAGATGCCAAGGAGCATCTGCCAGCCTGGAGAGGTGACCGTGGCTGGGAGAGGAGCAGGGCTGCCAAAGACTAAATTCCCCCTGCCCAGAACAAGACAGCAGGGACAACCATATGTCCCCAAAGGCCAGCACAGGGAAGTGGCCTCCCCTGCTCCCATTCCCCACATGCAGCAGCCTCCAGGTGAAGACGGATACTGGCAACCGGAGCTGGCCCTGCTCCCAAGCCAGCTGGTCCCATGCCCTTGGTGCATCACCAGAGCCGAGCAATTCTAGCAGATCTGAAGTTAATAATAACTCTGGACGTGGTCACATCAGGCTTGCTCATCCCTAAAAACTTCTCCATGTAGGTTTTTTTTTAAAAAAACCCACCTCTATTCTAAGCCCAGCATAAGAGCTATTTGGGGGCTGCTGAGAGGTATCTTCCCTCACTGCTGTAGGGATCCTGCAGAGATGACATCTCCCTCAGCTCCCACGTCATCAGCAGAGAGGTTCCCTGGGGAGGTGACTCAGAAAATGTCTTTGAGAAGTCAGAAGTTGAGGGCTCTCCATGCTCTCCCTCCCAAGCAGCAGTTGCAGAGCAGCCCTCTCTTTGATTCTCAGAAGGTCAACCTTGATGAAGCTTTTTGGGGTTTTATACGCCAACCATTAAACAACAATAAAACAGCAATAACGGAAGGATCATTTACCAGATGTTATCACCTCCCTCGTCTGCATTTTCTCCTGCAAAACATTCTTGCTGCAGCATTTTGCTCAGGTATAACCTCTGCTGCCCTGCCCACCACGGCACAGGTTTCTCCGGTGGCAGAGGAAAGCCCACCCTGCTCGGATGCAAGGCATGAGGAGCAGCAGAGGGAGAAGAGCCAGGGCTCTGCCCCAGCCCAGGCTTGGGAAGCTTTGGAGGGCGGTTGCCTTGCGGGTTGTCCATGACTTTGATTCATGGTGCTAGAGATGCTCCTGCAGGAAATATCAGATTGCCGGCTCTGCTGAGTCACACCGCTGCTTTCGATAGCAATCCCTCCCTGAAAGCACCTTCCTCACCCAGCTGGGAGCCCTCAGTCCAATGCCTCCTACCCCACCGGTTTTTGCTGTACATGGACAAGGGTGACAGCTATCAAGGGCCAAGGAGAGCAGACAGGGCTCTCCAGCCTTCCAGCTGCTACCGCGCTCTCCTCAACCTCATAAATGGGATTTCTTGGTGCAATTTGGGCTGAAGGACAAAGACGTTGGCCAGGGATGGTGCAGGAAGGTCAGCAAAAGACTTGGAGGAGGCTTGGAGACATCACCATGGATAGGAAGAGGCAGGAAAGCTCTTCAAGCATGGACAGTGCACAGCCCCAGCCCTGCCACTCACATCTCGTGGGCTGAAGGCAAAAAGATCCGAGCTCACCACACCTCTGGCTGGTGCTGGCTGCTCCGAGCAGAACTCCACGAGAACTGCCCATGTGGGGTGTCAGGGCAGCTTGTCCATCTCACACCCAGCCAGAGCTGTGCTGCAACCACTTGGTGACCAACCCAGGCCCTCAACCACCCTTTTGTGGCAGCATTTATCCCCCTGAAAGAGTTGACATTGCTGGGCTGACTCCTGCCTACAACCATGCAAGTCCAACACCTCCTCTTTCCACTTACACATCACACCTTTCTCCCAGGTTACCCCCTGGGGAGGAGCTCCTCCATAGCATCCACAAAACCACCCTGTCACCCTTCTGAACTCCCCTCTTCCTCACAATGCTGCCAAGGACAGGATGTCCAAGGCCACAGCATCACCGGCAGGTCCCTCCCTGTGCCACCTTGCAACATGGGACGACGTCTGGGCTGGCTTCGTGGACTGCTCTGCTGGGACACATTTTTGCATGACCTTCATTCAAACAACTTATCCCCTGGGTGAAACTCAGGGACAGGTCTGTCCTTGTTGGGCTTTGGTTTGTGAATCTCCTAAAACACATTTTAAGCCAGCAGATCGCTGTGGTTCGTAAAAGAAAGTGACATTCATTTTTATCCTCTTTTTTTTTTTTTTTTTGCTGGGGCTTCAGTCAGCAGCACCAAGCCAAAGCCCTTGATGTTTTACAGCTCTCACTAATGCACCGGTGCTTCCCAAAGCAAACTATTTATGACTGTGCCACAGAAGGGAAGGTGAAAGGTCCCCACGGTAAGTTATTTATAATCCTGCTGATCGCTGGCCTCTGCTTTTCCCCCGAGCATCCCTTCTGCAGGCAGGAGGCAGGAGTTTTTAAACATTGCAATTAGCTCTGTTGTCACTCCTTGCTCAGAAACCATCATCAAATCTCCCTCAGGAAGAATTCGCCATAAACCTCATCTGCTAAGCCCAGGTTCATCGCAGGTGAGCTGCTGGATGCTACACACTCATTATTCCTCCCAAACCCAAGGTAGATCCAAATGCCATGAAAATCCTCTTGCCCATGGGAGATGAGGAACACAGTCTGAGCTATCATTTAGGGTCTCTGGGGACTACAGGACACTTAGGTCTCATGCTGTCCTTTGCAGAAGTCTTACATTAGGTTCTCCTTGTCTCCGAGGAGGCCACATTTGCCCGGTCCCCGTCAGAGCAGGGCTGTCACCAATGAGGGTCACCCCCGGTTGCCCTCTGCAAGAGGGAGTCTCGGCATGGCCCTGGCAGCTCAGTACGTTTTACACTGCCTTTTTTCCCCTTTAGACTCAGGAGACCACTTATGCCACCTGAATAATGCAAAAATGGGTCCTACCACAGTGTTTCAGCAGCTGGAAGACAGAAATACGCAGAGAAGGCAGGGTGCAGAGACCTCCCCAGCTCATTGCACCCCAGTTTGGGACTGGCCACCAGCTTTATGGGCAGAAGGAGCCCCTGCAGCTTTTCCCACAGACCCCCTAAGCATCACTGGACCTGGTCTCTCCCCGGAGCAGATCCAGGCAGGACCTGACATCCGTGTCCATGCTGTGGGATACAGCATGGAGAGGATGGGGAAATGTTTTTGCAGGTCCGTCGCACTCCAGGACATCAAATTTGGGTGGCCACCAACAAGCACCCCAAGGAAAGCCCAGTTGGGACTATGCAACACCTTCATCCTCAGCTCATGCTAACCTCATGACACAGCAGACACAGCACAGGCAGAGACGGGAGAGGTAAAGCCAGAGGATCCTCCCTTTCCACCCTCCAACATTTTATCCTCCATGGTTATTTTTTCATTTCCCACGGCAAGAAGGAAAAGGATTTGCAACAGCCTCCAGCCCATCTGTGCTCACAGCTCCCAGCGCTAATTTCCATGACCTCAGGTGGGGACGTCCATCACCATCACCATCGCCATCACCACTCTCACCATCATCACCATCACCATCACCATCATCACAGCCCCGTGGGGGGCAAGACCAACCTCCTCCATGCCACCCCCCATCCTGCAAGGATGCAGAAGGAAACACCCAGGAGCAGGTTGCACCAAGCTGCTATCCCCAGGTGACAGCCCTGTCCCCAAGGATGCCCATTCCTTTGAGTTCAGCTCTGAACATCGAAACCAGGACTTCACAGCTCCACTGTCAGGGTGCTCGCGAGCCACAGAGCCGAGCTTTAATTAAATATTCTCAAGGTGCCCAACACTATTGCAAGTGAGTGTGTAATTTGTCATGTCTCCATTATTAATTGTCAGCTCCGATATGACTAATCGCGGCCCCCGCCCATCTCCCAGTCCCAAGCTTGGGAAAATTTACAGCGTTTTATTTGCTTGGTGTAGTTAGCAGAAGCTCAGCTGGCTGGCGATGAAAAATATCCAGGGGAAGCCGCGGAGGGAGTGCTCGGCAGCCCGTCAGCTGCTTGCTCGCTAATTGCATCACTCCCTTGGCTTCCACTTGACTTGATAATTTGGGATGCTACAAGCAGCTTCACATCAGCCATCGCCTGGGTATAAAGCTCAGCCCGGAGCAGCACGGGGTAGCAGGAGGTTGGCTCCCCCCGCCATGAGCTCCACCACCATTCTGCTTGCCCTCTCCAGCAGATCACGTCATTAGCGTGGTTTCCAACCCACTCGTTAAACTCTGGAAATGGATTTGACACCCTGAAGAGCATGAAATAATAGTTCTCCAAAGCAATACAAAACGATGAACAGGCCCAGAGGGGGCCGGGTCGGGGGGGAAGTTTCTGCAACGAGGAGCGAGACGCTGCAACCGAGGAGCACTTCTGAGCCCTTCGCCCAATTACCCATCCCGCAGCAGAGAGAAAGCATCGGGCAGATAATTAAATAGCATCGCCGTTATCGGCCGGCTTAGCCGCACCAGGAGAGGAGGAATCGGTTATGGACGGAGGTACCTCTGTGCTGCAGCCCGGCAATCCTATTTATTACCCCTTTTTTATGTATGTTAATGGCCTATGTTGCCTTATTAAACATACGCACTCTTACCAATGCAGGTCTTGGTGATGGGTGGGAGAGATCCAGCAGATAAAATGCACAGGAAAATTTACAGGGAGTTTCCTCCCTACAACTTTTGGCAGCTCAAATACCCAAATAGGCTCTGTTTGTCAGGGTTAAGAAATCCTTCTCAACACAAAGGTGGGTTAAGACTAATTGGACCCTGAGCACACCCTCCAACAGCCTTTCTCTCCATTCCCGCTCCCCTCCGGGCTTGCACGCGGCATCCCGGATGGAGTATCCCCTACCTCTGTCCCGGTTCTGCTACAGACCCATCTCACGAGGGGTGGGTGGATGGAGATGGGCAGCCCAAACCTCCAGCCAAGGTCCCACCTTGACATCTCCTTCTCCAGCGCAACCTGCCTCCCACCATCTGGTGATCTACACAACATGGAGAGATGTAAATCTTACCCCAACCGCAGGGCAGCAGAAGCACTAGCAAAACAATTTACTCCAGGACACGTAGCTCCTTGGTCCCCAAAATCTCCAGCTCCCTACAGCTCTTTTTAGCAGGTAGATAATTTACGGGGCCCTTGAGATGCACGTCCAGGTCAGCAGCTCCCAGCACCAACCAGACCTCAAGCATCACCCCTTTGCAATGGGGAAGACCTTGTGATTGCCCCATCCCCAGCCGACACTGCCATCTTAACATGAGGAGGAACTTCTTTACTTTGAGGGTAGTGGAGCACTGGCACAGGCTGCCCAGAGAGGTTGTGGAGTCTCCCACTCTGGAGACATTCCAAACCTGCCTGGACGCTGTCCTGAGCAACCTGTTGTAGGTGACCCTTCTTTGGCAGGGGGGTTGGACTAGATGATCTCCAGAGGTCCCTTCCAACCCTGACCATTCTGGGATTCTGTGATTCTGTGCTGTGCCACCCCATGAATTACATCCCAAGCCCAGCCTTGCTGCAGGGCTGCTGTGGGGCCGTAGGACCTGCTGGCTGGCCAGCCTGCTCCCTGCCAGAGCCATGAACAAGAGCAAAACCAGAGAAAAGAGCCCAACCAGACCATCACATACTGGTTTTGCTGGTACCCGACCCTGCAAGCCCAGAGCCAGGCTGACACAGGTCCCAAATCAGACCTCCATGGCTGAGTGCAAGGCTCCCGTGAAAGCCAGGTAGATGAAGAGCTCATCCCTTTCCTCTCTCCTGAAGCAGAGCCACTTCTGAGCTGTTTGCAGCCCACTGGTGTCTTAGTGCCCAGCTTTGGCAGAGCAAGGCTGCAGGAGGAGAAGGCATCGAATCCAGCAGCCCCGTTTTCCAAGCCCCTACCAAGGTGTCCTCACCAGGAAGATGGTGGACCCTGGGATGAATCATTTACAGCTGGTAGCAAGAGGGTTTGCTTTTATTTGGGGATGTGATGACCCTTTTGAAGAAGTAAGGAACACCCAATGTGCAAACACAGACAAAATGCCTCTGATGAGCCCCAGCCCATGAAGTAGAAGGTGTCCCTGCCCATGGCAGGGGAGGGAGGTGATCTTCAGATGATCTTCAAGGTGCCTTCCAGCCCAAACCGCTCTATGATTATCCTGCAACCTCAATAGCACAGGAGCCCCCTCCCCAAATGATCTCACATCACATCCATAAATTCATTTAAATTCATTTTCTCTCTGCACCTTGGGTGGGGGGGATGTCCATGCCGCCCATTGGGACCGCCTGCAGGAATGATCCCGTTTGACTCCATGATGATGGAGACAAGCACCTCCCGTTCCCAAGATAGGGCCACCCTGAGTCACAGGGCTGTGACTTTTGGGGACCACATCCAGCTAGCACACCTCCCCACTCCCCCTGGACCTGAGGGGGATAAAACCTCCCAAATCAGGAGGTTCCCAAGCTTTCTGGGGGCGGAAAGTGCCACGGAAAGGACTCTGACTCCTTGGGAGGGTCAGCCCACGCAGGCAGAGGAGCACCGCAGGCAAAAACGCTGATGCAAGCAAATCCAGCGCGCCGTCAGGAGGAAGACTGTGCCCTCCGGACTATTTTCGGCTTGTTTTTCTTAACTATGGAGCCACTGATCTATGATATTGTCGCTGCTGTGACTCTGCAGTTGGAATTGCATCAAGGCAGAGCTGGAGAGAGGGTTGCGCGCGGGTCTCGGGGGGACCGGTAATGGGAGAGAGCCCTTCACCTCCTGTTTACACTTTAATGCCCATCCAGGTTATTCATTATTTATTGCTAATGTATTTATAGAGCATTACTAGCACGCACGGTGCTTTGCAGACATTTGGGGAAAAGGTCCTCTCTCCTTCGGATATCGCAGTATAAATAGACACACGCGGTATAAAACACAACACGGGCTCTGCTGACCCGCTGCCTTTGTACCCGAGCCCTGACGAGCCGGAGGGGACATCTCTTCCCTCCTGGGTCTTGTGGCTTTTCCATGGGTGACTTTTTTTTCTTTCCTGCTGGGCTGGTGTCGCATTTGCTCCGTGCATCCGTTGGGTGCTGGATAGACAGCAAAGCCAAGCCTGGCTGTTGGGCACCCAAAGCACCCACCCCATGATGCCCATTAATCTGCACCTTTGTTCTCAACCCAGCGAAGCCAGCTAGCCACCACAATCCAGCGCTGCGGGGTTTCATGTATTTGGGGTGAAAAAACACCCTGATGACTCCAGGTCCCATGCCCAGGGGGTCCCGACTCACTGCCTTCACTTGCCCCCTGCCTCTCCCTCCACAGGTCACCAGGAACCATCTCCACAACCCACCTCATACCACGGTGACCATGACCAGCCCCAGCAGAACCACTCACCCCCAGCTGCGTTTGCCAAGTCCTTAATGTTTAAATGCAAAATCTTTGATAGCATCTTAAAATATACACCAATTAGCTCAGCGGATCCAATTCCACCCAGCTCTCTGGATGCCGGTGAATCAATTAGCAGAAGCGTGGCGGGCTGGCACCCTGCGGGATGGATGGTGACCATGCTACCAAAATGACCCTCACCATCCTCTAACCAAGGGACACATAGGATTTGAGTGCTCCCAGCCAGGACATGTGGACATGGGAGCTGTGGAGCAGGAAAAGGAGGTGGTGTGAAGCACCCGGGCATGGTGGGACTCTGCTGGTGACCACCACTCCTGGGGACGAGCTTGTTCCTGCAGCGATACCCAAATCAGCCGCAGCCTTCAGAGACGTGCCATCCCCACCTTGTTTTGTCTGCCCAGCCTTGTCTGACTTTTATTTCCCATTTCTTATCTGCTCCCATTGAGCAAACAGGACAGAGGAAGGTGGTTTCTGCCGGGTCACAGGGAAACACCTTGGCCATCGGACCGGGGAGTCCCAGCCTGACCTCCAGCCCCAGCGCCCATCACGTCTTTGCACCATCCCCGGAGCAAGACAGAAAATCTTCCTCCCACTGAATTGTTTTCCTGTTCTCCCACGTCCTGGGGACTGTCCCACATTGGGCTCAAAGCAGATATTTTAGAAAACCTTTTTGCAATCCCAAGAGGGTGCAAAGGAAGGAAGGGAGGGAGAGAAACCACCTGGGATGAAGCAAAACCTGAAACAGCACCTCTCACTTCAGTGCCAAACCTCTTGAAAATACAGGTGGGAGGATTTTTTCTGAGTGAAAGACATGTCGTTTCCAATGGCTTCATGTGGAAAATGTCAAAAGAAAATATTCCTCATTTTCCAGCGTGTTTCCGAGGATCCTCCCGCAGAGAAATGAGCAATTGACACGCGTGAATTTTAAAGGGATGCTGCGCTCGGCAGCTGCTGGTGTTTGCTGAGCAAAGGTTAATAGCCGGGTTCAAATGCTGCAATTTACGGATTATAGGATTTCTTAGCAGCGAAAGGGCTGCTCTCACGCTGCCCCAAAGCATGTGGCCAGGGCAGAAAATCACCACTTGAAGGGGACCATGAGGAACAGCAACAAAAACCCAAACGACAAACCCAGCAGAAGTGGAAATGCCCCATCCAAGAGGGCAGAGGGGGGCTGCACGGGGCGAGCTCCACTCTGCTCCTTCCTCCTCCGTCCCGACACATCTCACGATAATATCGCAACCAGCACATCAGCTCTTCCCCACCGCCCAGCACATCAGCTCTTCCCCACCGCCCATGCCCGGGGGCGGCGCAAGGCTGCGGCGAGAGCATCCCCCTGCCAGGGCAATTCAGCCTTTGCGCTGGTGGACCGAGAGTTGAAAATGAGCCCAGAAGAGGCGCAGAGGCCAGAAAATGAATTATTTTTTTTAAAAAAAAAATCTATTCTGTCTTCAGATCGTCCCCTCTACCCACGACTGTGTGATGAGGGAGACAAAGGGTCACGGTTTTAACACTGTTAATTGCCAGTTTAAGGCTGGTGAGCACCAGCGGGGTTTCTGCTCCACCCACGGTCTCCTGCTCTGCTGCCCTCAGCACTCCTCCGTCGTGGAGGCACAGGCAGGGAAACGTTGGGACCATGGGACACCTTACATCCAAAGCTGCGGCTTTCATGCTGTCCACAAAGCTCAAGTCAAAAGCAAGCAAAAATACATGGATAAATACAGAGCCCAAGACTCCGGGGTGGTGTGGGGAGGAGGAGGAGAAGAGCCTTCAGCCTCATCTGGCAGCAGCAGGAGATGAGGAGGGATGGATGGGGAAGGAATGATGCCCTACCCACAAGAAGGACCCAACCGTTGCATTCAATACCTTTTCCTTCCAACCTTGGCTAAACAGCCACCTGAAATTAGCCAACAAGAACAGCACCAGTGGCAAAGAAACCAGTGTGGGACGCGGTGGGAGAGGACCTAGGAAGCCCAAAGCGCTTCAGCTTTGAACCAGAGCTGTGCTCGCTCATCCCCGGGCTGCAAAACCAAAAATAACATGGGTCATCGTCGAAGAAGGGGAAGGAGAAGCGGTATCATGGGGCAGGTGGCTTTACACCGGTTCCTGAAGACACGGTGCAAGTAATCAATTCTCTTTGGAAGCCTCCAGAAGATAACGAGGTGATGAGTAATGGCCTGTATTGATTTGTAGGAACAAATTGCATCAGCCCAAGCTAATCTCATCCTGCGACATGGCGGTGGACTCCCGGCATTGGGGTGATGCAGATCTCCTTGCCTTTAACAGCAGGAAGTCTTTGATGCTGCTTCACATGAAGAATTACGGTCTGGGGGACATGGTGTAGGAGGACCCAAAACTAATCCAAGTCTAACAGGGGCTCGAAGGGGACCGTGTGTTCAAGGGGCGCCAGGATCCAGTGCGACCATTAGCAACTGGGAATGAACAACCTGGTGGTCGATGCCAAGGTGTCAGGACTGAGACTGCAGACTGGTGAAAAGGGTGGTAAACTCATCCAGGGCCACCCAGCAAGGACACGGGGATGTTGCTAGAAAAGAGACGGACACACAGGTCCAACAGGATGGATGGCAAGGGGAGACCATAAATCCAAAACTGACCCATCCATTTGGGGATCGAGGAAGACAGGGGCATCCGTCTGCTCTTTGAGGTGCCCCGTGGCTCAGTTTTGGGGCTCTGCACTTCAGGAAAGCGATGACCCAACTGGACAGATGTCAGAAAACAGTGGCTGTGAAGAGAGAGGGAAAAATCCATCCCCTGCACCTGCACCCAAAAGGACAGAGGTCCCAAGCTGATTTTGGTGCTGATTGTGGGCTGGGCCAGGCTGAAACGAGAAGCAGAGATTCTACAAGGTGAAAAGGAGGAGTGGAAGGACAGGTAGGTGCCAGGGAGGAGCGGTCACAGCCCCCCGCACAGCCCCAACCTCAGCTCCCTGGTGGTTCACAGCTTTTCTGGGATGATGGTGGCATCTGGCTCCCATGCTGGGACTTCATCACCGCCTCCCCCAGGCCTCACACCAGCCACCCCTGGGGAAGTCTGGGATGATTGCAGCAGGCAAAGGAGGAACCATGGTCCCACCAGGGAAAAGTCCCCACCTCCCCAAAACCACCCTGCCGCAGTATGGCACCAGAGCACACGTCCCCTCCCAACCTTGGAGCATCTCCACCCTTCAAAGTCAAAGGGTTCAGCTCCCTTTCAGCTGCAGAGAGCCTTCTGCTCTCCCATAACCTCTACCGTCACTCACCGGCTGTGTTTTACGGCTTTTGGAGAGGGAGCAAAGCCGTCCTGCCTCAGCCTCGGTTTTTACGGCAGATGCTCCTTCTCCGAGGACACCCAGAGAAGGACTAAAAGGTGCCGGGTTTTTTGCAGCTTGGTGGATGACAGCTTGCCAGGACCTCCACGTAAAGCGGTAGACCTGGCCCACCAGCTGCCTTGTTTCCCAAAGCGCTATCGATTCGTTAAATATAGCGATTAAATGTGATAAATGGGCCCCAAAGTGCTATTTCGGGGGAGAGGAGGCTCCATCCATGAGTGCTGCAGCGCTGGCTCAGCACGACCCACTGTGCGCATCTGGGTGTCCCCACTCCCCCTCCTTCGGTGGGACAGTGGGTGCTGCCCCACGCTTAAATATTTGATGCCACACAATTATTTGACATATTCCCAAATCTATTCTTCTCCTCCTGCTCCTCCCACAAGCTCCTTTGCTTTCTCTGGCTGTTGTTAGACACCGTCACTTTAAATACAGGGTTTGCCCAATTTCTTGGGAGCACAGTAAAGGGTGGCCGGGAGCAGCTCGAGCCACCCGGAACACACCAGCATCCAAAAAGTACTCAGTCTTTACAAAATTCAGGAGAGTTTCAGGGAGGGGGAATTCCAAAGTGGGGCAAAAATCCTTTGGGAAAAAGGGGCAGGATGAGAGACGAGGGCAGGGGGGAGGAGAAAAATCAAGATGCGAGAGAAAACCTGCCCAGGATGGAGTTTATTTAATGCAGAAGTATTTTGGCACCCAAAGGGGTTCCGGCACCCAAATCCTGCTGCTGACCGTGTTGCTGTGTCCAGCTCCGAACACGGCACGCCCAGCTCTTGCCTGAGCATCGCTCCAGCATCCGAAAATCTCATGCCCACCCCAACACCATCCCCCATGGCCAGGGACTTGCGATCCCTAGCATCACCGCAGCTTGTGCCCCTACAATAAATAGAAAATAAATCCAGGAGGGCACAATGGGACAGTGCTGTGTGCCGGATGCCGGCTGGGTTTTTTTCCAAGCTGGTCTAATAAAAGCGATGACCTCTGCGTCCCTCAGCATCGCCTCTTTGGGGAGCACAGGTCCTCACGGCAGCTGGACCCCCCGGTCCCCCTCGAAGCTGGGGATGGGATGGGATGGGATGGGATGGGATGGGATGGGATGGGATGGGATGGGATGGGGACCCACCAGGGATGATGTGATGGAGTCCAAAAAAAAGAAAAGCAGCGATAACTTGGAGGCAGCGGTGACAGGGATGCTGCGGGGTGTCCTGCTCCTCCAGAACAGGTCAGGGAATGGAGACCGGGGCTGGAAGAGGACTGGGAGAGCCCCCAAATCCTCCCTGGGATGGGAAGGGAGCGGGACAGCCCCCATTTCCCCCCCGCCCCCAGGGCTGGCGGAGGGCACTGGGACCGCAGCAGCGCCCAACTGCCCCCATGCTGGGAAAGGACCGGGTCAGCCTCCAAATCCTCCCGGGCTTGAAAGGGGACCGGGACAGCCACAAAATGCTCTCCGGGGCTGGAAAGGAACAGAGGACAACCCCCAAGTCCTCCCCAGGGCTGGTGGGTGACCGGGACAGCCCCCAATACCTTCACGGGCTGGAAAGGGACAGGGACACCCCCTAAATCCTTCCTGGAGCTGGAGGGTGACCGGGACAGCCCCCAAATCCTCCCCAGGCTGAAAAGAGCCCGGGATAGCCCTCAACCTCTCTCCGGGTCTGAAAAGGGACAAGGGACACCCCCACACACCCCAAATCCTCCCCGGGCTTGATAGGGACAGCGACATCCCTTAACCCACCCCCGGGCTCAGCCCACCCACATCACCACCACCACCCCACT
>NW_009649852.1:1554902-1556524 GCF_000708025.1 Charadrius vociferus | reverse complement strand
GGCATCGTCTTCCTCATGGTGCTCTACTTGAACCGCCGCGGCATCAAGCGTTGGCTCCACAACCTCCGCGAGGCTTGTCGCGACCAGATGGAGGGCTACCACTACCGCTACGAGCAGGATGCCGATCCCCGCCGTACCAACGCCATGGGAACCCCTGGGCTCTGATGGCAACGCCGGACATCCCACCTTCACCCTCTCCGGCATCTGCCCATCATGCCGCCCCCTCGACGCCTCCGCTCCCGGCATCCGCCTCACCCCATCCCCATCCCCATCCTCTTGCCACAACACCGCCGAAAATTAGTTTCTGAGGACGAGCCGGCCTCAGGGATGGGTGCTGGGGTGCGTCAGAGTGGGGACCACCCTCTCCGGAGGGCTCCGGACCGGCTCTCCCTGCCCGTGCCCTACTCAACCCCGTGGCGCTGATTCCTGCAGGGGACCGGGCTGGATCCGTTCCCCCCATCCCAGTGCCCGTGGGCAGGGGGAAGCGCATCCCGATCGGCCCCGCGGGATGCCGGCACGCACAGCCCCGGTGCTGCCAGGAGGATTATGAGCTGCTTCCCGCGTCTCCTCTCCAGCGGCAGGTTTCTTTGGTGGACTGCGGGATGCCACGCTGCCGGCGGGACTCGGCACCCCATGCGCGTGAGTTGTTTGCTTGGCACATCCCGGGAAGCAGCGGGCAATACCTGAAACTGTCCTCCTGGATGTTCCTGGAGCCTGGACTTGACTTTGACCATGTACAGCTCTTCTTTCCTATTAGATTTCTATTTGACAGATGCAAAACTTAACTTGATTTCTTTTTTTTTTTTTCATTACAGCTACACCCACATACAAAAATTTACTTTTTTTTTTTTTTTTTTTTTTTTTTCCTCCAAACACAGAGGAAAACACACCGTCTCGCCGCTCCCCCCCGAGAAGCAATATGCTTTTCCGAGCCCGTTTATCCATTCGGTTTCGTTCGATGACATTTCCAGCTCTTTCCGGGCACAAAACAATGCAGCCATGTAGGAAACGCCTCCACCGGCTGCGTGCATGTTCCCCAGGGCATGAGGGGGCAGCCCTTTTTTGACTTTAAAATACACCCTAGACTAGGCTGTCTCAGCACTTTGTAATTTAAAACGAGCGAAGCAAAAGCTCCCGACCTAGTTCACCTGCCCGTGTTTGCTTTAAAACTGTGCCTGTTACTATATCCTAGAGCAAATATATTGAAAGCTGCATCCACTCTATCGTCTATTTTCTGTAAAGCTTCTCGCAGTGATTTCCGAATATATCCCCCGCCCCCGGCTGAGGTGATGTTATTGCGGTTGCTTGGCCGGAGGAAGGCATTTGTGGGCTCCTCCGTAGTTTTGCTGGTGCTTTGAAACTTCTTTTCCCGGGTTGGTTCGGTGGCCAGGGATGCAGAGAGGTTTTGCACAGAGCCCAGGCTCTGCCAGTCCTGATCCTTCCCCCGGTAGTGAGGCAGGGACTCGGGAAAATCATCCAGGTAATGGGTTTCTGAAGCAGTTTTTGTCTCCTGGGTGGTTTGGTACCGAATTCATGAAACACTGGAGTGCGGAGCATCTACAAGATGCAACGCGGGGCTGCGACTGGCGGCATTGCCCGAAACGAAGCTGTAGTTTTTGCAA
>NW_009649852.1:1547083-1554270 GCF_000708025.1 Charadrius vociferus | reverse complement strand
ACCCCACGCGCGTGAGTTGTTTGCTTGGCACATCCCGGGAAGCAGCGGGCAATACCTGAAACTGTCCTCCTGGATGTTCCTGGAGCCTGGACTTGACTTTGACCATGTACAGCTCTTCTTTCCTATTAGATTTCTATTTGACAGATGCAAAACTTAACTTGATTTTTTTTTTTTTTTTTTTTTCCTCCAAACACAGAGGAAAACACACCGTCTCGCCGCTCCCCCCCGAGAAGCAATATGCTTTTCCGAGCCCGTTTATCCATTCGGTTTCGTTCGATGACATTTCCAGCTCTTTCCGGGCACAAAACAATGCAGCCATGTAGGAAACGCCTCCACCGGCTGCGTGCATGTTCCCCAGGGCATGAGGGGGCAGCCCTTTTTTGACTTTAAAATACACCCTAGACTAGGCTGTCTCAGCACTTTGTAATTTAAAACGAGCGAAGCAAAAGCTCCCGACCTAGTTCACCTGCCCGTGTTTGCTTTAAAACTGTGCCTGTTACTATATCCTAGAGCAAATATATTGAAAGCTGCATCCACTCTATCGTCTATTTTCTGTAAAGCTTCTCGCAGTGATTTCCGAATATATCCCCCGCCCCCAGCTGAGGTGATGTTATTGCGGTTGCTTGGCCGGAGGAAGGCATTTGTGGGCTCCTCCGTAGTTTTGCTGGTGCTTTGAAACTTCTTTTCCCGGGTTGGTTCGGTGGCCAGGGATGCAGAGAGGTTTTGCACAGAGCCCAGGCTCTGCCAGTCCTGATCCTTCCCCCGGTAGTGAGGCAGGGACTCGGGAAAATCATCCAGGTAATGGGTTTCTGAAGCAGTTTTTGTCTCCTGGGTGGTTTGGTACCGAATTCATGAAACACTGGAGTGCGGAGCATCTACAAGATGCAACGCGGGGCTGCGACTGGCGGCATTGCCCGAAACGAAGCTGTAGTTTTTGCAACGTGGCATCTTAAAATGCTGAATTTCGGTACCGGGCTGAAAATGTATGCATTGAGTTTTGATACATCTCTGTCTGCCTTTCTCCATCCCGGGAGGCTGATCCGGGCGAGGGTGAGGATGGGGGCTGTCCCCTCGCTGCCCCCGCGGGCCGTGCTGGGGCCGGTGCCCGTGTTTGCCGGGTGCTTTGGGATCCTGGACGCGGGGAGCAGCAGGTACCCGGTGTGTTGGGTTTCTAAGGGAGAGTTTTGTGGGATTTATGGTCCCTGAGCCTACGAGAGTGTGTATTCAGCTGCCGGGCAGAGAGCTCTGCTGGGGGAAAGCACAGTTATCTCCATCCCAGGTGAGCCCGGAGGAAGCCCCAGGAAGGATGCCACCTGGTGCAGCGTCCTTTGCATTTTCCCCCATGGAGTTTTCCCCCATTGCACTCTCTTCCATCTCATTTTCCCCCGCCTTGCAAGCCCGGTATGGAGGTGGGCAAGCCGGGAAAGGGGAGGTGGCACAGAACCACACGGCTGGGCTGCATTCAGGTAGGGATACGGCACTGGGAGTCAAAATGAGTTATCTGGGTGCTCGGGGCTTGTCCTGCTGAGCAGCGAGCTGGTTCCCCACCGTAGCTGGGTCCTGGGTCTGTCCCAGTTCCCGAGGAAGCCCCAGGGACCCCCAGGGCTCAGCTCGTTGGAGATGAGTTTCTCCAGCAGAAACTTGTTGCATATCAGGGACCTTTTCCTAAGGTTGTCTCCCCATTCTAGGAGCTTGTGGGGTCCAGTCCCACCTCACCACCCCACAAAATGAGTTACCGGGCAGGTTTAGGGAGGAGAAATCTCAGCTTGCCCCTCACCCTCATATGCTTTCCCACCTCCTCCCTCAGTCTCCCACCCCAGTGCCACCCAAACCCAGCCCCGGAGCCAGAAAAAGGGCGATGGAGTGGATTTGCACGTGGCCCCGGGGCTGTGATTCCACCAGAGCAGCATTAATTCATGGGGATGGTGCTGGGAAAGTCCTGGACAGATTTAACATCTAGTAGCGAGGAGAAGGAGGAGGAGGAGGAGGAGTGCCCGGAGGGCTTTGAGGGCAGATGGGTGGTTGTTGGACCAGGAAACACAGCATCCGCCTGGCAGCAGCTGCCGGTGCCTGGCAATAGATAACGGGAAGAAAATCATCTCCGGGAAGACGGAAAATTGGCCAAACACATCCTGGCCCCAAAACACTTTGGCAAAGGATGGGGGCTGGTGTGGGCATCTGGTTGCTCCAGCTTTCCCTGAAGCTGAAGGGTGGGATTTGGTCCCCATGGATGAGGACGCTCCTCCTTTTGGCACCGAGCAGTGGCATTTTCAGAGCATCACACTCTCCATCCTCACCGGGTGCACTGAGACGCCGGGGTCCACGCGCTGACCCTCTCTGGGGAGGCAAAGCCCCATCAGCCCAGCAAAGGTGACGTGTGAGCGGTCGGTGTGGGTGGTTGGGTGGACAACCAGCTGTAGGAGCGTAATTCTTGTGGCTTGTGAATGTTTAATATTACTCTGTGCAGCACATACCCCACACATGACAAATCAGCAGGATTAGGGAACCTCTGGATTAGCGAAACCCAGACTTGTCACCGAGCCGAGAGTCAAAATGTGCTTTTCGGGTTCCCAAAGATGGCCGCCTGTTTGGAGAATCCCGGCTGCCATCACGTTTCTGTGCGGTCCTTTTCCACGAAGGGCTCGGCGGAGGGGACGCAAACCTCCCCGAGCCCTCGGCAGAGAGCTGTTTCCCGAGCGGGAGGTTACCCCGACAGCTCCTTGAGCCGAAATGAAATTCAACATCTGTGAAACACATCAAGTGAAGGATGCTCAGAGGCCTCTGCGGTGGCTCGTTACCTAAAAAACAGGAGAAAAACCCAAAAAGGGCTGTTTATATGCGCTGCGTATGAGATGCTTATCAGCTACCGGTGCTTTGCAACCCAACGAGGTCTTTCAGATCCGCTTTTCCTTCCTCATTTCCCAAAGTGCTCAGCCATTTCTTGAGCTGATGCGGCCAGAGGCAAACAGTGAGATTGAGCCAGAGTTGGACCAGGCAACCCCGCCTGCATCCATCCTCCCTCCGCACACGTCCACGGGGGTTTTAGGTGCTGGTGTCGCTGGACCACGGTGTCCCAGGTGGGTTTTGAGAAGTATTTTTGCTCAAGTTTGGTGGAAGTTGCTCCATGGCACCCAGAGCTGTAGGAGAGATGCCGAGCAAGTTCTCATTTAGCCCAGAAGAGGCCAAAAATATTACCGTGACAATTGCTGCTTGATTTTTTTATTTTTTTTTATTAAGGAACTAACTGGGCTGGAGCATCGTCCTTGTCCCTGCTGAGTGCAGGGCTGCAATGCTCCGGCGCTCGGGCAGGGAAGAAAATGACCCACTGGCTGCCTCCCCCTTCCAAAAAACCATGGAATTAATGACAATTAATTCTTCCCAAGCAGCTTCACTCCTGAGAAGCTTCACACCAGGCTCCTTCATCCTCCTCCTCCTCCTCCGTTACCCTCTCAAACCTACAGAGGGAGGGGGGTGGGGGGGGAGAAAAATCTCTGCTTTTCATTTATTCCTTTAGGAAGAGCATGTGGGAGCTGTCACCCTGGTGCACTGGGGAAACTGAGGCACAAACAAAGCAGGGCCAAGTTCCTAATAGCAGGGAAAGGTTTGGGGGAAAAAAACCCAAAAAAACCCACAGAAATGGATTTCAAACCTCAACAGGGTTCACTTAAAACTCTGGGCAGCTTTGGGACCGCCAAACCCAGGACAGTCCCTGCTCTGTTTGTCCTTCCTCCTGCCAAAGAAATCGGGATTAAATAGGATCTCACCTATTTATCTGTGAATGCTTCTAATTAGCCGAGTTGGGAAGAACGCTGGGGGACGGGGGCTGGGCACCATGGACCCCGTCCGGGGGGGGAGGGGCCGGGGGGACCCAGCCTGGCCACAGGGTGGCAGGTCCCCAGCCCCCAGCATGAACAGTGGTGTGACCCCCCCCCCATGCCCAGGTTGTCCTGGGGTGGTGGGGACAGGCAGAGCAAAGATGGGGAGGCAGGGACATGTAGGGCAGTGATGGACATGCACAGGATGGGCAGGGGACAGGCAGATCGGGGACCCGGACAGGCAGGGGTGGGCAGGGATGGAGGCATGGGGGGCACCTCATCCTCCTCTGGGCGGGGGGGGTTCCCCCCAGTGTGTGTTTTCACCCCAGCCTGGCTCCGGGCAGCCCCGCAGGGAGCTGGCACCGCACGGCCCAGGCAGATGGGGAAGGACGTGTTTCCACTAATCTGCCCCGATCTGGATTATTTTTTTTTCCCCCCAATAAACCTGCTTTCCCAGCTGTTTCAAGCAATTTTTTGGCACGTTGGGGACAGGTGGGGTTCTTGGGATGGGGGAGAAGCTGGCAGAGGTGGAGGGGATGGAGGGGATAATATGTCTGCTAGGTGTCCCCATGCCACCAGGCTCCTGTCGTTTGCTTGGACAGTGGGGACCAGAGTATTTTTGAGGTGGGTTTTGGCAACATGTCACCCAACTGGCAGGGCTGAGATCATCGATGTGGGCAAGGGAGGGGTCTTCACTGAAGTTTTCCCCCTATCAAAAGCCCCTGAGAAATAATTTACGTTGAGGGACTGGTGTCAGCCCCTAAGCCCGTCTCTTCCCACCCTACCTCCCATCCGAAGCAGAGCTGGGATCTTCTGCAGCTCCCGTTAGGATAACACAGCACAGAAACTGTCTCTGGCCATGGATGTCCAGGATGATCCATCACAGCCACTTTCGGGGGGTGTAGGGGTCTCTCAGAGCACCAGGGTGAGCAGGACCCACCCAGGGTAGATCAGTATCGATCCCTCATCCTGCATACGGATGCACCAGCACGGCTGACCCTGCAGAGCTGATCCATCCTCCCGGCACGCTTCCCGAGCGCTCGCCCGCCTGACATTTACAAATACCTATTTTTAGATGATCTTCATCACTTCTAATTGTTCCAGCTCCTCAGCTTCACAGGACGTATCCTCAGCTCGGATAGAGGCAAAACCAGTCTCCCTTCTGCAGGTCCTTCCCCTTCCTGTGGTCTTACACCAGTGTGACTGGCCCCAGCCTTCGGCCCAGGCCTTGGTAATGGTGCCAACATTACAGCTGCTCACAGCTCCGTTCCCTCCCCACCAGGCTACAATTTGCACAAACCTTCCTGCTTCAAAGGAAGCCCCTGAGAAGGACCTTTCTGTGATGCCCTTTTGGGGAGGTTTCCATGTTCTTCACGAAGAGCAGCCAAGAACATCTCTGTAATGCACAAGCAGAGAACCTGCACCCCAAATCCATGGAGATGCTGCTGTGCATGGGCACTATGGTCCCCTGCACCCCAAACCCATGGAGATGCTCCTCTGCATGGGCACAATGGGACCCTGCACCCCAAACCCATGGAGATGCTCCTCTGCATGGGCATGATGAACCCCTGAGCCCCAAACCTATGGAGATGCTCCTCTGCGTAAGCAGGATCAGGATGCCCACTTCATCCCTATAGGACAGGTTTCCAGAGCTGAAGGGCAGCCCTTTGCTTCCAGATGGCCCAAACTCGCAATATCAGAGGTGGGTTTCCATACACTGCTTGCAGCCCAGGCTTGGCAGAGAAGAGGAGCTGGGGACCACAACCATCCCTGGAGCTCAGTTTGGCCCTGCCCAGCTCCCTGTCCCTTGCCAAACAAGGAGACATCCCTGTGGTGCAGTAGTCACTGGGTGACATCGTGCCTTTGGAGTAGAGTAGCCTGAAGGTTTGGGAGGACCCAAGGTGCAGCCATGGTCCCGGTGGTTTCAGCTCCTGCCCTGTCCCTGCACTATGCATGTGGCTTCTCTGTCCAGGGCTTGGCAGGAGCAAGAGCTGCCCATGCCCAGCACAGCAGTGGCACCGAGGAAGAAGCATCCCTGCCCACACCCTTACCAAGGGCCCCGCGTCCCACTGGCTGGTGCCCAGCAAAGCCAGAGCCATCACCCATGGACCAGAGCTGGTGCTCGGGGGATGTGGGCTGAATTTGGCTGTAGCACTGGGCTTTCGGGTGGCGTTTCTCTCCTGCTCGGTGCCTCAGTTTCCCTTTCAGGGAGCAGCACAATTGAGGGCCTCCGATGGATGCCAGGGATCAGGTTTGGGGGGCTGCTGGCCCTGCTCCAAACCCAAGCCTTTTGAAGGGACTTTGGATACTCTAATGAGAGCCATGGAGTCACAGAATGGATTAGGTTGGAAGGAACCTTGAAGATCATCTCGTTCCAACCCCCCTGCCCTGGGCAGGAACACCTCCCCCCAGCCCAGGTTGCTCCAAGCCCCGTCCAACCTGGCCTTGAACACCTCCAGGGATGGGGCAGCCACAGCTTCTTGGGGCAACCTGCGCCAGGGGCTCACCACCCGCACAGCCAACAATTTCTCCCCTATATCTCCCCAAAATCTCCCCTCTGTCAGTGTCAAAGCGTCCCCCCTCGTCCCACGGCTCCCCTCCCTGACCCAGAGTCCCTCCCCAGCTCTCCTGGAGCCCCTTTAGGCACTGGAAGGGGCTCTGAGCTCTCCCCTTTTTCGCCTTCTCTTCTCCAGGCTGAACCCCCCCAACTCTCCCAGCCTGTCCTCCCAGCAGAGGGGCTCCAGCCCTCCCAGCAGCTCCGGGGCCTCCTCTGGCCCCGCTCCACCAGGTCCATGTCTTTCTTATATGTTGGGGGCTCCAGAGCTGAAGGCAGTACTCCAGGTGGGGTCTCAGATAACATTGTGAGCTCCATACGTTGTTGCATGCACATAGGGATCACCCCTTAGCTTCCCCCCTCCGCCTCCAGTAATGTGATGGGAGGAAGCAACCCTCATCGCTTCTCGCTGCCCTGACACGGACACCAGCTCACGGTCCCCACCAGCACCGGGACACAGCCGTGTCCTCCCATGGCAAGACAGATCCAACCAGCAGGATGAAACCATGAGACACCAGCTCCAGAGATGCCTCACGAGTCCCCGGAGAGCTGTGCCCAAGGGAGAGGCCAGCGCGGGCTTGGCACGGCACATTGGTAATTAATTTAGTTACTAAATTAACATTTAAATTGACAAGACCTGAATGCAAAGGCAGGCACTGCTGTCTGCTGGGACTCACCAGCCTCCAGCGACCGCGGTCGCTCCCAGCCCGATGTCCCCGCGTCCCACTGTTCGGCCAACGGTACCGATGGACCTCAGGACCTTCATGCGATGCTCTGGTCCCACAAACCACCCAACGCCATGGAGGCGGCCGTGTCCT
>NW_009649852.1:1531033-1547059 GCF_000708025.1 Charadrius vociferus | reverse complement strand
CCCCCTCTCCCTGCTCTGCACCCCAGCACCACACCCTGGGGGTGACCAACCTGTCCCCTCGGATGTCCCCGCACCTCGGGAGGGGTGTAGCATGGCCACCATGGGGCTCTGTCCCTCTGCACGGGCTCTTGGTGACATCCAGCGCCGGTTCCTGCAATTACAGAGCGGCGGAGCCTGCGGAGGCTCAGCCATCGCTCACCCGACCGTGTCCTGTCCCCTCCCGGTCCCTGTCCTGCTGTGTCCGTGGGTGACACCGCTGCTCCCCCTCGCCCCCAACCCAGATAAACCCCTCCATCTCCAGGTCCTTCTGTTGTTTTCTCATTTCCCCACCCCTCCGAAGGCATCAGAGATGCCTTAAGTCTCTCCCTGGAAAGCACCATCCCCCTCAGTGCAGCACAGGGGATAACTGGGAGCTAATTGGGACGAGCTGGGGGGAGGAAAGCAGCCCTGATGGGGAGCATCCGCCTCGGTAGGGAGAAAAAAAAACGATGATTCACATGCAGACCCACCCCAGGATGAAACCCACAGCCACCACCGAAGGGATGCGGGAACCCTCCTGGACATGCTGCTGTGCCCCCCGAAACCATCCTCTATCAAACTTGACAGTGCCTTAAAGCAGCTGTAAAATACGAAAGCCGAGCCGGGGTGATATCAACTCCTGTCTCAGAGTTTAACTGTTGGTGTAAGAACCCCGTAAAATCCCTGGCACAGGGAGACCTCCCGAGGACAGAGGGACCAGCAAGAGGGTGGTCACTGTGCCCCACCAGCTTTCCTGGTGGGATCATGGAGCTGAAACCTTTCTTTGGGGTGAATGCCACCGCTGGCGCAGACCCGCTCGCTCACCTGCAGTGGTGGCCGCTCCTCTCCCCTGCTCTCCTCACCCATTCCCTTTTGAGCTGTTGCTTTTCTCAAAGCAGCTTCACCCCCAGAAGACCAACCTCTCCTCATTCATTTCAGCCTGGAGAAGAAAAGGTGAAAAAAGGGAGACCTCAGAGCCCCTTCCAGTGCCTAAAGGGGCTCCAGGAGAGCTGGGGAGGGACTCTGGATCAGGGAGGGGAGTGATGGGACGAGGGGGATGGTTTGACACTGACAGAGGGGAGATTGAGATGAGATCTTAGGAAGAAATTTTTCCCTGTGCAGGTGGTGATCCCCTGGGGCAGGTTGCCCCAAGAAGCTGTGGCTGCCCCATCCCTGGAGGTGTTCAAGGCCAGGTTGGACGGGGCTTGGAGCAACCTGGGCTGGGGGGAGGTGTTCCTGCCCAGGGCAGGGGGGTTGGAACGAGATGACCTTCAAGGTCCCTTCCAACCCAAACCATTCTATGATTCCTCATGCCCACCTCTCCTACGGCCCCAAACATCCAACTCTCTTCCCACCTGCTCCATGGTGGCATTGGTGGTGACTTCAGGTCACAACCAGCCCATCGGTCCTCGGTGGTGCGCCCTGGGACATCCCCTCGGAAACAGCATCACAGAAGAGGTCTCCTTTAGCACCATCAGAAGGATGAGGCTCTGAACAGGTTCTTCAGGACACGCTGTTGTTCCCCGGGGCCTTTAGGTACCCAAGTGGCACACGGTCAATATTCCTCCTGCATCAAGTCAGGAACAATTACCCACCAGCTCAGTTTTTGGGGCAATAGTGTTTGACTAAAGAAGACCAAAGAAACACAAAGGATTGCTACTACGAAGAGAATATTTTATTACTTATAACACTTCATTTGGCTAAATCCACATAGCAATACACACAGAAATACTTCAGAAAAGTGCAAATTCTCACTGTTTTTGTAATACGCCCTAGTTTTACAGAAGAACAGACACCAGGTAAACAAGAGTACAGATCCAGAACTCCCCAGGATTCTAGACAAGGAGAATGATATCACTTCAGATACTTCAATCACCTCGGACAAAGCTACTCTTGAGCACGCAAAGGGCGGGGGAGGATGGAAAATGGCCTGGGTATCAAAGATGGACTCTAACCATCCAGGCATCACCATGCAAAGAGCCCCCCTCTCTTATTCGGGGAGAAAAGAGGGCAAAAATGGGGGAAGGACAAAATGAAGTGACAACAATATTAATCTTAAAATTAAAGAGAATATCCAAGTGCTTTCTAAAGCAGACCACACATTCCACCTTGCCCCAAACAACAGAAATCACCGTTCCACCCCATGGTTTCTCCCTCAATACCCAGAGAGCTTCAAACAAACACGTTCTCTTTAATAAAACAGAAATGGAACCCCCTAATGCTTCAGGAGCCAAAGTGCGGACACAAAGTGCTACCTGAGTACCGCTAAATCAGGGAATAACGCCAGAAATCCCAACACGCCGGTATCCTCCAACTAGAGATACGGCAAGAGCTTGAGAGCAGTGAGGGACTGCCCGAGGCAGGTAAAGGAGCCCCGGGCAGCGCATGCTGCCTGTCGTAACACACCTCAATGTCTCAAACAGAACACAGAGGTTTTAGTTCTTAATTCACTCTGTGGCTGACACAAATAAGCATTTCCCCTCCTTCCAAGGAAGAGCTGGGTGTTTAGAATTAAGGAAATGAGAGACCTACTCCGTCAAGATCCTAGTTCTCCTGCAGCCTGAGGGAAACCTGGCTCCTGCGAGCTGCATCCTGCTGGGATGCAAGGACAGGGGAGGGCAGGTGATGCGGAACTGCCTCACCACCCAGGCAGGACACCACACCAACGGCAAACACAACACGGGCTACGCCACCCTGGGCTATAGGTAGAGCTGTGCTTGGGGCTCCCAGTCAAACCGCCCCGTGCTAAACACGCTCCTTCCTTCTCCTCCACACAAGAGTTTACGGTTCACTCGCACCGTGGTAGGAAGAGAAATGTGAATAGCACTTGAAGATATTTAAACCACAGACTGGACACTATATCACAACTATGGAATAAAGAATTCATCTACAAGCTCTGTATGATAGACCTTGAACCTTGGCTGGCGAGTCTCCTGTATGTAGGAAAGTCCTATCCCAGGCCCACGGAAACACAACTTTACCACCTGAGTGAGACAGAGATTAAGCCTGTCACATCAAAAAGGGAAAGGACCAAAACAAGCCCTCCTAATTTTATTATCAAGTGCTAGAAACAAATAATTGGCTGTATGATTAGTTTAAGCTGATGACTTGCTGTAGATCAACCTTTGAAAAGGAGTATTTTCACTGGAAGCGCCTTCGTAAACAACATCCACAGCGCACTTTGATCCATTACCTGCTTCCTACTGAAGCCTGAAAAGCGTTTGTTCTTCTCTGAAAAGTAGTAAAGAACAGCTGACAACCAGAAGAAGGTTGTGCACAAGCCCAACAAACTCTAACACGATGTATAACAAAGTGACAGAGCAACGAAGTAAGAGAATTACAGTCCTTCACAGTAACAGAAGTAAGGGAAGCAAGATCAGAGGGAAGAGATAAAAGAGGAGTTCCACAAATGGAACAGTATAAATATATCAAACAGTTCAAATACAGTAGGAAAACAACAGTAGCAGCAGTTTAAAAACAGCAATAGCTATTACACCCTTAAAATACATTCAACACGTTGTGGCTGTTGCTGTCATTCCAAAAGCATCACTACGTCTATAACTTACTGCTCAAATCTATCGACGAGAAGAATCCCAGATACTTAAACCCCCGTATTTGCTTTTTTATTGAAGATATTTATACTATGAACAGTTACCGACTTCTAAGAATGCTGATTTGAAAACATAATCACGATTTTCTTTCCGTACTGCATTTATAACACTTGCCTACCGGTATAAAGCAGATGTCTCTGGGACGCTGCTCTTCGCAGGAGCACAAACATAACTCACACCACGGAACTCCTAACGCTAACTGCTACAATACACACACAGCTGGCCTCCTCAAATCAACTACGCTTTTTTACAGTGTTTACCTTTGTTCAAAATTATGTCCCAAGTCACTTGTTCTCTTCTGAACTACTAGGAGGCTATTTAAAAAAACAAATCCAAAAAGCCCAAGGCTTTAATCTGCTGCCAACAGAACAAACTGCAGGACCCCCTCCAACTTCGGCACAGTCGGGATCCAGATCTGCTCCTTTTTGTGAAAAGTAAAGACAAAGCAGCAGTCAGAAATGCCCTCGCACCTCCTGCGACCCCCCCCAGCGCTGTACGATAACACGAGCATACCCTAAGCGTAAGTGCTTTCACCCATGTTCCCCACCGCATCAGTCAAATGTACAGTCAAGGAAGAAAAAACAAAAAAAACCCAACCACATTTTTGGCATTAGATACATTTCACTTATTTGCAGAACAATTTGGAAATATCTCCTCTCAAAATAAAAAATAAATAAATATCGGCGGCAAGTAAGAATTTGTGCAACACAGACTTTCTGCGGTACATGTACATTCATATACAGCAAAATACTTCTCCACGGTTATAGTGCAAAGCTTCTGTCAGCATGAAATACCCAATACCCGCACAGCCACGGAAACCTCGGCGCTCTTTAAAGCCATCCAGATGCAACACATACAAACCACTCAGCGCAATCCCACAGCATCGAGCCGTAAGGGTAGAATAAGCCAGAGGACAAATTTACAGATTTAACAATGAAGGCAAAACAATGCCTTTAACTTAAGTGCATCTCCTTCAACACCGCTGTTAAGTGTTCAGTTTTATCTGTTCCTTTTATCTGATTACTGTAAAGTGATAGTGGGGAGATGTCCAGAACATCACTGACTATACTGAAGGCTTATATTAGCAGTTTAGTAGCCCACATTAACAAGTATTATTCTCAGTTAATCAAGATGCAGTTTTTCTTGAAGTGTTGTTTCAGTTAAAGTATGTCCGCAGCTTTTCTGTGCCAAAACATGGCTTTTATTTTCTGAAATCCTACATATCTACGTGAGAATTTCTGTATCGGTCTATTTTTGGGGGGAAAAAAAGATTAGCAGTATCACTTTCTGCTCAAGCAAAGGTAGGAAACAAATAATGGGAAGCTGTTAACAATTTGCCCTGAAAGTAAAGAAGAACAGTATCTGCAAATCGCTATTCTAACAGAAATTAGCTTACAAGACAGGACAAAAAAAAAAAAGATGATTTAGTAACTAAAAATAATAATCAGTGGTATCAGTGATCAGTGTCTCACCTCCACTTTCTTCCTTTTTTTTTTTTTAATACACAGTCAGTATGAATTTAAGCCATCGAAACCAAAAAAGAAGTCACTAACTGGACTTTTCTTTCGAAGTTACTGAATTTCTGAAACCTTTATTAAAAAAAAAAAAAGGCTTAAGACACTTCAGAGATGTGGGACAAAAAAATTGTTACAAAGCCTGTGGTAGTTAAAACGGGCAATTTAACCACGGAATGAAGAAGTTTCTATTCCTTCGGAAGCCTTGGAAAGGCACCAGGTAATTCAAAACCCAGACTGCAAGTGGACCTGCATGTGTTGCTGCTCCGGTTTCACTGTCGAGTAAATATTTGAAGGTACACACAGGAAAGATACAACGCACCAAGAGCACCTTTAACAACAGAAGGATACTTAAGTAGCTGAAAAATGTCATATTGACCAAGTTGCCTAAACAAGAAATGCTAAGCACTGAACTCTTACTTTAACATTTTTGGAAAAATTAAGACCTGTAACGACGATACCTACGTTCACGCACAACAGCTAGGAAGAAGCAGGCTTTTTTTTTTTTTTGTCAGTTTGGAGTGATCGCTTCCTTCAAATAGCAGGACCACCCGATTTTAAAACCTTTTCACACAAAAGGTATCGAGTACCTGAAATTAGTTTAAGACAAGATCTCCTGGCTAAGATCAGCCATCTTAACCCCACGTGGGCAGTTCATTTGCATCGGTGCAGGTTAATTAGCCTTTTGGTCAAAAGGACAGAAAATTATAACACTAAATTCCATCCTTTTCTCTTCCATCCTCTCCTATGCCAATTTTCTAGCCCAGACTTTGGTGAAAAGCCTGACAAAAGAATGCTGCTTCTTTATAGAATAAAAATGTAGCTGTTGAACACACACACACGCACACACACGTCTTAAACGGAGTTCTGTTCTTGGTTCCTTTGTTTCACGTGACGCAGTGCAGGCAGTCACTTCTTTGAACACCAGTTAGCGGAGATCTAAGCAGAGCGCCAGATCAGTCCATTCTTATTGGGTTCAAGAAAATTCTCAATCAAAGCTTCAATAAGCTTCTGAAGTTCTTCTTCCAGCACGCTTCTGTCACTAGAAAGAGAAAAGTATCGTGTCAAAGGTTTGATAAACACCAGGTATCTATTAAAAAAAAAGGAAAAAAAAAACCCACCAAGATCTGATGGTGATGGAGTGGGTCTGTTATGTTTCCTACCAGCAGCAATGCGTAGAGACTCCAACCTGCTCACTTTATCAAGCTACTTTTCGGTAGGGACTATTGCAATATTAATTTAAATTAAAGAAAAAAACCAATTGCCACTAGAGGGCCCTAAGCTAGCAGACCGAACACAAGAATTAATAACTGCAAAACCAACGCAAAACTGACCACAGACTGTAAATGGATTAAAAAGTAAGAATGAGCTACTAATAAAGAGATAGATACCCTAGATGGGCATCTGGGCGCTGTGTAGAGAAGAATATAGGGTATCTCATTGTATCTTGACCAGAGTGCAGTTTAGGGGGATTGAGTAAATCAGGCAAAGTGTCATGGCTCACAAGAGGACACCGTAACATACTGATCCTTTCCCTATTTAAACACCCAGACATTCGTTTGAGTAAAAAGACAACATCCGCATGCACAAACACTAATGCATTGCAACACTCCTTCAAGAACGCATAATCCCTCTCCTACCCCCCAACTCTCACTGGAGGGAGAGGAACTCAGTCGGTTTTTAACGGAGAATAGGCAAAACAGGCTTATTTATGTGTGCTTTGTTCATTTGTGGAACTGGCAATATATCATTGCCATTTGGGTCACCACTTCCTTTAAAAGAAAACACCCAAAAGCACCGCGATAAAACTGACTTTCCCGATGTTCAGCTTTTAAGAATAATGAATAAACAACAACAGAAAGAAATATTTGCAAAGCTATTACAGAGAAGAATGCCTTTTGAGGTTCCTACGGACCATTTTATGCCTTGAATCAGGGAAGCTTGAAAGCTTTTCAATTTCGTGTTCCAGATAATAATTGCCGTTAACCATTACTAAATGGTTACTAAAGGCATTACTAAAATTAAAGGTCGATGTATTTTTTCTGACTTCCCAGAATGACCAGCAGCAGAAGCCCAAATGAGGCCTCAAAGCATCCTCATGTATTTTATTTCTCTCCCCACTACTCCTACTCATCTGGCCTTCGCTTGTGTTAAGATTAGGTTAAGGACAATATTTCTAGCGTCTTTTTCTTCCTTGTCGATGCAGCTCTTTGCCTCAACTGTATCTTACCTTTTCAGCATTTACACCAAACGGTACCTTGCCCACTCCCAGGTCTATGGAAGCATGTTCTAACCGACGGGAGAATTTCCCTACCCACGTAACAAGGAAGCACGTTCATACAATCAGAAAGCTCTCTGACCAAAGAAATACAGGTTTCTGGCAAGAGCTGCCATTCAGAGAACTGGGATGTAGAACTCCTACCACTTCTCTGACCTGCTGTTATTCCACGGTCAGTTCAGAACCATTTAAAAACAGGATTCAAAAGATTGTCTGTGCTCACGTTAATACACTTCATGTAGTAATAAACCACGTTTTAAATAGTTCAGCAACCTGTGCAAAGCTGTCTAGGCATGGATGTGCATATCCCCTCACGTCAACATTTTATAAGCAAAGGCAATCTACCACTCGTTATCTACTCACTGCCTAAATCCGACCAAAACATTCAGTAATAAAAATACGCTTATCCTGAATTCCTACCAGTAAGCAGAAATACAGACTTGAATATAGGAAGTTCCATCTTAACATGAGGAGGAACTTTTTTCCTGTGAGGGAGGCAGAGCAGTGGCAGAGACTGCCCAGAGAGGTGGGGGAGTCTCCCCCTCTGGAGCCATTCCAAACCCGCCTGGACGCCGTCCTGTGCCACTGCTGGAGGTGCCCCTGCTCTGGCAGGGGGTGGGACTGGGGGAGCTCCAGAGGGCCCTTCCCACCCTCACCAGTCTGGGATTCTGTGAAATAAATACTGAACGAGAGACCCCTTTACGTTATTTTCAATTCTCTGCTCCACAGGAATGTTGGGACACAAGTCTAAAAGACAAAGTACTCACATGATTTAGGTTAGGAATCCAGCTCAAGAGCCTGCTTCTCTCCGTTAGCTACACTGAGAACCCACACTCCTCATTTCAATGGTGTTGACACATCCTGTTTCCCACTCCCCCCTTTTAAACTGGAAGAAGCTCAATCCAGCTGTCTGTCAAAAGGGGACAGACCTCTAGTTCCTATCCGGTAGCTCAGAGCAATGCAGCAGATTCCCAAACACAACAGGAATCCACCTGGGTTTAAGCATACTTGCCAGCAGCAGCACAACTTCATCACTTTTTCATTCTATGTCAATGAGGATTTGGGTTAATAAGTCTCCTACTGTAGCAGATGCAGAAAATTCAATTCTTTGTCTTATCCACTGCAGAGCTCCCTTATGAGAAGGAATGTACATCACTGGCTGGTTTAAGAGGCTGGAATAGTCAGCTGAGGCTCAGGTCTCCAAGAAGGCAGCAGAAGAACCCCCTCCATGCAGGGAAGAGAAGCCCGAGCACTGACCTTTCCGTCCAACAGCACCCTGCAATGTGTGCGTGCAGACCCGCTACTGACCTCTGTTCGGGCAGCGCGCACATCTCCGCGTAGTACTTGATCTTTGGTTCCGTTCCACTTGTCCGAAGGGTGGCAACACAACCATTTTGAAACGTAAAAGTGATCATCTGACTGCTTTTACTCACTGGCAGCACCTACACAAACAACATTTTATTACAGAACACCCCAGTTAACACAAACGGGGAGGGTTGTTGGTTTTGGGGGGGTTTTTGGTTTTGGTTTTTTTTTGTTGGGGCTTTTTTGTTTCTTTCTTTTTTTCTTTCTTTTTTTTTTTTGTTTAAATACAACATTCAGTACATCCAAAGCTAAATAAACACACTGAAATCCCCTGCAGGTTACATCCGCCAGCCAATGCAATAGTCTGGAACAAGCCATTTCGGTCTGATCAGGCTCAGTATTTCTTACTCCCATTGGCATTCCAACATCTGGAAGCCTGCGAGGCAGCTTAAGAGTTGCAGGAGCATCAAGCTCACTTCAACTAATAAAGTTCATTAATTGTTATATCAAAATAGTCAACACAACAGCCAAGCCATGGCACATTTAAGCAGTGTTCTCCCAGTAAATGTTGAGCAGTCTCAATAGACAATGGCAATTATACTGCCATCTTAGTTGACATAGTACATCTTTCTGCGTAGTTCTCAGTGTACTAAACTTTCAGGCTCTTCAAAAACAGAACCTCTCCTGCAAAAATACTTCGTAACTCACCGATTTCTTATTCGGCTGGCTGCTATCGTAGCCAGTGGTAATATCTCGTACATGCAATATGTTGTAAATACCACAAAATTTGGGATAAGACTGAGGGGCATCAAAGTTCCGAAGTTTCTCAAATATCCTTTTGATAGTAGGAGGATCATAGCACAAGAAATAGGAAGTCTTTGATATGTGATATCCATACCTACAAGCAGATAACATTTTCAGTTACAAGATTCAGAAGTTTTCCGCACATTTGGTATTTAAAGAAAAGCCCCTGTTTGGAAAAGCAAGAACAAAAAAAGAATGCAGTTCTCACAGCTGTGGAAACAGATATTTATAGGCAAATGTTTGGACTCCAAAGCAGATTTCACTGCATTACTCAGATCATCTTAAGCTATTTTTAAATTCAAGCAAAGGTTTCAGTTGCAAAGAAATAAAAGGCAACCATTTGGCCAAGTGCAGCCTCGGTAGTCCTCAGCAAGTTAATATGCAGTATCGTTCCCACACCATCAAAAATTGTCTGCTGTAGCCACAGGAGCAACCACAACAACAGATTATTTCAAACAGCCTCTGAGGAAGGTGACCGATTATTTCATCCAAGTTAAAACTACTAATCCCAAACAGACGTAACACAAGCACTCACTAGGTGCAGCAAACATGTTTGCACGTTGAAATTTAAGTTGTTCTGCGCTATATTCCCCCCACTCCTCATTCTACAGAGACCCTTCTCTGCAGCTTAAAAAAAATTAAGCCTGACTGGAAGAAGAATCCTTCTGTTGTCATCATCATTGACAGCTTTTCAATCCAGCTGTGCAGAATTGTGTCTGCTACAGTTTGCAAATAACAGAGCGAACTCCTGAGTGCCACAAAGGGACGAATGTTGATCATCGTTTGTGCTTCCATGTTCCAATTTTAAGGGCCACAATCTGTCTTTCTGCTGGGCCGGCAGGAAAAGGAATGGCCTATATGATTCGTTGTAAGTGTGCCGCTAATCTCGTTAAAGCATAGGAACTTCTGCTGATGAGCTGGGCTTATCACAGCACGACTTTTAATTCTGCCATAAACACGTTCCTCGTTTTATTGCTGTGAATTGAGCCCACAGCTATTGAACACAGGCTATTCCTTTAACCTCTGTTCTATTACAAATCTCTGCAAGAACAGTACGTGATCTTCTCACAATCCCCAGACTGTGCTTCAGTGAAAATATTAAGTGTTTAAAGAGAGGCATACAGAGCCCAACTAAGATAGAGCCATCCATCAGAAGATAAGAGAAATTATATAGCATGAATCAAATAAGAGAGAAAAGTTTGCTCTGGTGGATCCATGCGCAAAATTCTCCTCTCTCACAATTTATTACAGAAACACAACAGAAAGGGTCTTTTTAGTCCTTTGGGAGATATGATACTCAAGTGGTATCTGTAATACTGAAAAGTGTAGTCCATCACAACACAACAACAACTTACAATGAGAAAACATCTGAGGGACAAATTAAAAATATTTACTAGATTATTCCCAGCTCCAAAATAGTTAAGTAGAGCATACTAATGAAAACCACAACTTACGTTTCATATATCTCAATGAGTTTCTGTGCTAGCGTTAGGTTCTTGCCTTCCAGGTAGGTTGCCATTTCGGCTATGACCACAGCGGCACTTACACCATCTTTATCCAACACTGATGTGCCACACATAAAGCCTAGAAAGAAAAAATTGATTGTGGAAAAATAACCTGACATATTATTACGCTGATTTACTTCATTGAAGTTTTAACCTTTTTCCTGTAAAATAAAATTGGCTAATACATGTAGGCTGGTTTTCTTACTGCACATGCATTCCCCTCTTCTAAGAAATCTAATTAACTTAGGGGTTGTAGGGCTGGAAAAATACATGCTATAATCAATTAATTCCAGATTGATAACATCCGCTCTGAGATCTCTCATAGTACAGTGCTGAACATAAAAGTTTGCCTGTTTTGTGCAAGGACACCGACACTGCAGAGAGTCTTGCCAGTAACTGGAATCAAAGGAACCAAAGAGATGCCCTGGTGGCCAAGAAGGCCAATGGTATCCTGGGGGGCATCAAGCAGAGTGTGGCCAGCAGGTGGAGGGAGGTCATCCTCCCCCTCTGCTCTGCCCTGGGGAGGCCACATCTGGAGCGCTGTGTCCAGTTCGGGGCTCCCCGGGTCAAGAAGGACAGGGAACTGCTGGAGAGGGTCCAGCAAAGGGCTACGGAGATGATGAGGGGATTGGAACATCTTTCTGATGAGGAAAGGCTGAGGGACTTGGGGCTGTTCAGTCTGGAGAAGAGAAGACTGAGGGGGGATCTTACTAATGCTGATAAATCCTTCAAGGGAGGGTGCCGGGGGGATGGGAACAGTCTGTTTCCAGTGGTGCCCAGTGACAGGACAAGAGGGAACGGGCACGAACTTCAAAAAAGGAAGTTCCATCTGAAGCTGAGGAGGGCCTTCTCTGCTCCTGCTCTGGCGGGGGGTGGGACTGGGGGAGCTCCAGAGGGCCCTTCCAACCCTGACCATTCTGGGATTCTGTAACTCCTGTAGCTGAAACATTCGCTACACCATTCCATACAGGTAAGCGGTGTCAGGAAGATTACCAAGATAAATGGAGCGCTGAAGGCAAGGTCAGCGGGAATATTCACACACTTCCATAATGTATTTAATAGTATTCCTACACACATCTGGATTCCTCACACATTGTTCTGAAGTACGAGGGGATGGTGTACAGCTCCTGGAGGTACTGCGGTACTGGTGCGATGGATAGCGTGACGGAGGCAACCCACCTCCCAGTTCCCCATAGCCATTAATAGCCAGTCCTCAGAGAGGGGACCTGTAAGATACTAAACTGCTTAAAAACAGATCCTGTGCTTCATCTCAGCTAAAAGGCCACAAAGCAAGTCGTTTGACGCTGGCATCTCAGGACTTTCAACCTGTATCAGCGCAGGTTTGTATCGGGAAACCGCAGAAGCACAGTGTCATAATCAGAGATTCATCCATCATTTATGATAGTTGGCAAGATGATTTAACGAGAGCAAAATACCAATACTAGTAACTACAAGAACAAAAATAAAGTACCTTCATGTTTCGTTCCTTAACTAAGACCCCTCCTTTTTAGTCACATTTGCCCCACGCAGTTCTCAACATTTAAAAGGAATATTAATACACATACCAATAGACTCTTCAAATGCAAAGAGAACTTCTTTTCCATTATCCAGGAGATCTTTTACTCTACTTCCAATCCATTTAAAACCAGGGAGTGTTTCCTGAAACAGGAAACAAAAAGTGCATTAAATACACATTTTTTTATTTGGTTTCAAGTCAAAGAAGATAGCGTAACCACTATTCCCTTCACTTCCAGGATGTTTCCTTGAAGAAGGATCTCGTGTTCTAGACTTGGGAATACAGGGGGGGGGGGGGGAAATAATGGAGCCCTAAGACTAGAAAAGAAAAAAAAAAAAAAAAGGATGATGCATTCTGAATTTTAGCGTCAAAGGGAAAGACTACTGCAGTCAAAACACTGAAGCTCAAGGACATTTTTCTTATTTTCTTGAAATAATTTCCCTGAATTTAAATCTAATGAATTGATCAACAGAACAGGGACAGTAAAGACAGATATTAGACAAACTGTATCTTCAGTACAGATTATGGATCTAAGGCAAAGAGTCACCGAACAGCATTTTACTAGTGAATACTCAACTAGAACATGAATATCAAATCAAGGAGTAAGCGTGCCTGAGAGACTGTGCCTCAGATCAGATAAGATCTTCCGTGGTGCTTATCAGATGAGACAACAGTACAGAACTATTCAAAAGGAAAAGTTACTGAAATATAAACAGCAATTTTGGGTGACGGGAAGGAAGGACGCTGCCTGTGTTCTTCAAATCCTGCAAAAGCAGTCAAAAGCTTAGAAACGGTCCTTTGTGGAGGAAGGAAGGTACAAAGAGGGGAAGCTTTTAGAGGAGACCAAGGGGTTCTGTAAATTCCCAGCTGTTTTCCAGTCAAATGTGCCCCTTTCCAGAAAACAAATCAACACTATTTAGTGAGATAATGAAGTCATTCACTTCAAGGCAGTGATATTCAACCTGATCAAGCATACCTCTTTGCAGAGTTGCTTTCAGTTTTTAGTTTTTAACTCGTCATTGTTTGGCAAAATATTTTTTCCTATTGCACATGGATTTTATTAAGACATGTATTAAAGAAGACCTGGAACTCTATGTTTGTGCTAAGCTTTAGAGCAGTTGCATCTCTCATGGCTAACGTTCAACAGTCTCAGAAATCAGCAGAAGTACTTAATTTGAACTCAGGAACTAAAATAATAACTTATCAGTCTGCAGGGGCATCCCCCCATTTTCTTTTTTAGCAAGTCCTTAATGAAACTACATTAAAGATCTGCACACCAACATGCGGAAGGGGAGGGATGCCATCCAGAGGGATCTGGACAGGCTGGAGAGGTGGGCCCATGCCAACCTCATGCAGTTCAACAAGGCCAAGTGCAAGGTCCTACATCTGGGTCAGGGCAATCCCAAGTACAAATCCAGGCTGGGCAGGGAATGGCTGGAGAGCAGCCCTGAGGAGAAGGACCTGGGGGTGCTGACTGATGAGAAGCTCAACATAAGCCGGCAATGTGCGATGGCAGCCCAGAAGGCCAACTGTATCCTGGGCTGCATCAGAAGAAGTGTGGCCAGCAGGGCGAGGGGGGGATTCTGCCCCTCTGCTCTGCTACAGTGAGACCCCACCTGGAGTACCGCGTCCAGCTCTGAACCTCTCAACATAGGAAAGTCATGGACCTGCTAGAGCTGATCCACAGTAGGCCACAAAGATACTTCAGCAGCTGGAGCCCCTCTGCTGTAAGGACAGGATGAGAGTTGTGGTTTTTCAGCCCAGAGAAGAGAAGGCTCTGGGGAGACTTTATTGTGACCTTCCAGTGCCTAAAGGGGCTACAGGGGAGCTGGGGAAGGACTTTTTACTGGGGCATGTAGTGACAGGATGAGGGGGAATGGCTTTAAACTAGAAGAGGGGAGATTGAGATGAGATCTTAGGAAGAAGTTTTTCCCTGTGCAGGTGGTGAGGCACTGGCACAGGTTGCCCCGAGAAGCTGTGGCTGCCCCATCCCTGGAGGTGTTCAAGGCCAGGTTGGACGGGGCTTGGAGCAACCTGGGCTGGTGGGAGGTGTCCCTGCCCAGGGCAGGGGGGTTGGAACTGGATGATCTTCAAGGTCCTTTCAAACCTAAACCTTTCTATAATTCTATGCTAAGAGTTCCTCTGTCTGTCACAATTTGAAGTAAAACCAAATTTAAAACATACTAGTGATCTGGGTGCCTGAAGGAACATTGTGTAACCTGTAAGCGTTTGTTACAAATCCACCAAACCCACTCAATTTTTGTAGTAAATACACTAAGTTTCATTCTCTCAGTCAGAAGAATTTCTCTCTAGGAAAATAACCAAGACAAAGGCATTTCTAGTATACATAATTTAGGTTTTTGTTTGTGCCACCTGTTACAGCCTCCTTGCAGCTTCACATAAATTGATCTCACAGTCTGTATACACTGTAACATGCATTGAGAAACACTGCAGATGCTGAAATCAGGCTTGTCTAGGTACAAGAGCGTTCTCTGCAAGTTGGAATGCATTAAAACTCCCAGATGAAAGACTGGTAGTTATCTATTTTTCATTCTGTAAAGTGTGAGGGGAAGGGATAGATGGAGAACATGGCAAGCCGATTTTACTCTGCCAAGAAGACATCGTAAAACCCACACTTACTTCAAAGTGAAATCCCTCTTTAAGTGCAATTGCCCTCAAAATTTTCGAGGAGACTGTAGTCGCTAACATGTAAACATCCTTCACATCAGCATCTTCAGAGCAGTTTTCCTTCCAGCGAGAAAACATCCACCACCCAAACAAAGCTGCTAGCTCGTTGCCCGTGAACACCTTCCAACAGCCACTGCAGACAGGACAGAAAATTTAAGAGCTCTTTCAGGTTTCCCAGGAGCATCGGCTCAGGGGGAGATGTTTTCCGCAGTCACTGGAACAACAGGAATCTGAGCACACTACTGACAAGCTGCTCTATACGAAGCCACCGTACTAACAGGACTCCACATTTATCACGTCTCAATGATTTACAAGCCCAGTGCGTTCTGTTAGCAAGCAAAGATACAAATTAAGTATCCTTACCGTCAGCTTTAAGACGGCTTCGGTCTTTTTAATTTATCGAACACAAGTATAGCAGTCTATACACTGCAGTCAGGCAATGCCTGCACAACTGCGCGTTATAGACAGTTACTTACACAACGATCAGACTTTTGGCCTGTTAGTGGAAGAAAAATAATTTCTATTCAATATGAAGAAGCCAGGGAAAAACAAAGAAACAAACAAAAAGCCCACAACAGCTAACTGTTCCGAGGCAGAATTTGTTTGCCTAACAGAAGTAAAAAACCAGTAACAACAAGATTTTACTGGTCTTTAGGAACCAATCAACTTTTCAGTTCAGTTTTATTTGGCCATTAACACCGGTTAGTATTTAATCTAACCTTGTCTGACTTATTAACTGATTTTATTTAAAATACATTATTTAGGTGGAGCTAAAAAGATGAAGCCA
>NW_009649852.1:1519407-1530986 GCF_000708025.1 Charadrius vociferus | reverse complement strand
GACATCCTGCAATTTTCACTACCTCTTCTGCAGAAAGAGATAAAATAAAAGGTCCCATCACTTACTTCTGCTGTTCTGCCACTGCTAGTCTATCTGCATCTGGGTCAGTGGCCACTACAACTTTAGCATTTTCTTTCTCTGCCAGCCTCAGTGACAACTCCTGGTGGGAGAAGAGGGAAGGGAAAAAAATAAACTCAAAAGAGCAAATAAACTCTCAGTTTTCCTACTTACATGTAACATGCAGTGAAAGAAAAATGTCATATGGATTGTCCGCTGTTTTAACACAGCTGAAAGCCAGGTACTCCCTGTTCTCTTCCCCAATTTGTTTTTCAAAATAGTATCATAGCCAAACAAAGGAAATCTCATAGAAATCTGAAGATGCAGAAACAAAAATACCAGCACAGATTCTCCTTCTTCAGGATTTGGGCATTTGACAGTAGAGAAGTCTGGATCTGGATCTTTTTGTTCAGGTACTGGAATGGGGGGCTGAAAGCCAAACGCTTTGAAAGCCAACTGCACGTAGTCATGTCCAACTCCATGAAAAGAGGTATGAACAAACTTCAAATTTGTTTGCAGGTTTAGCTCCCTGCGAAGGAAAAGAGAATTTCAGTAAGATTTTAGTTCTTTAATAAGACTACTTTCATGTGAGAAAGCAAAAGAAAACACAATTACACTTTGTACTATTCTGCTGACTTCTGCATTAATTTCAAAGAAGGAATGAATAAAAAGTGCTCATTTGGGCTTTCACTAGAAATTGCTGGTTTAAAGCTGCTTCTCCTGGAAAATGAGATATTTACCTTCTACTGGTAATCGGCTGAAAGTCTCCCAAGAACGAGCTGTTAATTTCTGCATCAAACTTGAGCTATTCCACCACCCTGAAGATCTTACTCCAGCTCTTCAGGAACTACATTACTCATCCTTCTCCTTTTATTGTCATCTTCTGCCCCACCTAACCTTTAAACTTATCTTCTTACCTCTATTCCATGCACGTACACCTCACCTTTACTCTGAATTTCTGCATTTCATTCAGAACTCTTTGAGCATATTCATTTGCATAAACTGGTTCACACCAGGGTGCTTTACGGTGGCCTAGGGCCCAAATGCAGACTGCTTTATTGTCAAGAAGTATGGTTTAGTCCTAATGATGGTGACCATCTAATTTAACGACACATCAGAGAAGGGACAGGGTGAGACAGAACGGGGAGATGACCAGAAATTATTCCCGCCACGAAGACCACAGAGCAATGGCCCCAAGCAGACAGTGACGTCTGTGGCAGAGCGCAGCACCCAGCTTCTGTGAACCGTAAAGACAGAAATCAAGTCACCGATTTGTGACGATAAAAATCACTACAGGCATGTCCAAAACTATTAAAATTTTGGAAGGCAGCCCATGCCCTATACCCAAATCCAAAGTGTTTATGTATGGCAGCATCCCATGCTTTATTATTGAAGTCTATCTGTCAGCAGTCAGTTTTCCCCATGTAACCCAGAGCTTACTTAAAAACATAATTTAAGTACTTTTTGTTTTATACAATACCTATGATAGCAGATCTTTTTCAGATCCTCCATGTAACAGTCACAAATTTTCTTCAGAGGATCCTGTCTAAGAGGACTGCTGTCTACCAAATTCTCATTCCATGAGCCATTCCATGGTTCAACGCACTCTTCTATACATTTTATAATTTCCTTATCGTGAGGAGAGGTGATCTGTGCTCCGTTTTCCCAATAAACCTGGTATAAGTTTAAAGAAAACAAGACACAGGTTATTTACAAAGTTTATTAACTTGATAAATTCTTTCAGCTTTAGGATTCCACATAGTTCCTGCTTCTTGGAGTCACGCAGAAAAGGGTATCATCAGAGTGGCTCGATTCTCAAAAGCCATTTGGAACCATATAGTTTACCATTTTAGTTATATAACGATAGCTACTCAGCAACACAACCTATTTGTTGTCCCTATGGAAAAAGGGAAACATTGCACCTATTTTTAAAAAGGGTAGAAAGGAGGAACACTGGGAACTACTGACCTGTCAGCCTCACCTCTGTGCCTGGGAAGAACGTAGAATAGATCCTCCTGGAAGCTACGCCAAGACACATGGAGGACAGGGAGGTGATTTGAGAGAGCCAGCATGGCTTCACCAAGGGCAAGTCCTGCCTGACCAACCAAGTGGCCTTCTATGATGGAGTGACTACATCAGTGGACAAGGGAAGAGCTATAGATGTCACCCATCTGGACTTCTGTAAGGCCTTTGCGTGGTCCCCCACAACATCCTTCCCTCTAAATTGGAGAGATATGGATTTGATGGGTGGACTGTTCAGTGGATGAGGAATTGGTTGGATGGTCACATTCAGAGAGTAGTTGTCAACAGCACAATGTCCAGATGGAGATCGGTGACCAGTGGTGTCCCTCAGGGGTCCATATTGGGACCAGCACTGTTCAACATCTTCATCAGTGACATAGACAGGATCGAGGGCAGCCTCAACAAGTTTGCCAGTGACACCAAGCTGAGTGGTGCAGTTGACAAGCCTGAGGGACAGGGTGGCATCCAGAGGGACCTGGACAGGCTGGAGAAGTGGACCCATGTGAACCTTAAGAGGTTCAACAAGGCCAAGTCCAGGATCCTGTACATGAGTGTGGGCAACCCCTAGTATCCATACAGGCTGGGGATGAAGGGATGGACAGCAGCCCTGAGGAGAAGGACTTGGAGGTACCGGGGATGAAAAGCTTGCCATGAGCGGACAATGTGTGCCGGCAGCCCAGCAAGCCCCCAGCATCCTGGGCTGCATCCCCAGCAGCATGGCCAGCAGGGAGAGGGAGGGGATTATGCCCCTCTGACGTGCTCTGGGGAGACACCCCTGCAGTGCTGCCTCCAGCTTAGGGGCCTCAGCACAGGAGAGACATGGACCTGGTGGAGCGGGGCCAGAGGAGGCCACAAAGATACTCTGACAGTTGGAGCCCCTCCGCTGGGAGGACAGGCTGAGAGAGTTGGGGTTGTTCAGCCTGGAGAAGAGAAGGCTCTGGGGAGACCTTATTGCAGCCTTCCAGTACCTAAATGGGACTACAGGAGAGCTGGGGAAGGACTTTTTCAAGGGCACGTAATGATAGGATGAGGGGGAAAGGCTTCAAACTGGAAGAGGGGAGATTTAGATGAGATCTTAGGGAGAAATTCTTGACTGTGTGGGTGGTGAGACCGTGGTCCAGGTTGCCCCGAGAAGCTGTGGCTGCCCCATCCCTGGAGGTGTTCAAGACCAGGTTGGACGGGGCTTGGAGCAACCTGGGCTGGGGGGAGGTGTCCCGGCCCAGGGAAGGGGTTTGAACTAGATGGCTTTTAAAAGGTTCCTTTCAACCTAAACTATTCTACGATTCTCAAAAAAGCTGGTATTTAGCTATTATGACTGAAATCATCAGGACGTGAGAAACCAAAACTGGGCACTTACATTTGAGAGTGTTGTGCAAACTGTAACAGAAGAAAAACATTACCTTCTACATAGTCTGACATTCCTTTTGAAAAAGAAGCACAACTTGTTTTTGAAATCAAAGTAAAACAGATAAGCAGTGTGCCAAGGTACGTGTTTTTCCACAACTGAACAACCATAATCTTTCAGCTGGAAACGCTATCAAACTCTGAACTATAAAAAGTCTTTGTTAAAGAATTATTTAGATGCCAGTTTTCCCACAGTTTGCTTCCAATAGCATGGTTGAGCTCACAGTGCAGGCTTTCTACTCAGACCAATCTGTCTCTTTTCTTGTTCTCTGGCTTTCATGAAACCCACAGATACTCAGCATCTTCAAAACTATGGGTTTGCCAAGTTTGGTTAAAATTGTCCAAAACCTTTAGAAGCTGCTGAATTCACTGGGGAAGTTGTGAAAAATAAAAGAATTCTTTCCCAATATCCTGGGAAAAAAAAAAAAAAAAAAGCTTTGTGTCAGAAAACACAAAAATAATTGCTTCTTGATAAATGAAGCACCTGGAAAAACTGATGTGGCTTATTTTCTTATTCATTGCTACAGCTAAGCAGAAGTAAAGGCTGGTGAAATACTTTACAACTTGTTCCACAGAAGACAAGTGCAGTACAATCACCTCCAAGAGTCCTCTCCGTGTAGAGTAAGATTGGTTTTCCTATCATTGCCATTACTCACTGACCTGTTACTAAGCCTCTAGAACACTTAAAGTTTAGTTCAGATTCTTATAAAGTTTAGAAAGGAAATCCTGTGTTACAATACTGCATAAGCAGTATTTGCCATTATGGATGGTTATACCCTTCCAAGCTTTCAAAACTAAGCGACCCACCTCTCTTTCAAGGCCCAGAAAAACAACTTTGCAAGGAGCAACACACTACTACATAGTTTTATTAATCAACTCTTAAATCATCTCCCCATCTTCAGCGCAGTCACCTACTGTGTGGATTAACTCACCTAAGTTCTAGCTTAGTTTTAAAGAATTTTTAAGTCTAAGAAGCAAACACATAAATTGCTTAAGTGTTTCTTCAGTTGCTGATTAGACTCTATGGAATGGCACAACAGACTTGTGCTCAAGATACACCAGCAGCATGGTCTTAAGTTCTAATTGCAGAGGAAGGTGTGTGTAATTCAGGTTACAGAACGATTAATTACTTGAACTCATTTCTCCTTCTAATGTACAGGCACATGTGCTCCAGAAGAAGCCAAATGCCAAAGGCACGTAGGTAATACTGGAAAGCAGCTGGCTGTGACAGGCTACAGACTTCAAGTTCAAGCCTTACCTTGTATCCGTTGTCCTCCTTCCGGTTGTGGGATGCTGTGATCATCACACCAGCCACAGCTCCGAGTTGCTGAACAGCATAGGGCTACAAAGGAAAACCAGAAATGTCAATTTACCCAAGAGTTCCGCATGCCAGCACAAATACCATTATATTATTAGGACAGTTACACGATAGGATGCTGCAGGAGAAGTGGCTCAATGTTTCACTAGTTTATTAGAAAACTATACATTAAATGCTCATCATTCTGGTTCCTATAATAGAGAGAAAGCTTGTTCTATTCTGTTGCATAGCAACATCATTCTATTTACCAATTACATTCTATTTACCAGTTACACAAACACAATTGTTAACTGGACAACTAAAGAACATCTACACTCAGATTACACTAGTATTTCCGAAAGAGAAAACAGGTTGAAACAGAATGAAGGAATTCACAAAAAGGCTTGTTGAAAAACAAGTTACAGGTATTTCCAGCTAAAGAGCAACCAGTCCCTTCAGTCCTCCTCTCGAAACAAGATCCACAGCATTACACAGCACCCTAGAAAAGCTTGCAGAATAGAAAACAAGGATTTAAAGCCCTGCAAGAAAAAGCTTCTGTGACTAGAACAGTAAGCTCTGTTTTTTTTGAGATATTAAAACTAGAGGCAATGCTTCATTTCTTCCACTCCGAGCAGTAGAAGTCTTATGTCCAAAAACATACAGTCCCAATATATAAATACCATTTTTGACCCTCATGACACGCAGGCTCTTCAGCCCAGAATAAGAGAATAGCAGAATGCTTCACCAGTAACTAATAGAGCAAAGCCCGGACTGCAATAACTATTGCCCTCACACAGCAGCCCAGAGTGAAATGGGATTCTATCGACTATCTGCATACAAAAAAAATTCAGCGACATTCTTGTTACAGCCTCCTTGAAGAGCCAAATGTACCAAACAGCCCTTATGTTTCTGTTTAAATAACAGAATTGGAGAAGAAAATTCCCAGTTCACATTTCTGGTAAACTTTTAAACACTCTGTTACCTGCATGGTTCAACAATATAAAGAAGATGACTCACCACAAACGGTGTAGGGACATATGTGGAAAAGAAGTATACAGGTACGTCTTTAGCCAGTAGGACTGCTGCAGTGAGCTTTGCAAGTCTACCAACATGAAAAAAAAACAAAACAAAACCATTCAGTCACTCCAACTCCCCACAACAACCCAACAACCATATGGCATTACTGCAACCTTCATTTCACTTGTTTCTTAAATCCTTTTTTTTTTCCTTACACTAGAAGTAGTATTCTACAGTTTACACAGTCAATGTCATACAGTTTCCAGGTTACAGAATCCAAGACAGTGCTTTTATTTGTGACTTGAAAAGCATGAGGCACTTCAGTAAACCACATAAATAAACCACTGATATCAAAACCAAAAGATACAGAATCTACTGGTGTAACATTTGTCCTTCGTTCAAGGACAGAACCAATCTCCCAGACAGTTTAAAATGCCAGATGTCTGCAACAGCAGGTTTGGAAAAGGTTTCGGTATCCCACACAACAAAGCTTGTTTGCCAGCTTTTTTCAGGAGCTTCAGACATTATCCAGGGAGCAGATCTATTCCTGAAATGTACTTCTGCAAACCAGAACACTCTTATTCCAAAAAGTTTAGAAACAGTAACAGCAGCTGAGTTTTTAAACCTTGCCTTGATTAAAAACTTTTCCTTTCAAGCAGTAGGGAAACTGATTTTCTTTCAGATAACTGTTTGATAAGAAATTTCTTTTCAAGTCAGGTACACACAGCTCAGCAGTTAATGGGAAGTCTTAGAGTCAAAACAGATGAGAGATTAAAAAGTGTACGTTTGCTTTGCTCACTCGTTTTTACAAACAAGCATTAATACTTGCTTCCCTATCTCCTATGATGAGCATACTGTAGTCTGAGTTTCAGTTACTCAGAATTTCACTATAGCACCTACCAAATGTAACCTAAAACCACTTAGAAGAGTTTGAGAGCTCAGCTTGTAGGTGAAGCTACTGTAATTTTGCTTCTGTATCGCAATGGTTTACATCAACTTAATTACAGGATACAGCTGGACAGTCCACCATCTCCCCCGGCACTGGAACTGATGCAAAGGAAGAGGTGCTCCTGCCCACACAGTGCTGTATAAGCATGTTTATCCAACTGAAAACACTCTTTTGGGCAGGTTCAATTTGATTTTAGCACTACTGTAACTGTGTGTCATCCCAAGGGGACAACAGAAACACAGAGTTGAGAACTGATTTGCTCCTTCGACATGTGAAAAACTACAACTGTGCTGCCATCAAGTCTGAATTCTAAGCTTTGTGTGGCTGAAAAGGAATGTTTTTCTTACACTTCCACGTTTTTAAGCTGTGCATAACCCAGAGAATTTGGGTAAGAGCCTTGCAAACAGTGTAACAGCCAAGTTTAAAACCCTTATGCCAAAGCCTGGTGGATACTGTGCCACACGTGAAGAGCAGACCAGACCGCATGGAGAGGCAAGACTTCGGGGGAACAGGGAAACTCTTAGAACACAGTCACTAGATTCTGTGCTCTATTATACAAAGAGCTTTCACATCTCTAGAATATTAAATGTTGTCAAAAATAAATTAAAAAAAAACCCCACATTAGTTAGAACAATTAACTACAATAACTAAAATAATTAACTACTAATTAACTAAATAATAATTAGCTACGGGGCTGGCTTTTTTGTAAAGTATGTCATTACAACATGTGTTTTGCTCCCTGAATTATAAGGAATTAGGATTCCTTAGGAAATTCAGAAAGCCGATCTTTTAGAGATTCCCTCTCCCAGCAAAGAACAGAGTTTGGCATCACTGGAAATTTACATTTTAAGCATTCCAGGTAAAATATTCCCAATGCGGAAATACATTGGGATTGTAGACTAGCATAAGGGTACCATAATACTGGGTTACAGTAAGGCTGCAGGTAGAATTCTTCTCCTCCAAGCAAGGTTAAATCAGATGCATAATACAAAAGGAGCGTTAACAATAGTGCATTAACATGTAATGATTTCAAGCTAGATGTCAGTATTCTCAATTTACCTTCACATCCGAATTTCTCTCCGGGCATATCAACTTCTTAATGTCTGCCTAATGGTCTCATGCATTTAGACTACATTCTTTGGTGAAGGGCCTAGTCTTACATTCCATATTTGCAGACAATTGGTATTATAAAGGCTTTAGTCCACACCACTCGTTGTTACTACTTAAAAAGGACTAAGGGAGAAGAAACAGTGTGTGCAGCTCATGACAAAAATATTCTGATAGAACAGAACACATTTAAAGCCACGATTTGATTTCTAGTCTCGCAAATGTAAGCAATACTCATACTTCTTACTGCTGCAGTTGCTGGTGACCTGACCTCGTGTGTCATATCCAACAACAAAGCCTCTCTGCTTAAAGTCTGAAAATGACCTCTCAAGGTACTTGTAGATCCCCTGGAAAGGAAGAAAACAAACAAAAAAAAAAAAGAAGAAAAAAAATAGGGAAGAATTAGCTCTAGTGCAGCACACAAACATTAACAATGATCTTTCACATTGGATGTATAATGTTAATAGGCAAAATACAGCTCAGCAAAATTGTCAGTAATGATATTCACTAAAGCAGCATGTTTATGTTTCCCCCAAGTGTTCACAGATAGAAAGCAAGCAAACAGAGAAACGGTTGTGGGAAATAAATATGGTACAACATAAGTGACCAAACAGCATAAAGAGAAAGCTTGAGCCAGCAAAATCTCCAAGCAGACACTTGTTTTCAGTCTGTACCGGGCTTTTGTGTGTCCAAACCATCTTCTTAAAGACCCAATTGAGAAAAACCCATTTTTTGGAAGTCCATCCACTCAGACAATTAAGGCTCATGTTAGTCAGCACTAGTCTTGAGCTTTGTGTGCCCAGTTCAGGTCAGACACCTTCTCAGCACCGCTTCCAAAGTCTTAGTTCTAAATTTGCATTAAAAGGATGCTTCACCCTTACCCACTTTTTCAAAAGGAAGTTTATTGCTAGCGACCTGCTCCAGGTGGACAGATTAAATCCCTCCATCGATACACTATGCAGACACACTAGCACAAATACAAGCTGTCTTCTATACATCAAGGCAGGACATTTCCGACAGTAAGGTATCAGAGAAGACCCCCACGCAGGAAGAATAAAGGGGAGCAGATGAAGGAAGTAAATTTTTAAAACACATTGTGGGTGAGGAGAAATATGTGCTGGAACAGCCACAGGAGAAAAACAGCCTCTCAGCCAGCCACCCCTTCTTTTCAAAAAAAGGGAGATGGGTGCTCTTTGACATATCGCATGAAACGGTGTGCCAGCTTCACCCTCCCTGTGGCCTTTGCATCCATTCACTTGCCAGAGAGAACCCCTCTGGACATCCATTGCAGAACCAACGCCTGGTGGATTGGCGGTTTTGACAGGGTGGAAGCACTCTTGTCAGCAGAAGTTTCCAGAGGCTATAGTTCACTACAATGGGAAACAGCCGTCCCTAACGCAGACACCACACTGTGAACTTACTGTAGCTGAGCTCATCGTAAAAAGGTTACATCTTAGGAGGGTACAAGCCTCCTCTGGATAGAAAGGGGTGGCAGTGGTTTGTACTAGAATTCAACAGATTTTTCCTCCAGAATTAGGTGCAATTCCTTGCAAAGTCCTTATCTGGATCTGACTTCGTATCACCAGTAACCAGTCTCTCAACTGGAAAGCTAGCCTGACTCCCACCCATGAAATTCAGCTGAGCTCAAACTTTTTTAATGGTTATTTCCCTTTCCATCAAAGAATGTGTTTCAAACATGAACAAGTGGATATCAGCATCTCTTTGGAGCACAGTTTCAGCCAGAGATGTAGTGTTTCTATAGAGGGATCCACAGAGGAAGAAAAACTTTTAAATAAATAAAAGTCTTTGAATACTGACAGAACTGGAAGCTGTGCCATGGCATGATCAGCTGAAGTCACCTTCACACCAAACTGAGATGTGTTGATACACAAACACATTCACACCACCCTGACAACTTCTCAAGAACTTTCAGTCAGAGACGTAAAGCGATATGAGACAGAGGAATGGGAAAAACTTGTTCAAGTTGGCTTGAACAGATTGACTAACATTTACAGAGACGTCAACAGATTTCTTATCAACAGATCCTTATTTAGGTAGTGGTTGAGAACAGAGCACATTGCAGAGTTTTATCTGCACTAGTTCCTCAAAAATCAAGAAACTGCACACACACAAAAAATATATACAGAAGCAGCAGGACCCTGTTAGACAAACTGGTACTAATTAGAAGAAGAAAACTGAGGCATATAAACTTTTTCAGAAGCAGCATGGACCAAGGTGAGTTCAGTAACACTCCTGTCCACATAAAGTCAACACATTACAAACCACGAAACACTCTTGACAGCTGTAGAAGTGCTCTCCGTGATTTCCATTTCACACCTGCCCACCCACCCCCCCACCCAGAGCTCTCCCTCAATAGCAGAACCATCCCTTGAACGTTCCAGCAACCCCAGCATCTCCAGGATTCTGCACATCTAATTTCTTCCTCGCCCTTTACTTCCCAATGACAACCATCACAGTGGGTGCCCGCACCCTTACACATCTCCCAGCTTTCTGTTCCCTCATCCCTCAAACACAGAAGAAACGATTTATTTTTGTCGCAAAGGGCCTATACTGATGTTTTTAGTAGATTTGATCTTCTGGACTTTGTCCCCTGCACCTCATCCCAGCTGTTTATGCCTGAGTGTTTTTGGCAGGTAAGGGGTGCCACTACAATTTAAAAAAAAACCTCTCCTCAAGGGTGAGGCAAGATTTTTCCTCTTAAACCAGCTCCACTGTTTGACAGGGATTGAAGTTTTCATACAAATAAAAATAGGAATGTCCTTACTTTCTGCCATGGAGAAGTTTTGCTTAAAATTAAGACAACGTGATATGCAGTATGAGAACAAAATACCTAAGTTTAGCCAAAGATCCCACAGCTGACATTAGTTCAGCCCTACTGGATTTGTTTACCATCCTAATGGTAAACAGCCTTTATTAAAGCCGCAGGAAACTAAAATAAATTAAAAATAACAGTGAGAGGAAGTGAATTCTATGAATGCAGCGTCTCTCCACTATCTGAACCCTCTACTCAAGTACACCTATTTTCTTCCAGGTGCCATTCTCCCTTTTTCAGAGGGCCGTCAGCAACTCCAACACCTCTTGGGATAAGTCCCTTCTTTAATAAGTTTCTCAATTTAAAGAATTTCTATTTCCTTTTTACAAGACTCAGGGTTTTGATAGTGTCCCCATCCAAATTCTCCTGGGATAGCTACTCCTTCTAAATTGAAGACATCCAAGTCAACATCTCACCATTACATACTTGGTGATAATTAATAATTTATTAGCAAGTGTCAGCGTATAGATGTATAACCACCTCAGTGGATCTAAAATGAAATTCTCTTTTGAGGCACTGCAGTATTACAAATATTCAAACCACTGCACAATTCAGGTGATTTCCCTATATAAAATTCACAGACAAATCTAGTCTGCTTCTACAGCCACGTTTTAAATAACCCCCTTGCATGTCCAGGCCCTTATAATTAATTTCAAAAGATAAGTGAGGGGAGAGTGATGGTATCAAGAATGGGATGGAAAGATTTTTGGTTGATGAAATCAAGAGAGATAGTAACAACTTTATGAAGCCCAGTATTTAAATCTTTCAAATATTATCATCAGCTTTGCTTATGCAGCAAGAGGAAACTCATAGCAATGATGCAAAGATGATGGGTTTTGTCATTGTGGAGGTCAGTAACAGATTATTTACCTATTAATAAAAGCAATTGCTTC
>NW_009649852.1:1498978-1519248 GCF_000708025.1 Charadrius vociferus | reverse complement strand
CAGGAAAAAAGCAACACTTGAGCAGCAATATCTAGGCTCTGTGCCTAGGTTACTATCTACAATCTTCAGAAGGGTCAAAAGCAACTTCTGGATATTCTGTACCTTTCTGGATCTGACTTTTCATGATACCAATATAATCATGCAAACGAAGAACACAGCATGCAAATTAACTAAAGTTTATTTTAACTAAAGGAAATATTTTAGTTACACTGAAATCTACTTTTTTGAATAACCATTTATTCCTGTAGCACGTAAGAACAAATAGAGAGACAGGGTTGCCCATTTTCAGGTTCGGTCCAGCAAAACTGTTAATGTCATTAGCTTCTGAAACAAGAGTACTCGAACAAAGAGATCAAATCTGATGCAGTTTACTTCAGAAACAAGTTCTAATCCACTTCCCCGAGACTGTGTCTCCACAACAGATTGCTTTTTCTAACATGATATGTGGCTTTAATAAACAACTAAAAATAGAAGCTCCACAGAGGGAGCAAATGAATACAACCCAGTTTGCTACTTTCAGAAACCAGTAATACCCCTGAAACTGAACTTGCAAACAACATTCCCTACTGACCCAAACGAAACTTTTCACTTTCTGCCAAGAATGCGGATCAGTCAGCCCATCCAAGCTCAGTCACGCTTTCGCCAGACTGGAAACACAAAGGCAGCATGCAACGTTCAGGCGCTGGGAGCGTGAGCGACTTCAAATTCAACCCACTGCAAAGGCCAAAAAGCAAAGTGACTATTATTAACTTCCTCTGCATTATCAAGATGTTTACTCTGCTTCAAAGAAAACCGGACTTGTTTAAACCAACTTCACTACTCTTAACAATTCCATCCCTGGCAAACTGCTAGTTTTTAAACTATTTTTTTCTTAATCTCTCCAGCTTTTTCCCCACTGGATCAGCGAAGACCACCTGTACCACATCAGTAGTTTTGTTCATACCAATATAGTATTTGTGGCAGATGAGTTTGGCATACTCAGCTCAGAAAAGCCAGAATTAAAGGAAGAGTCATTCTAAGATGTGTCCAGTTTAGAGACTAGAAACCTAAAGCAAACTTTCTGTTACACAGACCCAAGATGATACTAAAGAGGAAAAAAATATAAGGCTGGGTTTCAAACATGACCAGTGACCTCCAACATGCTACTTCTATTCTTTTCAAAGCCTGTATAAACAGCTATTGGAATTTGGTTTCACCGCAAGAGTTTGGTCTCCGGTTGTAGGAGTCGGACATTAGCAGTATGTCAAACAGCTTAACCAAGTCCCAGCTCGTCCAAGTTTTAAGCACACCACTTCACCCTGAGCCAACAGAAAACAAATTATTTCAGTCATGTCTACTGAGGGACTTGTATCAGAGCATTAACCTGCAAAGAGACGACGATTTTACAATGCTGAAGTACACAGTATTAAATAAGAGATTTTATCAACCCTTTGCAACTCATGTAATAAACGACCTTTTGTCATATGGCTGAAGCTCCGTTTATAAAAAAGTACCTGACAAAGTAGATAAGATTCAATAGGTTTGTCATAATGAAAACTTCTTATTGATGTACCAAGTACAATGGTTACAAATACATCAGTTCATTATATTTTCAACAGTCAAGACTTAAGGTGGGAACAGATGGGATCATAGAATGGTTTGGGTTGGAAGGGACCTTAAAGATCATCCAGTTTCCATCCCCTTGCCAATGGGCAGGGACACCTCCCACCAGCCCAGGCTGCTCCAAGCCCTGTCCAACCCGGCCTTGATGTTTAAGTATATTTAACGTACACAGTCCAAAACTATTTCTATTTCATATGTGCATAAAGAAAGGAAATACAGAACATCCATTTTCTGACTCATGCTATTCATTCTCACAAGGATTCGATACTTCTCTTTCCTTGCTTCCCACTACCTTCACTGAGGTGAAAGAAAGCTATACTTTGCAGATGATGAATCCAACTGCTTTTTGCTTAATATTTACAATAAAGTATGTGCAAGAATGCCTACTGAAGTCAGGAACAACAGTAACAGAACTGCAACCCCAGATAAATCAACGCTCAAATTCAGACTCTTCTTTCACATCCTCGAAGTCTGGATAATATCAATTTCAAACATACTCTGAATTAATTTGTTATGAAGTTTAGTTGTAAAGAGTAGTTATTTAATCAATGTGGTTTGGGGAAAAATTGATAGGGGAACACATCAGCTGAAAAGCACCCTGGTACTGTACAAGAAATGAATTTAAGAACAAATCCACTATGAGATAGCAATATAGAAAAGGAGCACGGAATAATTTTGATCAAAAATTAAATCAACATCAACGGTTCCTTCCAAAGGCATTTATCGAAAAGGTGGGGAAAGAAGTGAGACAACTGGGTACCAAGTCCTTTGAGAAAGAATATATCGTCTGCCCTTGAACAAAACCGCGCTTCAAAGAAAAGCGGAGATGATTAATATCAGGCTTAATCACCAGGCTGATTTATTTGGACAATCAACACACATACAACTCATTAATATTGCTTGAAAGAGAAGCAGGGAGGGAAATGGAGAAGAGTCTGATCATTTTCCAGCCCTCTTCTGGTATGCACGACCAAAACCAACAGAAGAAAAGAGGAGGGTAAAAGATACTAAAGAAACAAGTCTAGAAAATTGTATTTCTGGTTGTTAATCAACTTAAACAGCTAGTCAGAAGACCCTAAAACGCGGTTCAAGAAAAAGATGCGTCAGAAGTGAGGAATCTCTGCCACCAGTCATTCCCACCAAAGCACTGATACCATTCATGTCCCCACTGTAGCCTCTACCCAGCTTCTCAACTCCACGTACCAGCTTTTGTGTCCTTCTAAATGTACATCCAGCACCACCAGCAAACGGAACCTAATCTCTGGCAGAGGAGCAGGAAATTAGGACTAAAGCCTCCCTGGCCCAAACTTTACCCCACAAGCACACCCATCCCATCAGACCCCTTCCAACAACTCTCATACACAAGTATGAAAATGGCAGTCAAGAGCTACATCTAAGTTCCAAAACCTCCCTGTCTATATTCACATCAAGAAATCTATCCCAAAATACTCACCTCCAAACTTCAAAGAACTAGTCCTCAAAAAGATCAACATTTGTTTACAATGTTTTCTTAGCAAATAATTCTATAACGACATCTCTAACCCAAATACACACATATTAAATCATAAACCATGAATCATCAACATCTCTCATACAATATGTAACACAAGATTCGTAGTTTGAGAGTTTAAGTTCATTTCTCAAATTACTTTCTTGCATCTCTACTTAAAAAAGTGCCAAGAGCTACAGAGAGATCTACAGTAATACCCATGTACTTAACCACAATATTTTCTACAATTATCCAAACCAGATGAAGGTAACACAACCAGCGTTACTGGAAGAATTTCCCAGAAGTTAAACAATTTACAGTATAGATGTTCTTCACAGTCTACATTTGCTTTTTCATCTTCCTGTTCATTTTCTTAGCAAAACCTGTTATTTTTGTATAGCTATTCACAACTTCAGCTAAAAATTAAAGAAAAAGCTTGTTTGTTTGGGGGTGGGTTTGCTTTTCGGGATTTCTTGGGTTTTTTTGTTTAGTTTTTGGGAAATACTAAAAGTTCTTATGACAGCAGAGGATTTCCAACTTCAGAGCAGTATAACAGACTTTAACTACTGGCCAAATTCCAGTGGAAGTGATTATATTCTGCCTCCTAGGATTTCCAATTAAACCTGTTCAAGCTACTTTATTTTCTTCCAGCACTAAACATTTCATGCTATCACTCTACTGTTGAACGGCTGCTGTGTTTCCCCCTCAGCTTGTATTTCAGTGGTACACTGTATGACCCAAACATTCACTGTGAAACCATTCAGTCCTCTCATACACAGCTTACCTGCGTCGACTGGATCACCGTAAGATCATTAATGTAGCAAAAACCAGCTCCCATAGCAGAGCGAAGCCCGGCAGTCCCAAAGGTCAGCCTGCAGCAGAGACGATCCCGTAATTCTTTATGCTTTCCATTCTGTAGCAAGCTTTCAATCTGTTCTTTTGTTTTTTGGTTCTGCAAAAGAAGATTAAGGCCTTTATTTAGTTCTTGAAATCAGGATCTGAATTATACGCTCGTTGTTTTTAAATAATTCCTAGTTCTGCAGTGCAACAAGTTCTTCCTATCCTATAAAACACCTGTCTGCACAAACTAGGCTTCATTGTAACTCTCATTTCTATTGTATTCTCTTTTCTGTATTGTACTTATAAATAAGAGATTGAAGAGCTCTCGCTGACATTGATATGTTGATGTGTTTGCCCAGTCATTAATACACCTTCCACCTACAAGAAGCCTGTAAGTGAGGAGCACAGACGTTAAAACAGGTTTTTCCAAGGCAGGTAGCACAAGTTAATTCTCGATCCGCGCTGCTGGAAGACAGACAAAAATCCTAACTTCAAAGCAGCACTTCCTTCCTCCCCACCCGCAGGAAAGGTCTGTAAACAGGCACAGTAAAATAAAGCTGACATGGTAAAACCAAAAATAAAGCTTATCTTTTCAAGTTACATTAATCGTTAGCAAGGTACGTACAAGAGAGTCAAAGCCCCTATTTATCACAAACTGGCAAATAAAGGTGGGTGTTTCCCTCTGTCAGAGACTCCCAGCCATTTCTGACACTTTCCCCCCCTCAGTATATACACTGGATATAAATGGGCTGAGAAAAACAAAAAGTGCTGCTCCTGAAGGTAAGTATTACAGGCATCATCTTAACAGCCACTTTCACCACACTTTAAACTTTACTTCAAATTAAATTGTAGTTAGGAGGGTCTCAATCTTGTCAGTAAAACCCAGAGAATTAAAACCAAGTTTCTTCAATTACTTAAAAGTTCAGAAAAAATGCATCTTACACACCATACATGGTAGGCCCACTAAACAAAGAATTCTCGGAAGAAGTCACTGGATGTACGTTTAAGAGCATCTTGCTGAAGAAAAATTTTGTTCCCAAAAGCAGTACTCACCTTAGTGAAACATAACTTTACTGTTTGTCAGAGAACACAAAGATAGCAGATGCTTTATGATCTGCCCCCCAAAACCAGCAAAATATACACCCACTAACCTACTCAGAAGAAACATTTAAAAACAAAAGACTATGTAAATCAGTTAATTTGATGTATATCTATATATAAAGTCTTATGGTTCATATGGAAGAGCCAGAGACATTCCCCCTTTCTGGTATGTTGGCAGCCAACTGTTACACCGCTTCGCCCACACGTGCGTGGCTATCAGAACCAAGAGCTCCCTGCAGTTAGGCACTGATGGTTGTACAGCGCATGTCGCAGCAGAGACTCGCTTGTCAGCTGCTCCGCCGTTCCCTGAAAGCAGCCGTAGCAGGTAAGACCAAAGGGCTGGGTAGTCCAGCACCCCGAGAGCAGACACCTAGGAAAAGGCCTAAGGACAGCACAATCACGGCAGGAAGCTGGAGAAAGGGGCACAGGCAACCCGTTTGTCATTCCCAAGTATAAAGAATATATTTACTCCCACTCCCCGTTCAGCTGAGGCATTGATTATACACATCTCTGAAAGGCTTAATTCGAGTATTTACCTTAAGGTAGGAAATGCTACAATCCTGGAGAAGAGAAGGCTCCAGGGAGACCTTATTGCAGCCTTCCAGTACCTAAAGGGGCTACAGGAGAGCTGGGGAGAGACTTTTTATAAGGGCATGTAGTCATAGGATGAGGGGGAATGGCTTCAAACTGGAAGAGGGGAGACTTAGATGAGATCTGAGGAAGAAATTCTTGCCTGCGAGGGTGGTGAGCCCCTGGGGCAGGTTGACCCGAGAAGTTGTGGCTGCCCCATCCCTGGAGGTGTTCAAGGCCAGGTTGGACGGGGCTTGGAGCAACCTGGGCTGGGGGGAGGTGGCCCTGCCCAGGGCAGGGGGGTTGGTCTAGATGATCTTTAAGGTCCCTTCCAACTTTAACCATTTTATGATTATTAAAATCTCCCTCTGTTCATTCAGTATTTTCCCAAACTTGCATCACTGTCGAAGCTACAAACTTCCATGTGTACAAAACACACATACACACACTCCATTTGTTTGTCATAGTTATTCTGCACCCTCAACTAATATTGAGGCGAGGAAACAATAGGACAAAATAGGGAAACTTTAGAATGAGATAGTCACAGTAATACCAACAGACTATCCTGGACATGCCTGGGAAGACCTGGGGGGAAGTGAGAGAAGGCCAGTCCAGTTTGACAAAGAAAAACAACAACAGAAGAATATTGAAATGCATCCTTTTACAACACGTACCAATAGGGAGTGATTCAGCCACAGGATGCTCTTTGGAGAGAAGCGGATGAGCGAGTACCCATATTTTATAAAATTTGAAGGCTTTATAAATCATTTGGTCAAGAAACTCAGCCTGTCTATTGACATCCAGTTTGGACAAGACATTTCACAGCTCCTATAAACACAGCGCAACCCAGCCAGGCTTGCCACCAACACAGACCGTGTAGAAGGCAACAGATACACAGCTGTAAACAATAATTCCTTCAGCTGTACAACAGTACAGCTCAGGCCACTCAAGTGCTTCTGTAAAACAGTGCTGCTTCAAGCAGGGTCCCAAGGAAGGGTTAAAAAAAGCAATTGGAATCTGAAAGGCAAGGGTGAAGCAAACCCTGACATTTAAAATAGAGGTCAGCCAGGCTCAGCTCCTGCGCTGCCACACACTCTGCACAGAGGGAAGTCCTTCAGGAGGATCTGAAAAATGCTGGGAAAAACACAATGATATGAGCCACATACTTTCATTAGGAAAAAAACACTCCTTTAAACCTGCTGAAAAATCCGAAACTATTTCCACAGCTTGGTAACATCTCAAACACTAGCAGGATGGGACATGTGAATTTAAAATAAAATTGCACTGTGCCTTAAAATAAAAAGGCAAGCCATTATTGCTCAGGCTCTCAGACGGCTCTGCAACCAAAGCAAGCCATTACTCACAATAAAAAAAAAAAGGCCTAAAAATAAAACAAAAACAACGGGGCACAACAAATATTAAATCCCAAAAGTGAAAAGTTCTCTTTTAGTTGTTCACAGGCAGCCAACCAGAAAACAGATGCCTAATCTGCAGAGAGTCTGAGGCAAGAGTAGACAGAAACCTCATTTGACACTATCATAATTCAATACATCATTTTGCTTTAGAATAAGGTTACTAAATTACACAGCATCGTTAATAGCTTTTCAGGATACACTGTATCGCTTGCCTGCAAAAATAGAGTAACATGTAGTACATTGCACAGTTTATGGTCTGGAGTTTTGCAAAACTGAGGCAAGACTTTCCTGAAGCAATAGCACAAACACGTATTTTACAAATAGACTAACATACATTTTTGATTGAAACTACCTTATTTCCTAGGGAACAAAAATCAGTCAGCCAAAATAGCACCCAAATAATGTATTAATTTGCTCAGGTTGCAGTCAGTAACCTAAAATTTCTTGCAATCAGAAAAGAATAAAGGAGGGGTATATATAAAAAAAAACAAAAACCACAAGCTAAAGGAGAAATTCCTGGGGCAACAGAAAAGGAATTTTACAAGACTTGCTATAAATTTCTATGTGGTAATTATCTGTCACACGCTCTGGGTTATGCATTCGATAGCATTAGGAGACTGATCTCAAGGCTAGTGTTATCACAACCGTCCGTGGCACGAGCCTTACTGCTTTTCATCGTCTCCTGCTTTCCAGTTTTTCTCAAGTTGGAGCTTCAAAGCATCTATGGGTCAGTTCAGCTTCTTGCAACATGCTGCTTGAGTACCAACACCATCTGCCATCCTAAACTTAGAATTTCAAAAGGCACTGCAGTCAGGTGGGGCTAAAAGATAACAATTGCTTCTACCATTGAAGTCTAACCCTACTGCAAATTCTCAAAAAAAAAAAAAAATCACCAAACAGTTTTGGGGTTTTTTTTTCTGCTTTCCTTTACGGTCATGAAATAAAGTAATACATCTGAAAGTTTCACAGTAGTTCTTATGAAGGTTCATTTTTCAAAGCAGAATAGTTGCAATGTTAAAACACACAACAGACTTTAATATTAAAGAGACTGGAGCTGTGAAGAAGAAAGTCTAGTGCACCTTTATACAAAGCTTATTTTCTGAAGTCATTAGTGTCACCGCACAGTCACTCTCTCCAACACTAACTTTCCTGCCACATGAAGCAAGAGGCACTAGGAGGGTAAATCAGATTAGTCAAGCTACACAGCATCCCATTGTATTTCTAAGTTCCAAGGAAATACCATGAATCCCACCTACGGATGCAGTTACACGATGGTGAGGTGAGAGGCTTACTAGCAGCTTTAAGTAGTTCATTGATGTATTCAAAAATCACTATATCAGATCACTGCTTCGAAAAGAATTTCTCAAGCTTCTGAAGCCAAGCACGGCAGCAGCACGCTGTTAGCACCAAACTCAATTAGCTTAGAAACACAAACTCGGAACAACTGAAGTGCTCGCTCTTAACCGTTGCCTGGATTAGTATGTCATTAAGCTCTGTCAACCACAACACCGAAGTCTAGTGTAAGCAAGAGAGAAGTTCCTTAGATTATCAAGTACAGTGTTTGGACATTATTTTTAATATCCTTTAAAAAAAAAATTGCAACATGACACTGCCTAAAGCTTCCTGTCTTAAGCAGAACTCAACTAGGCTGTTTCATACAAAAATAGTCATTCCTGAATAAAAGCAATGCTCAAAGATATCATTGTGTCCCCAATGGCCCTAACAACGCAATTCAAATTCTTCTCATGGGTCTAGCGATTTGAAGAGCCCACAGAATTCAGTGCTGCTTCTTAAGTCAAGCAGCACAGGGATGTCATAGAATGGTTTAGGTTGGAAGGGACCTTGAAGATCATCTAGTTCAAACCCCCTGCCATGGGCAGGGACACCTCCCACCAGCCCAGGTTGCTCCAAGCCCCGTCCAACCTGGCCTTGAACACCTCCAGGGATGGGGCAGCCACAGCTTCTCGGGGCAACCTGCCCCAGGGGCTCACCACCCTCACAGGTAAGAATTTCTTCCTCATATCTCATCTCAATCTCCCCTCTTCCAGTTTGAAGCCATTCCCCCTCTTCCTATGACTACATGCCCTTGTAAAAAGTCCTTCCCCAGCTCTCCTGTAGGCCCCCTTTAGGTACTTAGGGAGCCTTAGGAAGGCTGCAATAACGTCTCCCCGAAGCCTTCTCTTCTCCAGGCTGAACAACCCCAACTCTCCCAGCCTGTCCTCCCAGCAGAGGGGCTCCAGCCCTCGCAGCATCTCTGTGGTCTCCTCTGGCCCCGCTCCACCAGGTCCATGTCTTTCCTATGTTGGGCACTTCAGAGCTGGATGCAGTACTCCAGGTGGGATCTCACCAGAGCAGAATAGAGGGACAGAATCACCTCCCTGATGTCAATGATAACAGTATTTCCTTCAGTATCCATCATGCATGCCAAATCTCTGTGCTGGTGGCACACAAGACTTTCTGGAGGAGAAACTGAAGCACTCGAGGCCAGCAGAGAGGCTCAGGGAAGCCAGGTCGGGGTAGGGACGCCAGCATCATGCCAGCAAGTGCAGCATCATTGAGGGAGGCACAGAGGGTGAGAGACAGGGACAAAGGTGCTGTGGTGAGCTCAGTGCCTGCAGCCTTACCCCACCAACACGGCTTGTCTTTTCTAGGGTACGGCATTATACTGGTTTTTTAGCAGATGAGTATACTGGGCTTTTTGTTTGACCTGACTGACCTATGGAACAGAATTTACAGGAGAAAAGTTGGTACTGATGTGAGTTCTTTATATGAGCCCCCCAGCCGCTCTAGAAGTGCTGGTGACTCATCTAGTAAGGATACGCAGAAGGGTTCAAGGGCTGACTGACAGGTACCAGTTTCTCCCTCATTGCCCTGAGAAGATAAGCTGGGAATATCCCAGTAACTAGGCTGAGGTTGCTATCTGACACTGGGAAGCGGTTAGGGAAGGGCGGGGGGGGAAGAAGAGGCTGAGTCCATTTCAGTGCCGTGGCTTTAGCAGAGTGTGGATACTGCGATAGGAACACATGTGCACAGGCCTGAGCTCAGCACAGGGCAGGATGTCTGGCAGCAACAGCATTGACTCCCCCCAAAAAAGGGACAGATGGACCCTTCAAAGCCTGTGAGCCCCATGCAGCTACTGGCTTTCAGAGGATGAATTACTGGTGGAAAAAGCATCTGGCAGAGCAGGGTCCTTCGAGCCAACCAGGACCAACCTCCCAAAGGCAAAGAGGGCAGGGAAGAGGGCAGCACTGGGGAGGGAGGTGAGACCCACCCATCCTACAGGGGTAGGGGGACCTCTGCAACCAGCAAAGCAGCTTTCCATGCATCTGAGAAGCAGCCACCACTCCATAGGACCCCAGCCCTCGCAGCCACACACACATATACATAGGTCAGGAGGCAGGAGAAGGCAGCAATCAAGAAGCAACAGATGCTGTTCCTCCTGCTCCGGGTGGGGAAGGGGTCCTGGCCTCTGCCAGAAGTGCGCAAGGAGGCAGCAGATAAGGTGACAGTGACCAGGGCCCTCAAAGGAGAGGCTCGTGCTACCTGAACAAACACTGTTGGGGCCAGAAAAGGGACAGGGAAGGAAAGAGGTGCCTCTGGCTGATGGCTGGGCTGGAGTTTGGGTTTGCGGCTGTGGCTTTCACATTCCCCCCTGCCTTGGTCCAGCAGGGAGAGGATAAGTAGGAGAAACCATACCAGTTCCTTCAGACTCACCTCCCAGGGTGAGCGCTCCACCCTCCAACCATCCTGGAGCCCCTCTGCTGAACTCACACCAGTTTGTCCATATCTATCTTGTACCGGAGAGCCCAAAACCAGATGCAGTATCTGGATGCAGGGTAACAAGTGCTGGGTAAAGGGAGATAATTTCTTCCCCACAATGGCCCAGGATGCTGTCGACCTCCTCCAGTCAGGGGGGCACGCTGGCTCCTGCCTACAGAGACTCCCAGCACTGCCACAAGGTGTTCCTCCTTCCCAAGTGCAGCCTGTCCTCGTTGAACTTAACTTAATGGCCCTGCTGGTCCATTCCCCCAGTCTACCTCCCCCTAAATAGCAGCTCTGCCCTCAACTGTCTGCTTTCCAAGCCAGCAGCACCTACAAACCTGACAAGAGTGCCCTCAGAGATCTTTATCTACCATTTTAAAGATGTAAATTTGTGAAGCATTCTTAATTTTTAAATAGCTTTGAAGCTTGCCATTTGATACATGGGAAGCAAAGAGTAACCAGAGGTCAGGCAATGTTTTCCTATCCCATTTCAAGGAGACTCTACCACGTACATTCAGGTAATCCTCTCATTCTCACCGAGAGCAGGGTTTTGCGTTACTAACAAGCCTGGAGGAGAGAGAATGAGACTATCAGAACCTCCCCTTCAGGACTTCAGATTCACTGCCAAAAAGAAATAGAAACAAGAATCATTTAGGACAGAGACAGATCACTACGTGGTTAAGAGTCTGAACATAGTTCTGCACTTACATGAGCACCAGAAAAAAAAAAAAGTTCTGCGTTATTTTTTCCTGTAAAATTATTACACTAATATCTATACATGCCACCTCTAGAAAGCTAATAGTACTTCCTCATAAAGTGGGGGTTTTTTGGCAAGTTACCTGTTATTCCCTCAGTCAGGAACTTTACATGGCCTCTATCAGTGGTCCTGAGGAGTTAAATTTTAAAAGTGGTTATAATGGCTTTTAAGAAAAGGGAAGGGGATGAGCCTATTGGGTATGCGAGATATACTTTCAACAACTACTTATAAAAATTTACTGCCAGAATCAGATGTAGGGCAGAACTGTGGGGTCATGTCCCACTGCAATCCAATGTAGCAGCTGAGACTCTGCAACACCAACACATTTAAGAAAGGCTTGAGGTTTTATTAAACAAAGAGATATATTCTCTGCTGAATTCAGTGTTATGCCTCTTCATCTTCAGTTTTCCATGGACTACACACTTGCCTACTGAGACAGAATTACACAGAAGTACACTTTTTTGTAGCTCATCAGGATACACAATCCAAAACAACTGGAGAATTAAAGCACAAGGGCATTAGCTGAGTATTTCGTACTGGCTCTTTCTCTCCCAATCATGTTAATAATGTGTACTTACTGCCAGAGTTCGGTTTCAAAGCTAATATCCTGTCAAAATAAGTGGCAGTTTACAACTCTCATAGCAATCATTTTTTTCATTTGCAGACACTCTTTGCCTATGTAGCCTGGAGGAAGTTGAGCGGGGGAGAGGGAAGGTCTCAAATTTGCTTAGAACTCAGCAAATTTGACAGCCACAAATTTAGTGCATCAAGCTTTGCCAGCCAGCCTTTGCTTTTTCATCAGCAATTGTTTTTAAGCTTTTTTTTCCAAATAAAATCAGGGTCAGTTCTTAAGTCCCAAACACACCAGAGTATCTCTTTGTAGGAATTCCTAACAAAGAGAAAGGGAGCAATGGCCACGGCACAGCTAATCACCTTATGTACACAACTTAAAACCAGCAGTTGCACTTGCATCAAGTTCTCATTTACAATTTCCCTTAGAAATGGTAGGTTCTTATTCCCTCTTGCTAAGCAACAAATGTTTGTTTTCTAGTCAGCAACCACACCAACATTTTTATGTGAAAATCGTTTGGTAATGGTAGGCAAGCAGTTACTCAGGCTAGTTACTGCAGCAGGAAAGGGAAAGTTGACAGTAGAGCAAATCACAGCCTCTACGTACTGCACTGGAGAGGCAGATAGTTCCCTACAGAACATCCCTTGTGTCTGCCAACCCACTGGCAGTACACTTACACTGCAAGTTCGTCTTGTTCTGTTGTGTTCCCAAATCCTGGTCCCTCAATGAGCCACACCACCTCCGTAACAGTCGGCTTCTTCTGGTAGGGAGCCCATAAGAGTGGAGGAAGCCAGTTTGTAAGAAGATTTAGGCACAGTCTACATCTATTCTGCCTCTCTGGAGTGACCTATGGAATAGTTTTGTTCTATGCACCAAAACCAGTCCTCCAATACTGTCCCCAAAGGCCCTATACCTCCCCCATATGTCATACAACCCACATACAGAGGACTCAAGTCTTCACACTATCAAAACCACCACCCAACCACCACTTTGAACCCACAAAAATCAAGGAGTTCTTGAGGCAGGGAGGCTGCACGTACCGTACAAGACGGGCTCAGCCAAGCACTACGTAGCATTAATAGTGCCCACCCACCCTGGAGGGTACGAGGCCACAAACAGCATGACTACAGCCACACTGTACTGCAAAGAGCACATGAAGACTGCACCGCTGACATGCTGCTTCCCTCAGAGAGGGGGACAGGCACATTGTGCCGTTTTCTAAGGGATGCTAAAACCCGGAGACCTGTATCTGTGATAAAGTATTGTAAAAAGCTCCAAATTAGCAATTCTCTGATGACAGACCCACAGTCACGTTTCAGAAAAAAGGACAACACAAGACTAAACACTAACGGCAAGAGGAACAATCAGAAGTACAGCTTGATGTCCTTTAATTTAATTCTGTGGCTCAGCATACAAAATAGGAAGGAGTCACAGGCAAAGCAGGCCACATCACTGCATTGTTCAACAATTTGAGAGAGTTCACAGCACACAGATTTCACTTGGTTCTCAGCTCTTCCTGAAGGTCACGGTAAGATCACATCCAGTAAACAAGGGAACATTTTTCTGTTGGCATTCATTTCACTACTTCTGTTTTTGTAGAAGATTTTGTACAGTTCATATAAAAAAGTTAAAGCAGATTTTTGTTTTACAAAATTTTACAAAAACTTATCTTTTCCAACCCTCCTGCTCAGACATGGACACTAAGAGCTGTGCAGACAGCTACTGAATATCTCCAAGGATGGAGTCTCCACCACCTCCCTGGGCAACCTATGCCAATACTCGGTCACCCCCACAGTAAAAAAGTGTTTCCTGGTGTTGAGAGGATACCTCCTGTGTTTCATTTTGTGCCCATGGCCTCCGGTCCTGTAAGTTAAAGAGGATGTAATACTGCTGCAATGAACCAAGGAGATGGACATCAATTTACGTATTTTGTTCCAGTGTTTAACGGAAGTGTGTAGCACAGGACAGTCCCTGGCAAAATCTCTGGTTCACGTTAGGGAGAGAAAGATGAGAGTCCTACCGTCCACAATGAGATGCCCTCAGTGCAGTCAGCAACTCAGGGATGCAGGGTTTAGCACTGGACATGTCTTTATCCAGAATTTAGCCTTCAAATCCACAAATCTCAGCAGCACAAGTCTTTCAAACTGAGCAGCAGATAGGACCTGCTGGTTTTAATTCTATTTTAACTGGGCCCATGATGGGTTATGGAGAAGGTGACAGGGTACGTAGATGTTCAGTGGTGCAGTGCTGCCTTTGTCCTCAGCTGCAGGGAGCTTCGGACTGCGTGTAGGACCACCACAGGGTTCAGAGATTGGGCGAATGGTGTTCAGAGATGGTGGATAGTGCAGAGATCCCTCTGTCCTCAGCTGTGGGGAGCTTCCAGTTGCCTGTAGGACCATAATGGGGTGTGGAGATGGAGGGTTGTGCAGAGATACCTTTCGCTACGGCTGTAGAACCAGCCGCCTGTAGAACCATGACAGGGAAGGAAACACACACAGCCCCAGTCTGTACTGCATCACAGAACTACAGGCAGCTGGAAGCTCCCCATAGCTGAGGGCAAAAGGATTTCTATACCACCCTCTACCTCTACACCCCATTACAGTCTCAAAGGCAGCTGGAAGCTCAGCACAGTCATGGACAAAGGACTGCACCACCAACCATCCCTGCACCCCATCACCCTCCATCTCCACACCCCATTATAGTCCTACAGGCAGATGGAAGCTCCCCACAGCTAAGGACAAAGGGATCTCTGCACCACTCACCTTCTCCCCAACCCATCATGGTCCTACAGGCAGCTGAAAGCACCCCACAGTTGTAGCCAAAGGTATTTCTGCACAGCCCTCCATCTCCACACCCCATTATGGTCCTACAGGCAACTGGAAGCGACCCACAACTGAGGGCAAAAGGATTTCTGCACCATTCCTCCATCTACACACCACATTACGGTTCTACAGGCAGCTAGAAGTCCACCACAATCAGGGACAAAGGGAGCACTGCACCACCAACCATCTCTCTACCCTACCACCAACCACCTCCACACCCTGTCATAGCCCTACAGGCAGCTGGAGGCTCCCCATAGCTGAGGACAAAGGTATCTGCACATCACCTACCACCTCTGTATTCTACCACCTCCATGCCCCATCATTGTCCTACAGGTAGCTAGAAGCTCCCCACAGCCATGGACAAAGTAATCTCTCCACCACCCACCAGCTCTGTGCCCCTTCATTGCCCCACTGGTAGCTAGAGAATCCCCACAGCCATGAACAGAGTAACTGCCCCACCACCCACCTTAAGTACATAAAGTTTCTCAAAATAAAGTTTCTGATTCATGGACCCATTGGCTGGTTCTTCCAGTTTATGCTGTCTTTTTTGGTAAGCTTTTGGGGTTGTTCTTTGCTGTCCTTGTTTCCTTATATTTATGCATCTTTAAATATGTGAGTGTATATATGTATGTGAGGTGCACACATCTATAAATACACACATATAAAGTGTACCTATGAATAAATCCGAGAGCTGCACAGAGGAAGCCAGGTGGGTGGAAGGCACCAGGACTGGGTGCTGCAGGGCTCCCCAGCAGCCAACTGCACAGGCCAGCAGACAAGCCACCTCTTTTATATTGTCCCAGTATAAAACAAAGAACCTTACATGACATGCGGAGATGACTGTAAAAAGACTGTTTTTTTTAAATAAACTGGATTGAAACTTATTGTAGTAGTGTTTTATAGCTCACTGCTGCTGAAGGAGGCAGTTCTCGCATTCCCAGAGTGCTCCTACTAATGTGCTGGCCTCTTTCTTGTGTCAGGAAAAACATTTATGCAGCTGCAGTGAATCTGATCAATAACAAATCCACTCCCTTCCCCCCACCGCCCTGGATCCAGTCCCCACACAACTGCACACATATTGTGCCAGTTCAGGCAGGTAACAAGGGGGAAGCATAATAACAAGGAAGGGTGAGACTACCTTCTTTCTGCAATTCTCTCATTATGATCTCATTCAGAATAAAAATTTTTAAATCATTAGACCACCCAAATATGTGTAGACCTGCAGTTAAAAAAACACAAAAGATCCCACAGTATACCGAATACTTACATTTATGAACTCAGATGTACCTAACACAGGGCAGTTCGAAATTACACAAAGCAAGTCTTAATGCTCAACTCTTATTTCTGATATCTGAAAGTTAGTGCATATACACAGAACGGTGATAGCCATTCCTGCCTCCATGACAACACAGACAGCAACATAGCTTATTTATCAATAGACAGTAATGCCACGAAGTACAAGTTTCAAGACTATCCTGATGGACTTCATATAGTTTGATCTCTTAGAACAGGCTCTGAAGCACAGTACTCGTGCTATTTCAGAGCTTCCCCCCTTTCACAAAGTTGTTTACGTGCTCTCAGTAGCACTGGTTGAACCAAGATGGGTTTTGTGCCCCAGTCTACCCAGAATCAACTATTTCAATAATTCACAATGTTATCTTCCATGTTTTAATGTTAGAGCTTGCAACATGTAATTTTGAAGAACTTCTCTTCTCACTTCTGGCCAATTCCTAGACCTTATTTTCCCATTTCTATTCTTAAAAATTCACTTAAAAGTCTCAATAAGAAAAAACATCGCCAGATGAACAACAGGAGCAGGTTATTGGTCTTTAACTTCCAAGCCCATTTCCTCCTGAAATACATCTTCAAAGTCACAAAAGTTAAAAGAACACTGAGGGGCACTCCAAAAAAGCCCGAAAGCCAACCAAGTCACCTTGTTAGTAAGTAGGAAGCTACTCATGCTAGATTTGTGCACTGACAACGAGTCCATGAATTATTAAAATAAGAGCACAGTGAAAGGGGCCTGCACATGTAGCTCCTGGAGAACTAATTCATGTTTCCCCTCCACCGCCTGTGACGTTCTAACAATGACTCTGCAATAAGCACAGCACATCCCCTTCTCACAGGTACACTCCACCACAACCACCACAGCCCAGGAACAGTCTGTGTATGAACACTCCTCCATATCTTCATTGAAGATGAGCCAAGCTACACTACACTGAGCACACCCTGGAACAGCAGCATTGCCAGCTATCCTACAGGGCTAATTAATAAACCAGCAGCCAACAGCTTGAGCTTTGGCTTCATTTTTACAGAGTGAGGACTAACTGAGGCAAGAGGGCAGCCGTTATTTACTCTGACTTTCAGGCAAAGCTGTGACTCTTTCTTTAGTACCATGTTTTTCATTAAGTAGGTCAGGATCTTAATCCCAGTGTTCTCTCCCACCAGCTGCTGAGCCAGTATCTGACCCTCAGACTTACACTGAAACCTCCTCTGCTGCTACCTACAGCAAATGCTCAGCTACTGTACCGAGCACATCTCATTTTCATGCCACTCTGTGTGTAGCACATTCTTGCCACTCTATAAAGCCACTTAAGACAAGCACGTAAAATCATTACTACAACCAAGGTCTAAAATTCTAACGTTTGCTCTAAAGAGAAGCCGTTTTCTTGGAGACAACTGCTCTGACACAGCTTTCTACACAAGCCAGACTCCTTTAGGAGACTCAAGGCAGATGTGGAAGTACAATAGGAAAATTAGAGAGTAGATGAAGAGGAATTAAAGGGAGAAAAATATAGAACAATGACTAATTGTTCACAGAGTTTACCAATGAGGACCGAACAAAAAGCCTCATGCCTCCAAGACAAAAGTAAACACACAGCAATTAAGGAAAGAGAATGGGAAAGGAGGGAGATTTAGTTAGTGAGCTTCCTTTAAGCTGGTTGCCAGAAGCATTAATAAAGACGCTTGATATTGCTGTGAGAGAGCAGGAAAGCAGAAAGATCATCATATGGTCAGGTTTCATCCACCCACCCACACCCATCCCAGCCTGTAATCAGTTACAGTTTTAGAAAAGGTTAGCACATATACCCAAATCAAAAAGGATGAAGAGCACAGCTCTAAAAGTTAATTACAGAGAGCAATTTTCAATTAAGTTAGAGGACAAAAGCTCCCCACAGCTAAATACAGCTGTGAACGTAGTGCATAGATTTTTCCTTGATCAGAGGCAGTAAAAGTCACTTTGGCCAAGGAAATTGCAGGTGGGGAAGGGGTGAGACAGAGACAGCTCCTTGTCAAGCTGTTTGATAAGCAGCAAACCTACAGAGACCTCATTTCCTAGGTTTGTGGTGAAATACGAGGACACAGACAAATAAACCCTCCTGATGCTGTACTTGCTGGTTTCTCCCCGCCTTCCTGCCCCACAACACCATGGCCTCTTTCATTTACATCCTCTACAGAGCACCTGCAAGTGCTTCCAAACCACCCGTGCAACCCCTCTCCTGCAGGAGCACCAAGTCCTCCTTCTCCAGGTGATTTTGAGTTTCCAAAATTCACAGGAACTCCCTCTGAAATCTCTCCAAGTAATAAGCTCAAGCAGCCTTGTAGGAAAGTCATGATTATCACCTAGGGAAGCAAGGGTAAACAGGTACAACCAAACTGACTCTTCAGTTTTTATTTTATTGGTTCATTTCAGCCCTGGAAGGAGCTATAGAAACAGTAATACTTCACTATTGCCAGCTTTAATCAAAATATTTTTCCCCAGTAACTTTAACATTAAAAAGTGTAAGTTCTCCTATTTCATACATTTTTAGTATAAACATATATTAATCTGTTTAAAAAAACCCCACACCTTTTAATACACTAATCAGAAGTTGTATTTAAAAAAAAAAAAAAACAAACTATTTACTGGAGTTTAATCTGGGTTACCAAGTGTATTCCCAGGAATGCTATCTCCCTTTTCCACTCCTCCTCTCCCCCATGCCACTGTTCCCAGATATTTTCCCAAAAGCAGCTCTGAGCGCAGAACATGCAGATGGCTAGTGTTAATTCCTGCAAAAATGAAAGAAGAGAGCATATTTCCAAGTGGCAGAAAGCTCATGTAAGGGCTGTCACATAGAGTTCACTTGTAGCCCTTGGGCTTTGATCCTGACAGGACGAAACTAAAGAGGAAACAGTATAAACACAGTGACAATCATTCTAAAAAAAAAAAAAAAAAAAAAGAAACCACAGACAAACGTAAACCACTGGTGCACTGGTAGTTTACTCTCCCTCATCTCCAAGTTTTTTTTTAAAGCACAGGCCATGACATTTTGACAAACCAGCTGAAAACAAAAGTAACCGTTTCAACACTGATTTAAACAAAATAACCTCCGATATTTTATTGTTATGGCCCCAAATTTGCTTTGGATGGTTTAATCAGAACTAACCAAGCCTGCAGTGCTCCTGACACCCTGTTGGAGGTGAAAAGGAAAGAGGCATGCCAGAACTTAAATCACTGGAGTCTGCGTCTTCCCTGGGGAGGCTGTTAAATTCGGGAAGCTAAGGAAAACAAAATGATGCCACTCGACTCTAGCTGCATTTTAAGCCATTAAACAATCCTTCCTTCAACCTGATTTCACGAGACGCACGTTTGTGTCTTAATGAAGAAGCGGCAGCAACATGAAGCAGGTGCCGTTCTCCATGTGCCAGTAAGATGACATCATACCATCCCTTCATCAGGTAGAGCCCTTGGACGGCCGCACAACCCACCTTAACCTCTCACAGGTTATAAATTTCTCAGTCACAGCAGCCTTTGCGGATTTGTCTGGATCCCAATAGCTATTTTTCAAAGGACGCCTGCCACCCCCTGAGATCTCAGGGGTGAAGGCCCCACTGAGGGGACGCGGAGGGCCCCGGGGATGTAGAAGGGACCAAAGGCCATCCTCAGCATCGGGAAGATGGCACACGGGATAGGACCGATGACAAACCAGCCCCGGGAGGGCGGTGAAGCCCCCACTGGAGGGGGGGGTAGGAGGTATCCCGCCGTCGTTTCGCCCCCCAACCCCCCGGTCGCCACACACCCACCTTGTCCCAGCTCAGCCACTGCCACACCGCCTTGTCGAGCTGCGCGTCGCCGGTGCTGCGGGAGATGAGCACGTTGGAGTTGACGTCCCCGGGGGCTCCGCACTCGCCCATGATCGCCGTTCACCGGAGGTGGCGGGTGGAAAGGCGGGGGTGGCGAGGAGACGGAGACGACGGCGACTTCACTTCGCGGCAGCACCGCACATCGCCTGAGGGAGTGGAAGAGAGAGAGGGAGGCGGGCCGGTGTCCCGGTGCGGGGAGAGGCAGGGGGAGCCCGGG
>NW_009649852.1:1495654-1498606 GCF_000708025.1 Charadrius vociferus | reverse complement strand
ATAGCGGTACCGGCTCCGTGCGTGGGCAGCCATCGCCACTCGGTGTCACATAGCGCTTGGCCTTCAGGAGGCCTGAGCAGGGTGAGGGGTGGAGGCAGAGAGGGCTGGGTGGAGGCTCCCTCCTTTAGCTTGAGGCAAAGAAAAGTGTACAGTATATCTCTTGCTGCCCCAGTAAACAGGCACTGTCTGCTTCCTGGGCGATCTATATGAGGAACAACTAAAAACCCCTGGCTGCGCCCTTCCTTCAGCTTCTGAGGCGGACTTCAACGCTGCTGAGTGCATCATCTGTTCCCTCTGAAAGGATAATGGAAACAGCGCTACCCCAGGGGACAAGCTCGTTCAGAAGCGTTTCCAGATGGGCTTCAGCAGCAATTAAATTGCCATTAGGAGGAAAATCGTAACCCCCATGTCCCCCTCCCAGGCTGCTTCTGTTCTAATTGAATTGCTGATCTCCAAGCAGAAGGCCGCGGTGGTGACCACATCCTGCAGAGCATCCTCATCCCGCCACACATCCTCGAAGAGGTTGCCATAGTGACAGCAGGCACTGCAGAGGGATGCAAGGCTTTGGGAAGATGGACAGAGGGCGGTGGGACTGCTGCCCAGGGGACCCTGGACGTGAAAGGAGGTATGGGGTTGTGAGCAGCACAGGCTCCTGGGGGAAGTGGAGAGAAGGACTGAAGGGAGAGGAAGATGCATTAGAGGGATGACAAAGATGTGTGGAGGCAGCTTGGGATACCCAAGCATCATAACAAAGGGTGGTGTTGGAAACTGTAAATATAGAAGGGAGTGATCCATCATAAGAAAGCTTAGAAATCCCAATTTAGTATCTCTCCCTTTCAAAGCTCTCAAGTCCATGTCCTGAAGGGACCTCTTTCTTGGCTGCAGACACAAACAAATCCTCCAGTCCAGAGGTCTGATGCAGGTGTGTTAAATTGGTCTAGTACAGTCAATTAGTGATAGAAGTCAACAGAAGATAAGAAGAAGGAAGTAAGTCAACATAAGTCTTCTGTTATCACTAAAGGACTCTCCTAAGGTTGTTTCTGGTGTAGAAGGAGAAGAGTCTGGCCGCTGGTGAAATGAATTTGAGTGAGGAAATCGGGCATAATAGATGACTCAAACAGTAAGTGAGTGGGATACTCCATCTCTGGATAGATTTGGGGGATCCATCCTTTGATACTGATGCTCAGAGAAGGAGTGGGCCTGTGAGGCAGTAGGGAAGGGCCCTATGACCAGAGCTGTCGTGTCGTGGGCCTTGCAGCACCACAAGCCAGAGGTGACCCCGCCGGCCCAACCCAAGAGCAGGACTACGCAGCTCCACACTTCCCACCAGCTCTGGCTTCACCCCATGGGCTTCTGTACCCGATGCCACCCACCCCCCATATTCTTTCCTCTCCCATTCTTATTTGTTCTCTCTCACACACATCTCCACATAAAGAGGTGGCATCTGTAGCAGTGTTGATCCCACCCTGAGCCCAGCAGTCTGATTAAAACCATGTCCCAAACAGGCAGTTGCTGGCACATTTCTCCAGCTTACAGAACAGCTGACAAGGGTGGCTCCTGCAGTGAATTTGCACCTGAGAGTCAGCATGAGGCGCAGCACCTGCTTTTCATACCTTTGCTGCTCTTTTCTCCTCCTTTGTGTTTTGTCTTCAAGGAAAGAAGGCTGGAGCCCAGCAGGAGCTGCAGCCCATAAAACCTTTGTTTTCCCCCCTAAAAAAGGACAATGGCCGTGTTAAATATATCTCTGAACAGGAGCGTTTCTTACAAAAACTCTGTAGCTATTTGGAAAGGCAGTAAGAGATGTTAAGGTGAAAATTCATACTTCAAATGCTTCAATTCTTGCCTCTTTTTTTCCCCTATGTGCTTAGTGAAAGCTTTAAATTATTCTGAATGGTGATTTTTTGCCATCAGAGCAGGCACATTCTTTCTGTACATGAAGCCTTGAAACTCACTGAGTGGTTTCACGCAGGACAGGGGCAGCCATGCCCACACCCTGCGTTATCAGCACTCAGCTACGTAGCCGTGATTAAAAGCAGGATCTTCCCTTCAGATATTAGCTAGGAGAATCATCATTCTCTGAGATGTCAGTGCTCCTCCATGATTATTTCCCTGAAGAACAGATAAAACAGCATCATAGAGGATAAAAGTCTCCTCCTGTTATTTCTTCACCAGGAATAACCACAGCATGGAGGGTTTGAAACTTCTCAGGATCTCACCAGTGCATCCAAGGTCGATGACAATCTGGCTTCCAAATATTTCCCTGTGAGAGGACTTTGGTTAGCTAGCTCCAAGGCACCGCAGCGTATGTAGCAGATGCCAGGCAGCCCGAGCAGCTCCACAGCAGGGCAATCATATAAAAAGATTAAAGCGATATGGCTTAGATCGCGCTTATGGAGATTTGCTATGTTTGCCTGGAGAAAACACTGACCTCACGGGAGCTGACAACTAAGTCCGATGTATTTGAGGGTTAATCAGCCACCAGAAGAATTTTTAAAGCTGATTATGTTGCTACAGGAAATTTAAACTGACTGCCATCTGCTTTCGTGTTCGCAGAGAGCAATAGTGAAGAAACCGCCATGACTCTGGCCTGCGCTGCGCTGGGGCACAGCACATCACGGCTCTCCCGGGCACTTTGGGGTGGTTGCAGAGCCTCCTTGCACTCACTGGCCATGCATGTTGCCAGCAGAAATCTCTATTTTCATCCATGGTTAACAACAAAATTTTCAGTCCTTACAGCCATGGAGGAAAGCCAGGAAATAGGAAATTAATATGCAAGTGAAGGAAAGCCAACATTTCTTAAGTTTTCACCCTCACGTATCGTTTCGCCTAATTGAGGCACAGCATGCTCAGACCAAACTGAGCAGCAGCAAACAGTCTGGGGGCTAAAAACCACGGGAGAGGCCACATTGCCAGCGATGAATACGAGCCAGGCTGGGAGGAGAAGGGCTGACA
>NW_009649852.1:1483312-1495611 GCF_000708025.1 Charadrius vociferus | reverse complement strand
CTTGCCCAGCGATAAATACGAGCCAGGCGGGGAGGAGAAGGGCTGACAGGCTGCTGGCAGCCGCCGACTCGTGTGCTGGGAGCTGCCAGAGCCAGCGGGGACTGTGGCAGGGCTCAGCTGGGGGGAATGACTTCTTCCTAGCCAAAACAAGCGTGTGCATCCATGTATGCATATGTATGACTGTGTGCATGCGTTGCTTATGCTTTCAGGGAAAGGCCCTGCCCTCTGTGCCACTGTTACAAAACCCAGAGTTCCCACATGTAGCATAATTGCAGCTATGAAATGGCAGATAACTGTCTGTGCCCCCAAAATGAGAGGTTTTCTTCTAACGTAAACAAAATCATAGAGTTAATAGGGACTTGTGAATGACACATAGCTCCTGTTTGGGATTTGCAGTTATGCAATGCAGGGGTAGAGAGCGTTATCCATTCTCATTGCATGGTTAAACGCAGCAGTCCTCCTGGCAGGGTCGGGTTTGCATCGTCTCAGTATTATACCCCTGAACAACAATCCACATATTTTGTTCTTCCCAATGTGTTTAATGTTTTGGGGTTTTTTTTTCTGCAGACGAAGGGCTAAGCACGCAGTGATGTCACCGCACATCAGAATTAAAAAACATCCGTACAGTCATGTTAGCATCCTCAGCAATCTGGTACCACAGACCAAATCCTCACTGGCAAGAAACCGGATTAGCTCTGTCGATGGCACAGCTCCTCCCAGCCCTGCGACAACGAAGAGCCTGGGGGCTGAACCCCGTAGGTACAGTGTTTCCATAGCAATTCTCCCGCGCATGGTTTATTCCAAATCACTTGCAAACAGCCCAGGGCTCCCACGATATTCCAGGTTGGGTTTCTACCTCTGGTTTCTCCAGTGAGCTGGGATCGTGCAGGATGAATGCAGCGCATCCCTCCAGCTCGCTGCCAAGCCTCTCAGCAGGCACTGTGCATGCCCTCGCTCTGCGACACGTCTTTTGGTTTATTATTTATGTATCCGGAACACCCTGTTCTCCTGTGCCTCTTAGGTTACCTGGTAATAGCACAGCAACTCCCATCTTTTCATTTCCCTCTCTCAGAGTAGCGTGCTGCCACAAAGGTGGCACAACACTAAACTCAGGCAATAAGGACATCCCTGCCAGTTGATAGCGTGTTGCATGGGGAGGGGCAGGTGCCTTTTTGGGCCCAAATGCTGTTTTTAATCCCATCTGAAGTCAAAGTAGTCAAAGTGCTTTGTCCTGAAGAAGCGCAGGTGCTCTGCAGGCAGAGCAGGAAGAAAGGGAGCAGGCTGGCAGGTGGGAAGGATGCAGCGGGGACCACTGAGATTAGGAAATGGCTTTCAAATTCTGCAGCTGCCCCTGGCCTGGTGCTTCATGATGTCAGCCCTGGGAAGGCCTGATCCTGCACCCTCCAGCGCTCACAACACACTCCTCAGCTTCCTCAGGAGCACAACATGCTAAATACCCACGCTTTAAAAGCCGTATGTGATGTGCAGCTCAGAGCTGCTGGAAAATCCTCCGCTCTCAGCCCAAAGGGAGGGCAGGGAGCAGCTTTCCTCGCCATTGCCACAGTCTCACCGGTTCATGGGCCCCACTGCAGCCAGCAAGCGCAGCTGAAGCACTTAATCTAGGGCTTAATCAACTACTGCACGCAGGGGCGATGGTATTTACCGAGGCTGAGTAGCACAGTGGGTTAGTGTGTCAGGCGTAGGTGTGGGAAAGTCGTGGTGAGCATCCCCGTCCCCAGCACCCCTCTGGAGTAGGAACAGATCCAGCTCTCCGTGTTCTCCCTTCGCTCGGGGCATGAGCTCCTTCCAGGGCTGCTATTTTGCTGGGGGAAATTTCTGTGCCTCCAGCTTGCTTGGGCCTCAGCACCCCGGGGGAGCTGGCTTTGGCCACTAGTCCCCTCGTATATCAAAGCCTGTCCTTTACGAACCAGAAACCCGGCACAGACCTGGTTATTTTTAATCCTCCCCTAGAGGTATTAATAGCCCACGCGCGTGCTCTGCTGAGCAGTTGTCCACCAGCCGCATTCATCTGCAGAAAAGAAATGTGATGGGCCGATTGCCTCTGGTTACAGAACAAGAAAGGAGTATGGATCAGGCTTTTCACCTCAATTTATCCCCTCAATTAATCCCAAAGTACAGGGTAAGTTGTGTGGAACTGAGAAAATTTGTACTGAAAACTTTCTGTAAGGGGAGTACATGAGGTCCCCGGGTGTCTGGGACTTCCTGATTGTCAATAAAAAACCCCGATGTTTTCATCTTTATTAACAAATGCTGCTTTATCTTGCTGTATGGTGCGGGTTTTCTAGGTAGCCATAGGGCAGTCAAGCAAACTGAACTGCCCCATGATTGCACAATCCCAGCGGTTATTTTTATGACCAGACTTTTGATAACATTGCTAGAGTTTTATCACAAGCACGTGCATATCATCCTTCAGCTGGACTGACCCCAGGTCTCCCTTTGCTCTCACGTGAATGAGAACAGGGGAGGAAAAGGAATAAAAAGAGCAGAAAAAGGGGAGCCAGACAGACCTGTATTGCTGGAACAGCCGCGGTGCAACGGGGGCCGGGGCGGTGTCTTGCCCGTGAGTGCAGGATGTCACACGTAGGGTGTAACCCCCACCGTGTAGCCCCCAAATCTGGACTCTGCTCTTCTGCTTATTAATTTGGCAACTCTTAGTGCCAATTTGGGAGCACACGCAGGCAGCCATGCCATCACACATGCAGACCGCCGCGGTGCCAGCCACCAGGGAAGGGAGATGGTGCTCTGCCCAGAGGCTCAGAAAACCCACGTCTCCTGAATGCTGCATTTTCCCTTCGTGTGCTTTAAAAAAAAAAAGTTTGTAAAATGACTTATCTGGGTTAGGCAAGAGCGTGAGCTGTGCCCAGCGCCGCTTGGCGAAGGGCTGTGAGTGAAAAACGCTGCAGCGGCAGAGCATCAGAGCTGCTTTAGGGAAGAGGGACATGTCAGAGGTGGGTTTTGTGCTGAGCATCCCCTGGAGAAGAGCCATCGGGAACCAGTGCTCCCTCTGCCACCGCAGAGGTGCATCCCACGCTGCCAGCAGGATGCAAACCTGACCTCGCAGAGGGGCTGGAGGGGGCTACCTCAGACAGGCGTAAAATGGAGAGGGGCAGAATAGATGTTTTTCATGCCTGCACATAATTAATTTGGTGTCACATCTTTATCTAAAGCATCTGATACCAGCCCGGTGTGAGGGAGGTGACTCAGATGGATGGACATCGAATGCAGCAGGATGATAGAAAACTTCAAGTGACTGACCTTGCGTGGCAATTCCAGCAGAGCTTCCAAATGGGTCAGATTCTTCGGTTTAAGTCACTTTTGTTTCTCTCATCCCTCTAAACGAGGGTGTTGCTCCAGCTGTTGGGGACAGGGCTGTCAGCAAGGCGGGTTATAGGAACAGGCTATGTCTTCGGTGAGATGAACTGATATATTTAGAAGAAATGGATGTGTTTTGGACACTGAGGGTTTCTGACATGAAAGAAGAGCTTGTATGTCCGGGATCAGCCCTGTTCCTGTAATAAGGATCTCATCACCTCCCAGAAAATCCTTTTAAGGCAGCATGGGCAATGGCCAACCCCATCTCCGAGCAGGACTGATTGAGTTACCTCGCAGGAGGACATCACCTCTGCTCTCGCTCCGGAGGAAGATGGGCAATAATGAATAAGTAATGTCACTGCTTGAAACCGCTCATGTTTCCATAGGATGCTGTGAGCTGTGCTGTAGGGTTTTCATCCAATACGCGCAGCGCTGAGCCCCACGGCCTTGCACCTGCACAGCCAGGACACTATTACACCTTTGTGTCCCGTTTCTTGTAGGCAGAGATTGCCACTGATGCATGAGCTGCCCTTAATCCCCTCCCCAGCTTTTCCACCCCTTGCTTTGTAGCATTTAGTTGTAGCTCTCTGCGTGGGACAAACAGAGCTCGTTAGGACTCCTTAGTAGCTAACAGTCGTATAATTAGCAAATCAACATCACTCAGTGGTATCTATGCACCAAATCTATCCGCCAAATCGTGCTGCGGCATCTGCCCCAGCACAACGAGCATAACCAGCAAGAACGGCCAACAGGGAAGGCAAGAGGGGCCTGGGTTAAGTTACCCCAGGAAAGTGCAGGGGAACCCACTGCTGCAACGTGGAAGATGCTCGTCTGGCATCCATCCATCGCAGCGCAGGGGATGCTCGTTTGACGTCTATCCGCCACAGTGCAGGGGATGCTCGTTTGACGTGCATCCGCCGCAGCACAGGGATGCTCATCCCGTGTCAGTCTACTGCAGTGCAGGGGATGCTCGTCCATCGCTTCTCTGTCCTGCCATGAACTAGAAGCACTTTCCCTTTCCCTCCCTTTTTTTTTTTTTTGCTTTTTTAATCTTTCCCAAGATTAACTTTCCCCATCATGAGCCCTGTCTATGAATAAGCATTCGTGCCTGTGAGCCCGGCTCGGCACACCTGGTGGGAGAACAGCGTGCCCTCCCCAGACCAGCAGTCCGCTCCTCCTCTGCACGCCCGCCCTGTCAGCAGCACCAGACTCCCACCGAGCACTGACCGCTGTCTCGGAGAAGCAGCTCCCCTTGAACGCACCTTCCCTTGCCTCAATCCCGCTGTGCCGCATACTCGCCTGCCAAAACCACAAACTGCTGGAGGCACCTCATACTGTTAGCTAAACATTCACTGATACCCGCTGGCATCGCTCAGCGATACCATCGCTATCAATCCCTGCGCTGCTACCGTTTCACCTTGCACATTTCTTATCAAAATGCCCAGCATCAAAGCAATCCCAGGAACAGGCCTCCGCGATTCCCATCGCTCCAACAATCCTACCATTGATTCGCTAAGCCAAGGTCAGCCTGAACTTCCCATACACAGGACATTTCAATGTACTTTTCCAAGGACCAGGCAAAGTGCTACAGACATCGTCTCTCCCATGATTCATTGCTGCATGCCAAGAAAAAAAAAATCTTAAATAAATTGGCCTCCCATGAGCCCTATTTTTTTTCCAGCTGCATTGCTTAAAACCGTAATGTACTCAGCTACAATTTTCGTGGTTGGATTTAGTGATTCAGTCAAGGCCAGCGCTTCCGCAGCTCTCCTCTCTGTGTGACTGAATGTGTCTCCTTGCTATTAAAACACTGCATGAATATTACCTAGAAATCATCTGCTCCTGCAGCATAGGGAGCAAGGCCAGAGCCCCATCAGCTTTTACGAGGAATCTGTGAGCTCTGGGACGAGCACTTAATTAGTCTCAAAATCCTTCCTTTGTCAACTGAAGCAAACCCATTTTGGGAGGCTCCCAAAGCTGTGCTCCTTCATAACACCGTACGTTTCCGTACCCCTCCCAGCATCCTCAGCGGCCCAGCACAACTCCCTGCTGTGGATGAGCTCTTCAAGCCAAGCTGGAGCCATGGGTCCCATGGAGACACCCAACCAGCCCAAAGCCATGGGTCCCAAGGGGACACCCAACCAGCCCACCCAAAGCCAGGGGTCCCAGGGGGACACCCAACCAGCCCAAAGCCATGTGTCCCAAGGGGACACCCAACCAGCCCGCCCAAAGCCATGGGTCCCATGGGGACACCCAACCAGCCCGAAGCCATGTGTCCCAAGGGGACACCCAACCAGCCCGCCCAAAGCCATGGGTCCCATGGGGACACCCAACCAGCCCAAAGCCATGTGTCCCAAGGAGACACCCAACCAGCCCGCCCAAAGCCATGGGTCCCATGGGGACACGGGCCCCCCAACCCGCCCGGAGCCATGTGTCCCAAGGGGACACCCAACCAGCCCGCCCAAAGCCATGGGTCCCATGGGGACACCAGTCAGCCTGGAGCCATGGGTCCTGTGGGGACACCAGCCAGCTTGGAGTCGTGAGTCCCGTGGGGACAAGCCCAGGTGCTCTGGCGCCGGGGGTCCCAGGTTGCCCCAGGGAAGGAGCGGGTGCCCGTGGCGCAGAGACCTTGAGCCAGCTGCCACAAGGTGGCACTGGTAACTTGTCACCCAGCAGTGTGGCCTCAAGCCCGAGGCCCCAGGGTGGGGGCACCCAGGGCATCCCCCCAGCCCTGCTGCAGGCTCTGGTCCGAATTTAACTGTAGGAACAGACAGGAGGAACTGCCGATGGACAGAAAATCGGGTAAATAACAATCACCACAGGAGCTATGTCTTGCAGGAGCGTTTTTCCCCCTTAGGGTCTTCTGGATTAGGAAAAAAGCAGCATTTTAACTTTTTTTTATGACATGCCACCCTGTAACAGACTTGTCCCAGCCTGGTCACAGCAGCAGAAGGGACTCTGGGGTCATGCCAGCCTCCCCAACTCCCGGGAGGGCTGGTGGCCGTCAGGAGAAGCAAAAAGACCACATCACCGGGGGGGTTTTGGGGTACCATGCTCACCATTCAGCACCCGTCCCATCACGGGGACCCTCATCCTGGCCCTGGCGTGAGCGGCTGCTCCATAGCTTATCCCACCAGAGCAGCCGGTGTTAGAAGAGGACAAACACCACGGAGGTGGAGAAAACCCAAGTGCGATGTGTGCTTGCACAAACCAACCTGGCAGAGGGTTGCTCTCTCGGCTGTCCCCTCCTGGCCCAATTCCTCTGATTTATTTGCAGATAAAGGGTTTATTTTCCTTTCCCAGCACTGCAACTGCAAGACAAACACGGCGAAGCCTCTTGAGCTACTTCCTGCTCAGGCCAGGTGCCGTGGGACGTTGGTGGCGTTTGTCCCCGTACCTCTGGAAAGCCCCACCGGCATCACACACCCCGGCTCAGAAACCACAACAGGCTCAGCCCCAGAGCGAGCAGCCCCCGAGGGCTCCCCAAAACCCCCTGCCCTCACTTTTGTGTCCAAGCCGAGGGCATGGGAAATCAGGAATTGGTCACGGAGCTGCTGCAGCCATTCCGGTGCCTCCGGTGCCAAGGTTTCCAGCCCTACCCCAAACGCGCTCACATCCAGTATTATTTTTTGGATTAGGGTTTGGCGTCACTGTTTGGGCTCAGGCATCGCAGCCGTGTTTAACCTTCGAATGCAGGCGGAAAGGCCCCTGTGGGTCAGCTAATCAAGCTGCAATTAAAGACATTAATTATGCCGTTATTAACAGGTTAAGACATACGAGGGACTGGGTCACTGGCACTGTCCCATAGCCTGTTTTGAAGGACGGGGACGTTTACTGTCCTGGACACCGGCCACTCCACAGACCAGTCCTAAATGCAACCAGTTTAATAGCGGAGCCGAAGCCAAGGAGCCCAGCAGGACCCGAGAACATCCCCTTCCCGTCCGCCGCTGCGCCCTCACCCCGTGGAAAACACATTTGGGACCTGCAGTACAAAAGGCCAAAGCTACAGTCGACAGCAGGAAGGAAGCAGGAAAAACTTCGGCATCACCGTCCGGAGCCCGGAGAGACTTTCGGGGACGCGCGGAGCCGGATGCCTCCGGCCAGGCTCAGGCCATGCTCACAGCGTGTGCCCGTGGCTCGAGCGATGCTCCGCAGCTGGCAGTGGGGAGAAAGCATCTCGTGTCCTGGGATGGGGGCTGCGATGCCACCAAGGCGTTGCCCTTGATGCCCCCTCGGCAGCACACAGGGAGCAGGTTTAGCCCTCGCAGCATTCCCTGGGCTCTGGCGGCCAGGGCAGGGCACCGGCACGAAGGGGTGCCCCATGGATATCCCCCGACACTGACTTTGCTCGGAGAAGAAACAAACACAACCCCACTGGAAACCACCACCTCCTTTAATTCCCCGCCACAAAAGCGGGGCCCAGCCCGGCTCAAAAATTACAGGGTTTTAGCACCAGAAAAACCCACTAGCCCATGTCACGAAGCTGCTGGCCGCCCACGGAGGTCAACGCTGGCTGATCTGAGCGTGAAAACGGTGAATTTTTCTTCCTGAAGACCCCTTCCAGCCTCGGCAGGCCACGGTGGGAAAGGAGCTGCCTCTGCCATCCCCATCCCCCCGGGGCTCAGCCGAGGTGGGTCTGCGGGACCGGGACCTGCCTGTGGGTCGCACCCTGCCAGCTCCTGCCAGACGGGAGCCGTGTCCTGGCCAGGACGTCCCCACGCTGCTCACACCAGGGCTGAACACCTCCATGGGAGCATCAGGGAGGGGGTTTCCCAGCAGCTTTGGGGTCGGGCCGGCCAGAAGCGCTGCCTCACCCCACAAACAGCGGGATGCACAGCAGCGACGTGACCCCCCCAAACCCACGGGCTCCCAGGGGACACAGTGTCGGGGCCGGGCTCAGATCATGGAGACCCTGTTTTTGATGTAGACGTGGTACGGGTCGCTTCGCTTGTCTACTTTGCGGGAGCGGGTATAGCCCAGGATGAGGCTCCCCACCGTAGCGGCGAAGAACTACAAAAATGTACTCTGAGCATCGTTCTCCTTCACAGGTGTTTTCCATCTCTGCCTATAGGACCACCGCTTAGAAACACATATGGCGTGGCGTTCGGCGGGGCAGAGGATGACCCCATGAAGTGTCTGGTTCAAAGCATTAAGCACCGCCTGGAGGCTTTGGTGCCAGGTCTCCGTCCGGTTGTCCTCCTCCATGTCCTCGCCCAGCCTGCGGGGAAGGACAGGGAAGCTCAGCCGGGGCTGCCCTCGTGGCGGCAGTGACCCCAGGATGATGCCGGGAATGTTCTGCCAGACCCAAAAATGCCCCAAAATGGTCCTTGAAGCACCTCTTCTGCCACACAGCAAGGGTAGAAGCAGGGGTATCCAAGCCCTTTGCATTCGCAGCAGCCCCCTCCCCAAATTTCACTCCCTCCACAGATGGAATAAAAGCCCCAGAGCTTCGGGGGCTCCTCTCCCCCCCTCTCCTCCTCAGGGCTGGGGACAATGGGGGGACACAGCTGTCCCAGGGGACCGGGACGGTTGAGTTCAAAGCCTGTTTCCCCCAGGGATGTGGGGGATTGGTGGGAACCACCAGTGTCCTGCACCCTTGCAGGGTGCAGAGCTAGCACCCAAGCGACCCCGGACTGTCTGGGGGCCCCCATCCTAAATAACAGCTCCAGGACCGATCCTGCCGTGCATCAACCCCACTCGCTCCAGGCCAGGTCCCCCGGGGTGAGCGGGGGACCCCCTTTTTTCCCCAGGGCCAGGAGCCACGACCACCTTGGCAGGGGGACACAGCGCCCTACGTGCCCCCATGGACACATCCCGAGGGGTCGCTGCCCTAAACCCCCCCTGGGGATTTCCCTCCCCACCGGTCGCAGACCCCCTCTAACTCCCCCAGGACACAGTGCCGCTCTGCCAGCCCACCCCGGACCTCCCGTGTCCTTTTGCACCTTCGCACCTCGCCGGGGCCGCGGAGGAGGCACGGACAGGAAGGGACATGGGGACACGCTCCCCCACGTGTGCCATCCTTGGGGACACACCGGTCCCACAAACCGCCGTCGTCCCCCGGGGTATCCCTCCCGTCCCCTCTAAGTTCCCCGGGGTATCCCTCCTGTCCCCCCCTGCTCCTGAGCACCCCGTGCCTGCAGCACCAGCAGCTCTGCCCCATGCGGAGGCATCCCCCCCTCCCCTCCCCAAAGGGTCCCCCCAAACCCAGGGTGCACCTCCCAGGGCGAGACCCCCCCCAGCAAGGAGGAGAAAAGGGCTGCGCAGCCACGACCCCACGGTGATGGGCTCAGCCCGGGCTGTCTGCCCACCTTAGAGACAAGTTTGAAGCAGGAGATGGCTGAACTTGGGAGATTTAGGGCAATATCTGGGTTTATCCCCAGAGACGACCCACAGATGAGGTGCAGCACTGGGGGGGACCCCGCGTTAGTGGGGTGGAGGGGAAGGGTGGGGAGGCGGACGGGTGGGAAAGGGGGGTTCACACTCACCCAGGGGTGCCCTCCCTGCCTGCGCTGCTGCCAGGCTGAGCCGGGACTGGAGCATCGCGGGGCGGCGGGGAGGGATGCCGGCCAGGCTGGGAGTGCCGCGCTGCCTCCTCCCCTTCCCGGGGCAGAGCCACCTGCCAAAGCCACCCCAGCCCTGACACAGGGCCACCAGCCTGTCCCCCCAACCCTACAGGTCCCCGCTGTGTCCCCCTCACCCTGGCCGGATACTGGAGGCCTTATGAAGCTGGGAGAGCGGGATCCTGCGTTTCCCTCCCGGCACACGCTGCCGGTCACGCTTTCCTGTCCCTCCTCTGTCCGTCCCCGCTGTCCCCGAGCCCTCGCACCGGGCACCAAGCTTGCCCAGGGCACCTTTATCCCCACTCGCCATCCCCTCCCCAGAGCCGAGCCAGCTCCGGGAGATGGGGTTTTCCTCTTCCAGCCCCATTGCTCCCAGCTTTGCCCACCCAAAATGCCCAGGGGCTGTGGGTCCCATGGGTACCTTAAAGCTCGTGGAGCAGAAACGCAGCCCGGAGCAGCGGTAAGTGGCTGCGGGTGGGGGTCAGGTCCTGCTCTGAGCAGGGCACGGGGACTTTATTTGCCATTTTCCTCTTCTCCTGAGCCCAAAGCACACATCTGGCTGCGGGGCTGCTCCCAGCTGCCCGTGATCAGTGCCTCCAGCATGGGCACGGGGACTGCCAGCAATGGGGGTGATTCAGAAGTGGCCGTGGCCATGCCATGTACCAACAGGGAAAGGTTTTGGGGAGCCCAGACCGGGTGCTGCTCCTTCTGCCCACACACCGAGAGAGCTGCGAGTATCCCCGAGGGACACCAGGCAGCTCCGGTGAGCTCAGGCTCAGGCTGGCTTCTTATCCCTCAAGTAACTTGTCGATTAAAATCAGTTTGTGTGTGTCTACCCACAGGTTTGCATTGACGGGCACGGACCCCGGTGCCATCAGGACCCCAGGGTGGACGCGTCCCTTCGCCCGGAGGAGCTGACACCGCCTGCACAGACTACGGCAGCACCACAGACCGAGCGGGAGAAGGTCCCCGTCACCCACCCAGGACACTCAATCCCATACTGTGTGGTCCCACAGGGGCTGGGATGGCTGTGGCTCCTCTCCTCATGTGCCCCAACACCTTCCCCTCCTTCTCCCGCCTTCCCACCCCATCAGCATCGCTCCGGTGGCCTTTTAACCATTGTTTACAGCCTCTTATCAGCAATTTTTCTACCCACACCTACACCACAGCGAGGATCTTGGCCATGCGAGGACTCCTCCAGGTGCAGGGCAAGAAAAACATCGTTATTCATAAAGTCTTGGGGTAAATCAACGGGCAAAGGGTCAGCAGCCAAAGTTCTCAGCAACTCTCTTTACAGGAAACCTGTCTCTTTATGCGCCGATGAGAGGATACTCAACCAACCGGTCCCTCGTCCTTTTGTCCAAAGGGCGTGCGAGCGTTCATCTGAATTTTGGATTTTTTGAGGGACAGAGGTAGAAAAACGCCACAAAAGTGCCCGTTTGGACATTTCCCCAGCGAGCGACAGGGACATGGTACCCTCGGAGGTCTCTGCCGAGGGATGGAGACCTGGGGCGCTGGGGAGAGCAGCCCCGACGGAGATTTGGATGTTTAAGCAACAGCGCAAACCTCCATGCCACCGTTCACGCATGGTCTATAGGTAAAGGCACACAAGCTCTTGGCTTGCAACGAAGCCCCAGGCGGCTGCCACGCCATTCATCACCCACACCGAGGGGCTGCCGAAACACCCAGCCGAGGCGCTGAGTCTCTCCTAGTCCCCGGGGTCTTCCGAAAAGACCAAGGTGCAGTCAAACACCTCCTGGAAGGAGTCGAGGAAGGGTTCGAGGACGTTGTCGACGGTAACGTGCCGCCCCAGCTCACGGCTCAGCGAGGTGACGCCTTTTCCCTCCAACCCGCAGGGGACGATGTGGTCGAACCAGGTGAGGTCGGTGCAGCAGTTCAGCGCCAGCCCGTGGGAGGTGATGTGGTTGCCGCAGTGCCCCCCTGGAGGGGGGGGGGGGCAAAGCACCCACCCATCAGCACCCATCCCCAGGGATGCTGCGGTGTGAGATATTTAGTGACCGCGCTGCTCAGGCCACTATAAACCACCCCTGCATGCTGTGCTCCCTGCTTCTGCCAGGAAAAACCCCTAACCCACTGGCAGACTCCCCAAATTTGGGGCAGATGGGGTGCGGCGTGTCCAGCTCCCTCCAACCCAGCCCCAGCACCCCCCACCACGGGAGTTTCAAGTGGGCTCAGGCACGGGGTTGTGGTTCAAAGGGGGGGGGGTCCGGGCTGCAGGATCCGACTTGGGATGCAGGGCTCCGGGAAGGGGTGCAGGGACTGCCCGGCTTGCAGGGGAACAGCACGGGGCCTGGGGAGGGGGACAGGGGAAGGGGGCAAGGCTGGGGACCAGGGGGCAGGGGAGGGGGGACAAGGCTGGGGGCGAGGGGGCCGGAGGAGGGGACT
>NW_009649852.1:1476837-1480300 GCF_000708025.1 Charadrius vociferus | reverse complement strand
GGATGGGATGGGGATGGGATGGGGATGGGGATGGGGATGGGGATGGGGATGGGATGGGGATGGGATGGGATGGGATGGGATGGGGGGATAGGGTGGAGAGGACAGAGATGAAGGATAGGGGACAGGCACAGGGGATGGGGACAGGGATGGAGGAAGGGGACAAGGGTGAGGGGGATGGGGACAGAGGATATGGACGGGGACAGAGATGGAGGATAGGGGGCCGGTGCCGGGGGTGGGGGCAGAGAGGACAGAGATGAAGGATAGGGGACAGGCACAGGGGATGGGGACAGGGATGGAGGAAGGGGACAAGGGTGAGGGGGATGGGGACAGAGGATATGGACGGGGACAGAGATGGAGGATAGGGGACAGGTGCAGGGGATGGGGACAGAGGATGGGGGGATAGGGGACAGACACAGGGAATGGGGACGGGAGAAGAGGGGATAGAGCAGAGGGGACAGAGATGGAGGACAGGGAATGGGCACAGAGGTTGGGGACAGAGGGTAGGGACAGGGGATGGGTGGAGGAAGGGGACAGGCACAGGAGATGGGGATGGGATGGGGGGATAGGACGAAGGGGACAGAGATGGAGGATCGGGAACAGGTGAGGGGAGATGCACAGCGAGTGGGGACAGGACAGGGATGGAGGAAGGGGACAGGCATGGGGGACAGGGCAGAGGGGACAGAGATGGAGGATAGGGGACCGGCACATGATGGGGACGGTGGGTAGGGACGGGGAACAGAGATGGAGGATAGGGGCCAGGGGTGGGGACAGGAGATGGGACAGGGATGGGGACAGGAGACAGAGATGGAGGATAGGGGACGGGCACAGAGAGTGGGGGCAGAGGATAGGGACAGGGGACAGGGATGGAGGAAGGGGACAGACATGGTTTGGGGACAGAAGATGGAGGATAGGGGACAGCGGTGGGGGGAGAGGGGACAGGCATGGGGAGGGGGACAGGGGAGAGGGGACAGGCACAGGGGATGTGGATGGGGACAGGGGTGGGGGGAGATAGGACATGCACAGGTTATAGGGACAGAGGATGGAGGACAGGGGACAGGGATGGGGTGGACAGGTGGAGGAGGGCAGAGGATGGAGGACAGGACAGGGATGCAGGGCATGGGGGTTGGGGACAGGGGGTGGAGGACAGGGGATAGGGATGGGACAGGGGGGTGGGGACCAAGATGGAGGACAGGGGAGAGAGGACGGGGGATAGATGATGGTGGTTTGGGGCTGGGGCACAGAGGACAGGGCTTGGGGATGTGGGACATGGCCCGAGACATCATAGCGAGGATGGGGACAGGGGTGGGGGATAGAAGACAGGGGATGGGGACAGGGGATGGGAGTCTTGGGACAGGGGATAGGAGATTTGGGACAGGGGGATCATGCCTGGGGACAGGGGTTAGAGATAGGGGACAGGGCCTGGGGAGAGGGACAGGGCATGGGGACAAGGTTGGGGGGACACTGATGGTGCCCAGGGCTGCAGGAGGGGCACAGGGAGCAGAGGGCACAGCAGGGGGACGGAGTGAGGGGGGTGACAGCACAGCGGTGGCAGGTGGGGCACAGGGATGGGGCGTCCCGGTGGGGCTGGAGCGGGGTGGGCTGAGCTCAAAACAGGGTAAAACTGGGATTGTGTGGTGGCACCTCAAGGTCACGGACTGTAAATGAGGTCGTTGTACCGCCAAAGCGCTGATACGCACTGCAATTAGTCACCCACCGACTTCCAAAGCAATCAAAACACTACTGCCTCAACTTTTTATTACAAACATCGAAAATCCATGAGTCTGGTCGGACCCGCGCATGAGTTAACCATTAAAACCTGAGCAAACCCTTCCCGGCCCGTGGCCCTTCCGACTTATCGACCGGATTCAGCGTGTGAAAGTACGGTTTGATTTTACGGAGCGATTAGCCATGTTAATAAACTCTCGGTTTTATCAAGAATCTCCCCGTTGTCGCCGCAGGTCATCGAGCCGTCGTCTGACAACGGCGTTGACTTCTGTGCAGGTGTTTGTGAGGAAGGGAAGACGCTTCCCTTTGTTTACTCAACTTTCTCGCTGAAAAAGAGCGAGCGATATAAAATTAATACAGCCTGGGTGAAAAAAAAACAATAAAACCCAGGGGAAAAACCCCACCGTAAACCTCACCGGGTCATCACGTCCGCTTGTGTGTCGAGCACGCGGAGCAGCACCCGGTTCGCTTCGTTGGGGTGGGATCGTCGCCCCGGCCGCCGGCTTCGGGAGTGCTTCTCCGCGTCTCTGCCCTTGGCAGCCAAAACTCGTATTTTGCACCAACATTGTGTGCGTACGGAGTTATTTCCTTTTTTTTTTTTTTTTTTATGATTAAACGTCCACTTCTTGCCCGGAGATCAAAGCCAAATGCCCTTCCTTTTTGGCTTGCCGCGGCGCTGCATGCGTAAGATGAGGCGAGTTGTGTGTAATAGGTCTGGGACCCTCGTAAATAAGACGGCAGAGATGAGCGCGGTTGCGTCACCGGCGTATTTACTGCCGATATCCTGCTTTTGAAGCAGGGAGGAAATTGGTATGGACGGGAGCCATGGATGGCTCACGTTTTATCCGTCTATCGGCCTTTGAGGATTTTTTAAGGGTTTGTTGTGGGTTTTTTTCTCTGTGATGGGGTAATTTGCTCTCCTGTCGCACCTTTTCCTTTGGGTACCTTAATCGTTGGCCCAGTCTCTTGAATCCTCACCAGTTCCTTTGATTGCCGAGCCCATTTTTCTGGCCGCAGAGCCTCCCTCGGGGGGGGGGTTGGAGCTGAAGTCACGGCTTAATGGCAGGAAGGGGAGGGGAGGACAAAGGTGGTGGCCGTGAAACAGGTGCCTGGCAAGAGGGACTGTCACAGCTCACAGAGAGCTACAGATGGACGCAAAGGGCAACGTCTTGGCTCCGCTAAAGTCCGGGACAAAATTCCTGTTGACTTTGGCAAAGCCGGGATGTCACAGAGAGGTGACCGAGCTGTCCCGGTGGCATAGGCAGAGCCAGGAACGCGGTGGCCAGCCCCTCGCACCACCAGGTAGGGGGATCCCCTCTCCAGCAGCCCCAAGCCTTGCAGCAAAATCCCTTTTTTTTTTTTCTTTTCCAAGTAAATTGTACTTGGGAGCCGCAGCAGCACCAGGGCCGATGGCTGCTCTGGTTGCGTGTGCTAATGACACAAAGATTTTGAAGCACGCAGGAGTTCGGCGTGTGGGCTAGAGTCCAGTTGTACCACGGGCTACGTAAGCTGAGAAGAAAAAGCCTATCCTGAAGCCATCAGAGCAAAGAATCACAGAATCACAGAAGGGTTTGGGTGGGAACAGACCTTAAAAGCCATCTAGTCCAAGCCCCTGCCATGGGCAGGGACATCTTCCACTAGACCTCATCCAACCTGGCCTTGAACACCTCCAGGGATGGGGCAGCCACAGCTTCTCGGGGCAACCTGCCCCAGGGGATCACCGCCCCCACAGCCCACA
>NW_009649852.1:1475747-1476227 GCF_000708025.1 Charadrius vociferus | reverse complement strand
ACGTGTCTTCCTTTTTCCAAAGGGCTGGAAGGAGCTCAGAGGTCACCTCCTCCACCACCCTCACCCTGGCAGGGTTTGACCCTGGCTGGCAGCCCTGCTGACATCCTACTGGGTCTCTAAGACCTCCAGTAGTGGAGAGGTCTCCCAGCTTGGTGCACAATGAGGTGGTGCTGGGAAGCCTTCAGCTATGGGTTTATTTTTCCTTCATAACCTATTACACCAGTTTCATGCCCGCAGGATCTTGTGCGGTACCTTGGAAGGGTCAGCCAACCGCCCTACACAGAACATCGGCAACAATCAAATCCTGCAAGCACCAGCATCACACCAGTCCTGCAGTTATTTGGAAGGACAAACATTTTCATTACATCTTATCCCATAAGAAACCTTTCCCTGAGGGTGCTGGAAGCGAGTCGCTGGGGTTGTGATCTCCAGTTCATTCAGGCAGGATCTCGGTGGATGTGACCCATAGGCAGAACCGCT
>NW_009649852.1:1472966-1475007 GCF_000708025.1 Charadrius vociferus | reverse complement strand
TATCCATTGACTCCAAAAAGCCCTTTCCCAAGGCTGTGACGAAGGGGAAGAAAAACAAGGAAATGCACGTGTAAGGCCGTGCCGCGGGCCGCGTGCACCACGGGGCACAGTAAGGAAGTAGTTAAGGAAGCTCCTTGCTGCGCCTGGGGAGACGGGTCAGAGCGGGCGTGAGTCTCCGTGTTGTGCTTCTCTCGGTGGTCATCACCTTTTGACCCATCTTGGAGTCGACGTGGCCGGCAGCTCCACTCCACCGAGCTTCCCATGCTGCCGGGAGCTGGTGTTTCCACTTGCAAAGCTCAGATGCAACACTTGGCCTTCATCAACCCTGGTGAAGATGCTCTCATCTCCGCTTCGTCCCCAGCTGCTGGGTGGCCACCCTGCCAGAGGTCACCCTCCCCTCTGGTCAACCACCACGACTTCACAGTCCTGCCGAAACCATCCCGGTTAGGTTAAACACTCATCACAGCATTGTTTTTAGGAAGGATACCCTGGAAGAGCTCAGTTAGGGAGCAGGCTGTCATGCAGTTATGTTGGCAGATCTTTGGGGACAGAAGCCCCAGAAGGGACTGGGGACTTGTCCAGATGAGACCCCACCTGGAGTACTGCCTCCAGCTCCCAGGGCCTCAGCACAGGAGAGACATGGACCTGGTGGAGCGGGGCCAGAGGAGGCCCCAGAGCTGCGGGGAGGGCTGGAGCCCCTCTGCTGGGAGGACAGGCTGGGAGAGTTGGGGGGGTTCAGCCTGGAGAAGAGAAGGCTCCAGGGAGATCTTATTGTGGCCTTCCAGTGCCTAAAGGGGCTCCAGGAGAGCTGGGGATGGACTCTACATCCGGGAGGGGAGCGATGGGACGAGGGGGAATGGTTTGACACTGACAGAGGGGAGATTGAGATGAGATGTGAGGAAGAAATTGTTGCCTGTGAGGGCGGTGATCCCCTGGGGCAGGTTGCCCCGAGGAGCTGTGGCTGCCCCATCCCTGGAGGGGTTCAAGGCCAGGTTGGACGGGGCTTGGAGCAACCTGGGCTGGGGGGAAGTGTCCCTACCCATCGCAAGGGGTTGGAGTAGGTGGCCTTTAAAGGTCCCTTCCTACCCAAACCATTCTATGATTCTACAAGTCTATTACATCTCTCCAGAGCCACACTCCAGACACATCGAGATTAGAGCAAGGCTTTCTGTGAGGGGCGGCTGTTTTAGTGCACTGAGTGCGTTTTCCCTCCTGGTCCTGCTGATTTGAAATCACTACCAAACTTCATCTGTCACATCAAAGAACGTGTGTCTTGGCTACCTCAGCCAAATGCCTTGGTACACATCATAGGTAGAGCCAAGCCTTAAATTGTCCTGGAGGCATAACTCTCAAGTGCGGTTTCCCACGGCCTCTGAGTGGAGAGGCGAGAGCAGAAGTCGCTCAGACGGGTTGTTACTCATCTCCGGCATCCGGGAGCCGGACCTGCTTGTCGGTGTGTCCTTTAGAAACTCAGCTCTTTTGATGTAACCTTGTTGACTCTCTGCTTTTCATACCTTGGGGGAGCTGACGCTTAAAGGTCAGAGTTAGCTCCACAGAGGAAGAAGAAGAAGGTGAGGCAAGTGCAAATCGATAGATCTCAAAATATTTCACCAAGGAGATCAGGATCCATTTTACCAGTGGGAAAATGGGCAGAGAGAAATCGTACTGCAGTCACGGTTCTGCCATCACCCAGGACCAGGAGGACAACCCGGGCCTGAACCCGCTGCTCGCAGCTCTATGGACCACTGCACATGCTGTGGCAGATTAGCTGGCTCCAGCAGTCAACAGTACAGGCAGGGACTGATGCAGGCAGGGGCTGATGTGGGCAGGGGATTAATCAAATGAGCACAAACTGGGCAGGAGTTGCTGTTACGGAAGCAGAGGTGTGCGCTCATGGCCGGCCCAGCAAGGCTTGGTGCCTCCATCCCGGTGAGTGAATTTCTCCATACCCCAATCTCGGTTCCTTCGTTTTTATCTCCATCCGACACGAATTTCGAGCTGCCTTGGATTTGATACCCTTCTCTTCACGCTCTAGGGAAAG
>NW_009649852.1:1457142-1472947 GCF_000708025.1 Charadrius vociferus | reverse complement strand
AAAATTGCGATTCCTTCTGTCTTTTCTTTCTGCTGCCAAAAACCTGCCAGTTCAGAATGTTTTTCAGGGATTAGTCTCCCGAGAGAAGTTATTTCTGCTCTGAAGCAGTTGTCTCTTCTAACAGGTCTTATTTCAGACAGAAGACTTGAAAAAGACCGTTTATTCCAGCTGTCAGGGACCAGACCTGGTGCTTTCACTCTCGGTGACAAGAAGCGGGGCCCGTGAGCATCCATCCGCGGGCTGCGAGCTGCGGTGGCAATAAGAGGACCTGGTTTCAGAACACATCCGAGACCCGCTCTGTTTTTCCTGGCACACACAGATTGCAGTTCTAGTCATGTTTAGATGAATAATATTCTTTAAAAATACAAAAGAGTGGCTGCATTCTGCTACTATCAGGTGCAGGTTTGCAGTTTATACTGTCCATGTATTTGCTATTTGAGTGTCACAAGAAGGAGAGCGGTGCTGGCATCAGGAGGAACAGGGATGAGTCAGAAGGCACTGCCTTTTTCCCCAAATCTGAGCTAAAACAGGGCCACAAACCCACCCCGGCATCCTTCCAGAAGGCAATGCGATGGCTGCCTCCATCTTACTACCTTGAGACATTGGTTTCTCCTGTCTCTTCCTCACCCCACCAGGACTTCTGCAGGTCGGGGCCAGCTCCTCTGAACTACAGCCACCTCCTCGCACCCATCCTCTCTCTCTGGCAGTTTGGGGTGGTCCAGGCAATCTTTTCACAGATACCCCTTGCCCCAGCAAAGAACCACTTGCTCTGCCTCCGCCGAAGGAGGCCGTGCAGCACTGGGGTGCGCAAGAGCCCCAAACGCCGCCCGATTTACTGCAGAGCTGCCGGGTCACCCATGCGTGGCCCCTCCGGCGCAGGCAGCTGCAGGCACACAGGCAGCGCAGCAGGGAGGCAGCGCCCGTGAGAAGCACTGGGATGAATCAGGCTGGAGAGGTGGGCCCATGCCAACCTCATGCAGTTCAACAAGGCCAAGTGCAAGGTCCTCCATCTGGGTCGGGGCAATCCCAAACAACTCCAGGCTGGGCGGGGAATGGCTGGAGAGCAGCCCTGAGGAGAAGGACCTGGGGGTGCTGAGTGACCAGAAGCTCAGCATGAGCCGGCAATGTGCGATCGCAGCCCAGAAGGTCAACCGCATCCTGGGCTGCATCAGAAGAAGTGTGGCCAGCAGGGCGAGGGGGGGATTCTGCCCCTCTACTCCACTCTCGTGAGACCCCACCTGGAGTACTGCATCCAGCTCTGGAGTCCTCAACATAAGAAGGACATGGACCTGGTGGAGCAGGTCCAGAGGAGAGCCACGAGGATGATCTGAGGGCTGGACCACATCTCCTATGAGGAGAGGCTGAGAGAGTTGGGGCTGTTCAGCCTGGAGAAGCGAAGGCTCCGGGGAGATCTTATCACGACCTTCCAGTACCTAAAGGGGACCTACAGGAGAGCTGGGGAAGGACTTTTTACTGGGGCATGTAGTGATAGGACGAGGGGGAATGGCTTCAAACCGGAAGAGGGCAGGTTTAGATTAAACATTAGGAAGAAGTTTTTCACTCTGAGGGTGGTGAGGCACTGGAACAGGTTGCCCAGAGAAGTTGTTGAGGCCCCATCCTTGGAGGTGTTGAAGGCCAGGCTGGACGTGGCCTTGGGCAACCTGGTCTAGTGGGAGGTGTCCCTGCCCATGGCAGGGGGATTGGAACTGGATGATCTTCAAGGTCCTTTCCAACCCAAACCATTCTATGATTCTATGAATTGCTTTAGGATGACTGTATGTCAGTTGATCCTTTTTCCCTGCACTCTGGAACCTTCTGTTGGAAAACGAGCCAGAAGAGATGCGAGCTGCGGGAATTTGGGACCCAGAGGAGGGAGGAGATGAGTCAGGAGTCAGAAGATGTGACTACTCATGTGTGATATCACAGAATCCCAGACTGGTGGGTGTTGGAAGGGCCCTCTGGAGCTCCCCCATCCCACCCCCTGCCAGAGCAGGGGCACCTCCAGCAGTGGCACAGGACGGCGTCCAGGCGGGTTTGGGATGGCTCCAGAGGGGGAGACTCCCTCACCTCTCTGGGCAGCCTGTGCCACTGCTCTGCCGCCCTCACAGCAGAGAAGGCCCTCCTCAGCTTCAGATGGAACTGCCCATGGTCACCTTTGTGCCCGGTCCCTCTTGTCCCGTCACTGGGCACCGCTGGAAACAGACTGTTCCCATCCCCCTGGCACCTCCCTTGAAGGATTTATCAGCATTGATAAGATCCCCCTCAGTCTTCTCTTCTCCAAACTAAAAAGCCCCGAGTCCCTCAGCCTTTCCTCAGCAGAAAGATGTTCCAATCCCCTCATCATCTCTGTAGCCCTTTGCTGGACCCTCTCCAGCAGTTCCCTGTCCTTCTTGACCCGGGGAGCCCCGAACTGGACACAGTGCTCCAGATGTGGCCTCCCCAGGGCAGAGCAGAGGGGGAGGATGACCTCCCTCCACCTGCTGACCAAACTCTGCTTGATGCCCCCCAGGATGCCATGGTCCTTCTTGGCCACCAGGGCACATTGCTGGCTCATGGGCATCCTGTTGTCCCCCAGGACTCCCAGGTCCCTTTGCACAGAGCTGCTCTCCAGCAGGTCACCCCCAACCTGTACTGGTACGTGGGGTTATTCCTCCCCAGGAAAAGGAAACAATTGTGTTTGCCTTTATTTGTTAAATGCCTTTAGAGTCTGAATGGAAACAGCTTTAAAATTGTAAAAATGCTGTTTAGCAGTGCTTGTGTTTAGATAGTGCTTGCTATCTTCAAGGCCTTTGAAAACTCAAAAGCATAAAACTTCAGGCATTAAGGAAGTTCCTACCCTTTCTTCTCTTTTCTTCCATACGAGAAACTTGCTGCTTCTCTCATTTCCATGCTGCAAAGCATGTATCACCGAGGTTCATAGGGTCAGAATTCAGGTTAGAAGGGACCTCAGGAGGTCTCGGGTCCAACCTCCTGTTCAAAGCAGGGTCAGCTCCGAGATCAGGCCGGGTTGCTCAGGGCTTTACCAAATCAGGTCTCACAAACTTCCAAGAACAGTGATGTACAACCCACCTGGGGCCTGTCCCACCACTTGACCATCCACATGGGGAAAAAGCTTCTCCCGACATCCAGTCTGAAGCTCTCTTGTTCCAACTCATGCCTATCTAGTGACCTCAGAGTACAGAACAGGTATGAGTGAGATCAGAACCAAATCGCATGGCATTTTCACAAACAGAAAAGAAGTCCTCAGCTGAGAACTTCAATAAACTCGTTTGTACCCTCAAGGCAATCTGCGACACTGACACACACACACACACGCACTGTGCCCTGAAGGTGAAAAGTGTAATTTTACGGTTACCAGGCATGTTAACCCAGGTCAGGAAATCATCCAGAAAGGTCAAAGCAGGAAACTTAAAGGAGGAAAAAACAAAAGATGAAAAGAAACTTTTTTTTGGTTAAAAAAACAATGCTGAGTAATGTGTTAAGACCTGCACACTCCTTCCGTCACCCAAAGGCAAATGTCAAGCCGGGAGCAAAATGCTGCGGTACAAGAATAGGTACAGTGAAACAGAGAAAAAGAGAGAACACGAGTGTGAAAGCAAGTGCACGAGACCGCAGGAGGAAGAGGATGTATATAATTTTGTTATCAGGAAAACAAAGACGATGCCAGCTGAGTAATGCCATTGTTGTTACCACGAGAGAAAGACTCCAGCAGGCTGCAGGGCCGTGTGCGTCACATCAGTTTACTTTAACACTTATTAAACGTGTGTGATTTCCTCCCCTGATCTTTGCCAGGTAAAAAAAAAAAAAAAAATGTTGCGTTGGAGCGGGGATCTCTATCCACCTGGAGTTCTCGTGGAGTGAGGGACTTCACCCAGAGCAAGGTGGGCTTCTGCTAAAGGTGGCTGCTGTCAGGTAGCATCACTGTGCGCCCTCTGCAGCCGGCGGTTCTGCTTTGGGGCTCTGTACCTGTTGGAGCCACGCACAGGCACGCTTGCTGCTGGGATCACACAACCCTGCCTGCCCCAAAAAAACAGATATTTGTTTATAATAGGTTATTTTTCAGCTTGCTCAGCTCTCTAAGGCATCTCAGCAGGTGAGAGAGTTGGGGTTGTTCAGCCTGGAGAAGAGAAGGCTCCCAGGAGACCTTATAGCAGCCTTCCAATATCTGAAGGACGTCCACAAGAAAGCCGGAGAGGGACTTTTTACAAGGGCATGTAGTGATAGGATGCGGGGGAATGGCTTCAAACTGGAAGAACGTAGATTTAGATGAGATGTGAGGAAGAAATTGTTGCCTGTGAGGGTGGTGAGTCCCTGGGGCAGGTTGCCCCGAGATGCTGTGGCTGCCCCATCCCTAGAGGTGTTCAAGGCCAGGTTGGACGGGGCTTGGAGCAACCTAGGCTGGTGGGAGGTGTCCCTGCCCAGGGCAGGGAGGTGGAACGAGATGATCTTTAAGGTCCCTTTCAACCCAAACCATTCTGTGACTCTATGGTTTCAGAAGTGCCAGTGTGCTATGCAGTGGGGATGAAGGGGACTGGGCCCCTCTCAGCCAGTTTGCATGAGATGAAGCTGCTGTGAAGCAGCAATGGTGTGAGGGTCAACAAGACCCAGTGCTGGGTCCTGCACTTGGGTCACACCAACTCCATGGACACTACAGGCTTGGGGCAGAGTGCCTGGAAAGCTGCCTGGAGGAGAAGGACCTGGGGGTGTTGGTCAACAGCCGGCTGGATATGAGCCGGCAGTGTGCCCAGGTGGCCAAGAAGGCCAACAGCATCCTGGCCTGTATCAGGAATAGTGTGGTGAGCAGGACTGGGGCAGTGACCGTCCCCCTGGAGCTGGTGAGGGGTCTGGAGCACACGTCTGGTGAGGAGCGGCTGAGGGACCTAGGGGCGTTCAGCCTGGAGAAGAGGAGGCTGAGGGGAGACCTTCTCGCTCTCTACAGCTCCCTGAAAGGAGGGTGCAGCGAGGGGGGTGTTGGTGTCTTCCTCCCAGGGACAGGCAATAGGAAAGAAGAAACAGCCTCTAGTTGCGCCAAGGGGAAGTTTAGGATGGATATTATGAAAAATTTCTTCACCAAAAGGTTTGTCAAGCACTGGAACAGGCTGCCCAGGGCAGTGGTAGAGTCACCATCCCTGGAGGTATTTAAAAGACGTGTAGACGTGGTGCTGAGGGACATGGTTTTGTGGTGGTTTTGGCAGTGTTAAGTTGATGGTTGGACTCTATGATCTTAAAAGTCCTTTCCAACCTAAATTATTCTATTTTTCATGCCACTACCCTATCGACACTTTAACTGGCACAGTCAGACACAGCAGTGCCACCGTCCGGCTGTTCCCCAGCAGCAGTGTTTGCGTGACAGGGTGTTGAGCTGGTTTGGGGGGATTGATCCAAACTCAAATTAGTGCAGGAAAAAGTTTGTTTTAACCCAAGCTGGTTCTCCTGACCCAATTCGCAGCATGGCCTCACAAACACTGGTGCTGGCAACGAGGAGGAGACGGTGGGTGGTGGGACGCTGGCAGGCAAGAGCAGCAGAAGCTCTGGTTTGCACAAGCTGAGGAGCAACATAGTTCTTCCTGCTATGCCCAGCAATGGCAGCAGAGCTTCATCCCTTGGGCTGGCAGTTCCAGGGCTGCCAGGGAACCGTGGTGTCCAACTGTCACCTGCTGACTCGGGCAGGGAATTGCACGAGGAGAGATGACTTCAGCCTGGAGAAGAGAAGGCTCCGGGGAGATCTTATCATGACCTTCCAGTACCTAAAGGGGCCACAGGAGAGCTGGGGAAGGACTTTTTACAAAGGCATGTAGTGATAGGACGAGGGGGAATGGCTTTAAACTGGAAGAGGGGCGATTTAGATGAGATATGAGGAAGAAATTCTTGACTGTGCCGGTGGTGAGACCGTGACCCAGGTTGCCCAGAGAAGCTGTGGCTGCCCCATCCCTGGAGGTGTTCAAGGCCAGGTTGGACGGGGCTTGGAGCAACCTGGGCTGGTGGGAGGTGTCCCTGCCCATGGCAGGGGGGGTGGAATGAGATGATCTTTAAGGTCCCTTTCAACCTAAACCATTCTACAATTCTATGATTTTGGCAATGCGATGCCCACGCTGTGATACAAGGTTGATGCATTCACAGACCGCACCAGCTGTAGTTCCTGTTGGGCCGTTGGCAAGCTCTGTTCTGTAGATGACCCCTTTCATGGCTGGAGAGGGTCTTTTGCAGAATTGCTGGGGTTTTTTTGCTGCCACTTATCAACTCTGTTATGGGTTATTTTCCTCCAAAATCTACAAACCAGACTTTTTTGGAAGTTGAACCTCACTAGCAGCTAAGTAAAGGTATACAGAGACACCAAAGAACCCATTTTCAGCCTATTCCCACAGCTCACATCCTGAAGATCAAGGGGTAGCTCAAATTTTCTTATAACTTTCTTCGCCTGGGGTATGAGATAGGGAGGAGGGATGGAGTGGCCCCATTTTCTCACCCTCGGCACAGTATGTGATGTGGTTGAGCTGATACCTAAGAGTTTGCTCCCCATATCTCCTTGCCTGCTTGTCCCCGGGATGTTGCAGCTGTGCACTGCCCTGTAATATGGGGAGATGCTTTCCTGCTCATTCCCATCTCTGCTTCGTCGGTAGTCATTCTTCAGAGCATTTTCATTATTGCCTAGCGGTTACTCTTGTTTATCTTCCTTAATAGCCTGTCTGCTTGTGGAAACAGCTCTGCATAGCTCCTAGAAAACAAGCTGTTCTGCCACAGCTCCTTCTGTGCCCGTCCCGCTATTGAATAAATGTCAAATACTCCATGCTGAGGCACACTAATTATCTCGAAATAAAAGACATCAAGAACAGGAGTCCATAGGGGAACTATTCCATCAGTCTTCTCATGCAAACAGCCCCGAGAACATGCTCGGAATGAGAGGTGGGTATTAGTTAATAACCTGAAGGTAGAAATGCCAGCTCCTAATGCCACTCAACATGGGAAATTTGTCATGGTGCTTTTGAAGACGTTCATGTTAGTCGTCTTTGTTTAGATGTGATAACATGTACTTGGTGGTAGCAGAGATTATATTCTTCTGGCTGATGCATTCCCAGGTGGCTACATGTGCCTTTTTATGCTACGATGCTTAAACCTTGCATTTTTATTTTTTGAGAAAGGACTCTTAATACACAAGTACAAGAAGGGAGGTGATTCTTCCCCTTTACTCTACTCTGGTGAGACCCAACCTGGAGTATTGCGTCCAGCTCTGGAGCCCCCAACATAAGAAAGACATGGACCTGGTGGAGCAGGTCCATGGGAGGGCCACAAAGATGTTCTGAGGGCTGGAGCCCCTCTGCTATGAGGACAGGCTGAGAGAGTTGGAAGTGTTCAGCCTGGAGAAGAGAAGGCTCCAGGGAGACCTTATTGCAGCCTTCCAGTACCTAAAGGGGCTCCAGGAGAGCTGGGGAGGGACTTTTTACAAAGGCATGTAGTGATAGGACAAGGGGGAAAGGCTTCAAACTGGAAGAGGGGAGATTTAGATGAGATATTAGGAAGAACTTCTTGACTGTGCAGGTGGTGAGCGCCTGGGGCAGGTTGCCCTGAGAAGCTGTGGCTGCCCCATCCCTGGAGGTGTTCAAGGCCAGGTTGGACGGGGCTTGGAGCAACCTGGGCTGGTGGGAGGTGTCCCTGCCCAGGGCAGGGGGGTTGGAACGAGATGATCTTTAAGGTCCCTTCCAACCTAAACCATTATATGATTCTATGAAGAAAACTTGACACAAAAGACTGTACAAAGTATGAACATAAATCTATCTGCATTAACAACACAACGTTTCTCTTCATGAAGGCGTGTGGCATTGTGACGCATCACAAAACCTGTGAGTGGTCTGGAAGCCAGCTCCAGATGAAGACACTTAAATGTAGGTGTCTCCACATATGCTGGGCGTCTAAAACTCTCCGTGTCGCTAGTGGAGACAGTAGTCAGTAATGTCAGCAGTGCCAGGAGTAATTTGGCTAACTAAGACAGACAGCAGACGGCTGTCAGCAGTCACGCTGCTGTTCTCCACTGGTTGTCAGAGGGGAGATGTGTTCCTGCTCATACATCCCTCTTCCACCTCAAACTTATATTAGCAGCTTCTCTGATGCCTCTCCCTTGTTGGCATTATTGCTGCCTCACTCTTTGTGCATCTCACATTTTTTAAATTGTAAACACACATAGAAAAGAACATAGAAAAGACGATTAAGCCGTGCAAACACGGGCATCTGTCTCAGATGTAGTCATCTCCTGTGATACCAATTTTTGTTGTAGTTTGTGGATTTGCCTGTACTGATTCTGACCCTTGCAAGTCTAGAAGCAAATGAATCATAGAATCATAGAATGGTTTAGGTTGGAAAGGACCTTGAAGATCATCGAGTTCCAACCCCCTTGCCATGGGCAGGGACACCTCCCACTAGCCCAGGTTGCCCAAGCCCACGTCCAGCCTGGCCTTGAACACCTCCAGGGATGGGGCCTCAACAACCTCTCTGGGCAACCTGTTCCAGTGCCTCACCACCCTCAGAGTGAACAACTTCTTCCTAATGTTTATTCTAAACCTGCCCTCTTCCAGTTTATAACCATTCCCCCTCGTCCTGTCACGCCATGCCCCAGTAAAAAGTCCTTCCCCAGCTCGCCAGGAGCCCCGTTAGGTACTGGAAGGCCGCAATAAGATCTCCCCGGAGCCTTCTCTTCTCCAGGCTGAACAGCCCCAACTCTCTCAGCCTCTCCTCATAGGAGAAGTGCTCCAGCCCTCAGATCATCCTCGTGGCTCTCCTCTGGACACGCTCCAACAGGTCCATGTCCTTCTTATGTTGAGGACTCCAGAGCTGGATGCAGTACTCCAGGTGGGGTCTCATGAGAGTGGAATAGAGGGGCAGAATCACCTCCCTTAACTCTGTTCCACTGTTTTTCTGATGGTGTTTGATCTTAAGTCTTCCAGCTATGATTATCTATTTTGTACAGTTAAGGAAGGAGTCTTTGCCGGGATTCCTGCCTTAACTAGGGCTTGCCCATCACACCCAGAAAACCCCACTAACTCTACCTGGTTATTTGTAATTCATCTCGGTGGCAGAAGAGAGGAGGGTCAGGCTCTGTATCTCCTTATGCATCTGTCTTAACGACTTTCATTTCATAATTGAAATCCTCCTCTTCTGCTAAGGCAGGATGCATTTCTGCCCAAAAACTGGATCTTCAGAAGCCTCTAAGAGATTTCATGAGCTCCAAAAGGAAATGGGTGCCAGGACCTAGATGAGTTTTGGACAGATTCAATTAACTATGTTTTGACACTGGAAGCTCTACATATCGGTTCTTCCTTCAGCATTGCTCGGTTGCTCAAGGAAATCCCCCCTCATACGGCATTAATTAAAACTTCAACAGAACTCCTTTCACTCAAACTCCTCCTCAAGCAGATGCTTGCCAGCTACTATATATAATAAATTTCCAGAGGCTCTGCCCATTCTTTTTTGGTTTTTTTGGAAAGCATTTGTGAAACAACCACTATTATGAGTCCTCGGGCTCAGTTTCTGATGGTGCTGGTGGTTTTGGCTGTGGGCAGCTGTAAGTACAAGACATTTTGCTACTAACGAGCGATCTTTGAAAGAATCCTTTATAGTGCCTCGAGGAAAAAAAAAGGTTGGGAGTTGGGATACTCGGGCTTTACACCTGAGAGTATTGAAAGATTCTTGGACAAATCACATAACCTCTCTGTGTCTCAGTGTCGTCGTCTTTGAAATGAGGATAACACTTCTCTACTTCTTCAAAGAGGAATGTACGTTTAATGGACTTTTTTCAGAGCCACGTATGAAAGTACTGTAAATACTATACAAAAGAGTATTATCAGACCTTTTAAGGGAATACTCCCAAAGTGTTTTCAGATCCTGCATTAGGACTCGTACGCCTTACCATCTCCAGTTGTGCAAGAGAAACCCCAGGCACGTACTCCTCAGCTTCTGTCAGTTTGCTCCTTTACAATGAGATTATTCCTCTTGTTCCTATTTTCCTTCTTTTAAAATTACTTTACGTATTTTAGCTGTGAAAGATCATGTACAAGTGTTACAGTCCAGGGAAAGGAGACAAGGTAAGTTCTAGTCTTCAGCTCCTCGTTCAAGTTAACGAGCCAGTCTGTAGCTACTCGGCCACTTTAATATGCACAAGTAAATAACATTCACTACAGACCAGAAGGATCTGTGCAGCTGCCCGGTCAACTACTCCTGTCCGTATTTCCAAGATCAGTGTAGCATTCGGTAGATTTATGACCCAAAAAATTTGACAAGGTCACCCAGGTTGCAAGGAGATGTTTTAAAGGCCATTTTGAACGGTGACAGCTGTTGACGCTGGTGCTGAAAACTGGGCTGTGCGTACTACCAGGGCGATTGCTGCACGCTCTACCTTCCCCAGGAGGATTTGCTGGGACCCAAGGACTGCTCCACTGGGTTTGTGTGACTCCGCACTGCTGCACCTCTTTCCAGATTTCCTTTTCTGCCTTTTTCACAGGGGAAAAAAAAACCAAAACCAAAAACAAACAAACAAAAACCCAAACCCCAACGAGATTCTCAGAGAATAAGCTGGGACTCAAAAACCACCAGAGCTGAGAAGGCACATAATTAATTTACAATGAGATTGCTGCTCTTTACAGTGGTATCAGGGAGATGCACCTGGTTTACACCTCGGATCTAGTATGTACAACCTGAAAAGTGGCAATATGTGCCAGGTTGAAGGACAAGCGGAGATAAGATCACAAAGAGCAAGCCAGGTTATCACACACATCTCTGGTTAACTCAGCTGGAGTATGAGGTCCACAAGTGTTCAGCTACCAAACTGTTTCACCTTCACTGATCATAGAATCACAGAATTACCGAATGGTTTGGGTGGGAAGGGACCTTTGAAGTCCATCTAGCCCAACCCCCTGCCATGGGCAGGAACACGTCCCACAAGACCAGGTTGCTCCAAGCCCCGTCCAACCTGGCCTGGGATGTTTCCAGGGATGGGGCGTCTCCCACCTCTCCGGGCAACGTGGGCCAGTATCTCACTACCCTCACAGTCAAGAATTTCTTCCTCAGATCTCATCTCAATCTCCCCTTGTGGGAATATAATGGAAGATTGGCAAGGAGGATTGTAAACACGCTCAAGTGACTCGCACCTGGGGTGCTGGACAACACACATATCACACTAACTGTTGTTCAGCCTTGTGTGCTTGCAAGTAGAACATCCGCACTTAGATAATGTAAGCCTGGGAAGGAACAGCAAGTTAGAGCTCACACACTCCTGCTAACAAGAACTTTCTCCTGTCCTGCGGTGCCTGCGTCCCCTGCTTGTATCCCTCTGCCCAGGCGTTGCTGTGGAGCCTCCCCAATTTGCGAGGTATTGAGATTAAACTTGTTCTTTGCCTTTCATCCATGGTCTTGTGGTCGTTCCTGTGTCCTGTCCAAGTCGGCTCACACACCCTTCTTTCAGTGTCAAACCGTTCCCCCTCATCCCATCGCTCCCCTCCCTGACCCAAAGTCCCCCCCCAGCTCTCCTGGAGCCCCTTTAGGCACTGGAAGGGGCTCTGAGCTCTCCCCTTTTCGGCCTTCTCTTCTCCAGGCTGAACCCCCCCAACTCTCCCAGCCTGTCCTCCCAGCAGAGGGGCTCCAGCCCTCCCAGCAGCTCCGGGGCCTCCTCTGGCCCCGCTCCACCAGGTCCATGTCTCTCCTGTGCTGAGGCCCCCGAGCTGGAGGCAGCACTGCAGGGGGGTCTCCCCAGAGAGCAGCAGAGGGGCACAATCCCCCCTCGCCCTGCTGGCCACGCTGCTGGGGATGCAGCCTGGGATGCCGGGGGCTCGCTGGGCTGCCAGCGCACGTTGCCAGCTCATGTTGAGCTTCTCACCCCCCAGCACCCCCAAGTCCTTCTCGGCAGCACTGCTCTCCATCCCTTCATCCCCAACCTGTGCCGGGACCGGGGGTTGCCCCAGCCCAGGGGCAGGACCCTGCACTTGGCCTTGTTGAACCCCATGAGGCTGATGTGGGTGCACTTCTCAAGCTTATTGCAGCAGATGCCTGCAATATTTACATGGGAATCGATGCATTCAGAGCATAAAGTCAGAAATGGGATCAGCACACTTTGGTTCTTCTCGTCCTCCATCCTGACCTCATGTACAACCTCAGGGAAATCTCATAACTTACCCCAAGTGTCTTTGTATCCCTCTCTGTGGTGCTATTTTGGGAGTTCAAGTGATTCTGTCTGTCACATCCTCATTTCTTCATACTTTAACTGTAAGAAAAATGTAAAAGGACATTAATATTAAACCGCTCCATGCTTTGGTCACAGGCTGTAATGTTTATTTCTTGGGTTATTGGCTGCTGTGCTTCCAGCAGTGTTGGATAGGATCATTTTTGCCCGAGGACTTGATTCACAAGATGAAACTGCATCGTGACTCTTCGCCCGCTGTGGGCAGAACTGGAGACGTCTCACACCAGTGATGAGAACAACCAGCGAGTCCCAGAGTCTGCAAAAACCCATTGCTTTTTTGTAACAAAGAGCAGTATGTGGGTAATGATTTTGACCTTCTGCTCCTTTTGAAATCAGAAAGAAAATCCCTGACTTCATGGAGTGAAAGGTTCTTGGTCAGCACTTGCTAATTAAATGTCTACTTTGCTGCATCACTAACGTTAAGGCTGGTGTCGTGACCTCCGGTACCCAGAGGAAGATCACTCTTTTGAGATCTTAAGGCTAATTTTGTGATCTTTCCTTGCAAACCAGCAGAGTCCGTCTCTCCGCTTCTCCTCTGTCACAGCCCTCAGGACCAATACAGGACCGCATTCATCTCACACACCCAAATTTCATTTGAAATTCTCCAGGCAAGTGGTTCTCCAGTCTCCAGTGGTTCTCCAGAAATTCTCCAGTCCCGTAAGCCATAGGACTCCATATGGACCTCTCAATTTCCTGAAGCCAGTACTCCTAGAGACAATATATAAATCAGGAAAACGCCTAACACTCATAAAAGTAATGTTTCAGTAACACCTAACACTCATAAAAGTAGTGTTTCAGTGACCTCTTCGTCGGAGGAACTCGTGTCTGACCCTAAAAGCACGTTTTTCAGCTCAGCACTGCATCCCACCTGAAAAGGCAGAGAGCAGAGGAAACACGCATCAGTTCTCTCCCGCAGAAACGGATGCCGTGGCAGTGTTAGACACTAAGAACTTATTTCTTTTGTGCTGCTTTTACCTAACAGTCAGTAAAATGAAGGAAGCCATCTGCATGCAGTGTCAGGGGAACAGGTCCCCACCGTAACAGTTTTAATTTCCCAGTGAAGGGAGAGGTCTACGGAATGGATTAAGGGCAGTTTGATATGTTATAGACTATTCCCGACCGTTTAAATCTTAGGCTCAATTTGTAAGCAACACTTTACTAACAAAACTAGGTGGTATATGGAAAAAAGCGACTCATTGAGCTAAAAAAAGCTGATAAATGTGCTGGAGACAGAGGTATTTGGGCCGATGAGGTGCAGGGAGTGTGGGAAATGCCAGACATCCCTCTCCCAGGAGCAGCAGTCCCTCAGACCCAGCCAGCCCCTGTGTGGGGCCATGCTATAAACCAGCCAGAACAGGTAAAGAAGAAACATGGCAAATAAAATGTAATATACTCCACACTGAAAGGAAAAAGAAAAAAAAACCTCAAAACCACTTCATAGACGTCATCAGATCTTAAATTAACTTTATCATGGAGAAGTATTCAGAATATAGATGTATCAATGAAGTCCTCAGCTTCCTGTGAAGCTGTGTTAAAAATGGGATGCAAATGGGATGGTATTGGGAATTACAGATTGGGAATCACAGAATCAGACACACAGAAAGACCAGGGTTGGAAGAGACCTCTGGAGATCATCTAGTCCACCCCCCTGCCAAAGCAGTGTCACCTAGAGCTGTTGGACAAGAACATGTCCAGGCAGGTTTGGAATCTCTCCAGAGAAGGAGACTGCAAAGTCTCTCTGGGCAGCCTGTGCCAGTGCTCCATCACTCTCACAGTAAAGAAGTTATTCCTCATGTTGAGATGGAATTACCCATGTTCCAGTTTGTTCCCGTTACCTCTTGTCCTGTTGCTGAGCACCACTGAAAAGAGTCTGGCCCCGTCCTCTGCACACATGCCCTTTAGATATTGATAAGCATTGATGAGATCCCCTCTCTGCCTTCTCTTCTGCAGCCTGAACAGCCCCAGGGCTCTCAGCCTTTCCTCATCAGAGAGGTTGTCCAGTCCCCTGAGCATCTTCCTAGCTGGGCTGGGCTCCTCTCCAGCAGTTCCCTGTCCTTCTTGACCCAGGAAGCCCAGAACTGGACACAGTGCTCCACATGTGGCCTCCCCAGGGCAGAGGAGAGGGGGAGGATGACCTCCCTTGACCTGCTGGCCACATTCTATTTAATGCTCACCAGGAGACCATTGGCCTTCTTGGCCACCAGGGCACATTACTGGCTCATGGGCATCCTGTTGTCTACCTGGAGTCTCAGGTCCCTTTCCACACAGCTGCTCTCCAGCAGGTCAGTCCCCAACCTATACTGGTACGTGGGGTTATTCCTCCCCAGGTACAGTACCCTACACCTGCCCTTGTTGAACTCCATTGGGTTCCTCCACCTCTGCAGCCTGTCCAGGTCTCGCTGGATGGTGACATGGCCTTCTGCTGTGTCACCCACTCCTCCCAGCTTTGTGTCACCAGCAAACGTGCTGCGGGTATGCTCTGTCCCCTCACCCAGGCCACTGAGGAGTATGTTCCATCTCATGTTGCAGCTTTTGCTATTTATTTCCAAAAAAAGCCAAAAGAAAGTCTAGAGTAATATTTAGCAGGTGCTGTGAGAAGTGCTGGAAGTGGTCACCGGTGGAAACATGGGGACAGTTTAACTGAGATTAAGAACATTTTTAAAGAACACCTCACCTTGCCTTTTAACAATGACAGCATTTATTTGGGGGAGGGAGCAGCAGGACTCCAGTGCCTGGTTTGCCTCCGCCATTCAGGTGAGGATCAGGGCAGGGAAAAAGGGAAAACTGGTGATTCCTGACAAGTGGGTGGTTTACATCCCCCTGCTTCACGCCATGGGGACATGGGTCTGTGAGGGGACAGCATGGGTCCATGAGAGGGGACAGCATAGGTCCATGTGAGGGGACAGTGTTGGTCTGTGAAGGGACAGCATGAGGCGGAGAAGGGACAGAGTGGGCCCACGAGCCTGTGAGGGGACAGTGTGGGGCTGTGAGGGGACAGTGTGGGTCTGTGGGTCCATTAGGGGACAGTGTGGGTCCATGAGAGGGGACAGCATGGGGTGGTGAGACTGTGAGGGGACAGCGTGGGTCTATTAGTCCATGAGGAGAAAGCATGGGTCCATGACGGGACAGCGTGGGGCTGTGAGGGGACAGTGTGGGTCTGTGGGTCCATTAGGGGACAGCGTGGGTCCATGAGAGGGGACAGCATGGGGTGGTGAGACTGTGAGGGGACAGCGTGGGTCTATTAGTCCATGAGGAGAAAGCATGGGTCCATGACGGGACAGCGTGGGGCTGCGGGGCAGAACAGCGTGGGTCCATGTGAGGGGACAGTGTGGGGCTGTGAGGGGACAGCGTGGGACAGCGAAGGGACAGTGTGGGTCCATGAGTCCATGAGGAGACAGCATGGGTCCATGTGAGGGGGCAGCGTGGGTCCACGAGCCTGTGAGGGGACAGTGTGGGGCCGTGAGGGGACAGTGTGGGTCTGTGGGTCCATTAGGGGACAGCGTGGGTCCATGAGAGAGGACAGCATAAGTCCATGTGAGGGGACAGCATGGGTCTGTGAGGGGACAGCATGGGGCCATGGGG
>NW_009649852.1:1424919-1456347 GCF_000708025.1 Charadrius vociferus | reverse complement strand
TGTGTGTGTGTGTGTGTGTGTGTGTGTGTGTGTGTGTGTGTGTGTGTGTGTGTGTGTGTGTGTGTGTGTGTGTGTGTGTGTGTGTGTGTGTGTGTGTGTGTGTGTGTGTGTGTGTGTGTGTGTGTGTGTGTGTGTGTGTGTGTGTGTGTGTGTGTGTGTGTGTGTGTGTGTGTGTGTGTGTGTGTGTGTGTGTGTGTGTGTGTGTGTGTGTGTGTGTGTGTGTGTGTGTGTGTGTGTGTGTGTGTGTGTGTGTGTGTGTGTGTGTGTGTGTGTGTGTGTGTGTGTGTGTGTGTGTGTGTGTGTGTGTGTGTGTGTGTGTGTGTGTGTGTGTGTGTGTGTGTGTGTGTGTGTGTGTGTGTGTGTGTGTGTGTGTGTGTGTGTGTGTGTGTGTGTGTGTGTGTGTGTGTGTGTGTGTGTGTGTGTGTGTGTGTGTGTGTGTGTGTGTGTGTGTGTGTGTGTGTGTGTGTGTGTGTGTGTGTGTGTGTGTGTGTGTGTGTGTGTGTGTGTGTGTGTGTGTGTGTGTGTGTGTGTGTGTGTGTGTGTGTGTGTGTGTGTGTGTGTGTGTGTGTGTGTGTGTGTGTGTGTGTGTGTGTGTGTGTGTGTGTGTGTGTGTGTGTGTGTGTGTGTGTGTGTGTGTGTGTGTGTGTGTGTGTGTGTGTGTGTGTGTGTGTGTGTGTGTGTGTGTGTGTGTGTGTGTGTGTGTGTGTGTGTGTGTGTGTGTGTGTGTGTGTGTGTGTGTGTCTGTGTGTCTGTGTGTCTGTGTGTGTGTCTGTGTGTGTCTGTGTGTGTGTCTGTCGCCATCGCACCCACCTGTGGGACACGTGTGGGTGCCCATCCTCCTCTCTGCAGGCGCAGAAGAAAGGACGCCTCCGCCTTCCCCCTCTGGGCTGTTTGCTCAAGTTTTACTCATCTTTGGGGAGGCACGTGCGGTGCATGGCTGCCTTCGCAGCTTTTGCTTTTCCACAGGTCATGATGTAGAGTTAATACAGGCTTTCGGGACGGGAGACGCATTCTTTTGACAGGATCCCCCCCATATGCCTTATATTAATTTAATACCTCTGAAGAGAATTGGAGATGCCATCATATGTATCGGAGGAAAAGCAGCTCTCCCCAAATTCCTTATGCTCCCTAATGGATGAGCTGTTTTTCCTCACAAATAACAAAAAAAAACCCCACTGGAGTAACAGCAGTGTTTCAGCTCAAGGTATACATGACAGAGGTGTATGAAACAGTGGTTTTTTCCATGGAAGGCTGAGGCAGTCTGGACCACTATTTCAGATTAAAAGTTAAATTACTACTTATTGTTTATAGCCTCTTGAAGCCTTGCTTTTTTAGGACAATTCAGAGAAATGGTAAGCGTGCATGTCTTAGGTTTCTTTCAAAATAAAGATTTTTGCTTAGAAAATGATATAGTAAAGTTGGTGCATCTTGTCTGTCAAAGCAGTTGTATTAACATAAAACTGCCTATGCCGTTATAGTTTATTTCAGTAAGCTGCTAGACTAATAAAATTTAATTTAATTGTTGTATTTGAGACAGGAGAGGCCCTAGGCTAAAGATTAGTTTAAAAGCAGTGTGGGAGGAGGAACGGGTATAAAAGATGTGCCTTGTCTAAATAATACAGCAAGTCAGTGGCAGGGCTGGGATTAGAGCTGTAGTCTCCTGAGATTTGGCACACTGCGGTGTCGGACTTGTGATGCAGCCGGAGATCCCCGTGTCGCCGTGACAGGCGAGGGTGGCAGAAATCCGATAAATCCTCAGTAGTTGTTTGGAAGAGCAATAAGAGCTGCTCTCAATTAAAAATTATGCTGTTTGATTATTATTTTTTTTCTCTCTGTTTTGAAGCTGAGCAGTGCGGGCGTTGGGAATGGCGTTTATGGCATTTCAAAGTGTTCACAAACCCACGTTTTTTAGGGTAGTTTGTTTGGATCTTAGGGATTCAGTGTGCTCACAGGTGGGTGGGTGTCCACGTGCTCTCCCTTCTAACAGGTTTTGCTGTGGGTTTCTTGAGAGGGGAGGTCTAAAGAGTTTGACTTGCCCATGAAACGAGCAAAGGAGGGTGGTTTAACAAATTGAGAGGTTTTCATACTAAAGTTTGGTGTCTTTTTTTTCTTTTTTTCCTCGTACAGGTAACGTACAAATGGCTAAGCTATACTCTGGGAGTTCACGTCAACCAGGCTAAACAGTAGGTATTAGTGCATCCCACAAAATGTTGTTTTGTAGCAAAGCCTTGTTCATGACTGTTTTAATGATTGTGGTTAGTGTATTAAAACGATCTCTCTGGAAATATTTAAAAATCAACTTTGCCTCAACTTTGATGGGAGTTGTGCTTTAGAGAGCAGCACCTCAGCTGGACACCTTATGCTGCTTTATAACATAAATAGTAAAATCAGAATAGATGTTTTGGAGTTGTATCACTAGAGAAATGTGCGTAGCTCCTTTCATCCTGAAATGCAGGTGTGTTTTCTGAACTTGGCTCCAGTCCTGCAAACAGAGCTATGCCTCTGTGAGAGTATGCCACTGCGAATCCCTGCTCAGGATGCCGTACGTTATCTGTGGATATTGCTGGGAGCAGCGTCAGGAAAGTGCTCATCTGCTCTCATCACCCTTCTGTGTAGCGCATGATGCGTTATAAATATCTGCTTACCAGGCTTGAGGGGCGCAGGTAAATGTTTGAAGGATGGGGAAGTCAGCTGTGCTGTCAGAATGTTTTTCTTTCTCCACATTTAGCATAAATGTGTAACCTTGTCTTGGTGTATTTTGAAGAATAAAAACTACTGTAACATTTTAAACATCTTACAAAACAAAGAATGAGCTCTCAAGGATTGTGGGGCTGTTGCTAGACAGCAAGGTGAAATTAAGCTTAAGATTTGAAGGCTCCGTAAGAGTGTCAGGTCCCATAATACAAATATTTTCTCTCCTTGTTTCTGGCTATAGCTTGGACCTAAAGGGATGTTTGCTGCGTACTCAGCTGCAGTGTACTGAGCCCAGCTTCGCCTGTCTTGTCCAAACTACTAGAATATCAACTTGGGCATCCAGTGTAATGAAGAGATTGTTTGGTCTCTTTCCTCTGCGTGTGTGTGAACAATTTATCGTAGAATGGTTTAGGTTGGAAGAGACCTTAAAGATCATCTCATTCCAACCCCCCTGCCCCGGGCAGGGACACCTCCCCCCAGCCCAGGTTGCTCCAAGCCCCATCCACCCTGGCCTTGAACACCTCCAGGGATGGGGCAGCCACAGCTTCTCGGGGCAACCTGCGCCATGCGCTCACCATCCGCACAGTCAAGAATTTCTTCCTTTAGATGATGTGTAAATCTGAGTGTGCTTCAGTGATGGTGTAGACCTGACTGGAGAGCTCTGCTAAGAACATTTCTGGTCATGCAGTAAACTGGAAGGAGCCAGAGAACTCTTTGCTGTGAAGATGGCCCGGGTGAAACGGAGGCACCTTCTCATACCCTCAAAAGCGATCTGGAGATGGAGAACTCCTGTGGCACCATTGTGCTTTAAACTCTCTCCTAGAAGCTGGAAAGTGCCGGATGACGCAAGTGAATTCTTTGAGTGATTGTGCTGGCTGTGACAGCATGGTAATTGCAGTCTGTGCAGCAGTAACGATCTTCAAGCATCTTTACCAGACAGTGTTCTCATGTAATGTGCGATAGTGTCTCTGCCCAGTTACGTGGAATGCTCATCATAAGGCAGTGGTATAAGTGGGAGCGGAAAGCTTGAGTCTTGCCATCACTAATCTGCTCTTTCCTCCTGTTTCTGATGACCACGTCAGCGGATGTAGCTGGGATTGTATGTGTGCACCTGGCAATGTGATTTTGTACCAAAAATCGCCGGTTCCTCTGTCAGGTGTTTCAGAATGTTGGGTTGTAATGAGGGAAACAGCCTTCTTGAGGGGAGACTTTTAGAACAAGCTGCCCAGAGCACGTGAGACCATCTGCAACCGCCTATTAAAGCTTTGAGAGCTTGTATTCATTTCACCTTTGGTTTATATACTTGTTGGACTGGGATTCTTCAAAGCGGCAGAGGAGAAAGGTGCTTCAGTAAGATTAATTTAATCCTCGTTAAAATCACTGCGCTTAAGTGAAATGTTTCCATGTCAGGCTGGCTTTGCTCTTTTTATGTAAGCTTCACGGAAGGGGTGGTGACGGGCTCTTTCCTTTCTAGGTAATTAACACTGGTTTCTTTTGTGCAGGATGCTGTATGATTACGTAGAGAGGAAACGAAAGGAGAATTCAGGAGCTCAGCTTCATGTCACCTACTTAGTAGCAGGAAACCTCATCCAGAATGGGCACACTGTGAGTGGTTTTATTTCTCAAAGGTGTCTGTGAGCTCTTTGTCCTTGTGTCTTCTATTTCGTTTTGTAATCTTTGGGTCAAAAGCTGAACTTGCTCCTTTGTATCAGTAACAGGCACAGCGGGCTAGGTCTTCTGTGCTTCTACAAAATAAGGCACTATCTCTGTCCCAGCCTGCGAACAGTGGGGAGGAAAGATCAGTTGGCCGTGGTTTGGGAATACAGTGCTGAATAACGCACCGGGGTTTTTAATTAATTAACTTAAATCCTGTTACCAGTCATCTCTCAATCCTGTCACTAATATTGGACAGCAAATTTGCTAAAATATTCCGGAGGCACCCTTGTGAGATCAGCTAATCCGTTTCCCAGGATCTGCTGTGGAGTGGAAGTGTGCTAAATAGCGTTTGGAGAGAGCTTGGAATTCAGTTAGAGTAGACTAATAATGAATAAAATAATTAACAAAACAACTTCAACTGTTTAAAGCAACTGTTTTTTAATCCTGGTATACCAGAGAAACATAATTTTATTAACAGTATTTTGGACTTAAAATGGTTTTACTTGTTAAGCAAAAAAATCACTACTTAATGTATTCATTTTTTTCTCATTGCTGCTTGTCAGATTTTCAAGACTGTCATCTAAAATTTCAGACAGGTACCCCAGAGGTTTTTGAAAGAAGATGAGCAAATTGAGTGCCTGTTTCCCTTTACTCACAGAAGAATGTAATAGCCAAGCACTAAATGCCTTTGACATTTCATTGGGTATCTCTTTGTATATTTAGATACGAATTTAACTATTTGTATATCTAAATACCCAAATACCTTACAATTACAGTCCGTAGTCTTCATTTAGAATCGGCGCATCTCAGGGTGTCCTGGTGTTTATTTGTAGATTAGGGGGGAAAACAACCAGCAAACCTCTTTGGCTTTCCTAAATAATAAATTGTTTCGTGTGCATAGAACATTCTCTCTAAATCTCCAGGTTTGTCTGAAATTGAAGGTAACTATTGATTGCATTAGTTCTGTATAATGGAATGTATTTATTTAAAGCTGTACAGGGTCTGTCACATAGCCTGAGTTTCACAGGTTTTTCCCCCAATTTCTTTTGGAAATAACAAGGTAGTGTCTCTTGGCTCACTAGAACTGGCCAGAGGTTTGTCCACGCATTCTATTATTTTAAAATTTTACGTAATGTATTTAAAGCAAACAATTAAATTCTGACATGGGAACAAATAGTCTTTTTTTTTAAACTCTGTTAGCAGCTTATGTATTTTTAAAACAAGATCTACGAAGGTAAACATATAAAGGTCACTTTTCTTGTTTTTAAATGTATTTTTGAATACCGCAGTAGCAGTGCTTGCTAAGAAAGGTGACCTGCAGGTGCAGTAAGCTGTCAGAGGCAGAGATGAAGCGACGCCAGGGTTAGGAATGCCCCACAGGAGGAGGTCAGAGGTCCTCAGACTGGATGTCTGAGGGCTAGCTGGAATGGGTGGGAGAGGAGGTCGGATCTTGAAGATACATCTAGGAGAGCTGCAGGCGCTGGAGTAGCTGGTGGGTAATATCCAGCACAAGTGATTTTTTGGGTTGGAAGGGGATGTGAGTGCTTCAGATGCAGCCCTGTGCTTGCTGGTAACCCTGCAGTGCTGTCTGCTGTCAGTAGGTGTAGCCACAAGGCTGTGGATTCAGCTGCAGGACTGGTCTGAAGGGGCATGTGGATAGAAAATTGGTCACAAGTAATTCTCCTCGTGTCTTAAGCACTGCATGCTCCTTCCTTGCTGCTTTTTATCAGCCCCAGTGAGGGACAGAGACTCTTAATCTTTATTTACCATTTCAGGCTGCCTACGCTTTCTTGCCTCTTACTCTTTTGCTGGCTAGTCCGTGGTATCAGTTAAACACAAAATTAACGGTTGGATTTTGTCCAGTCTGTCTGTTTGGATACTCTCTGTATTAACCGCAGCCTGTTAAATGTCACAGAGCAGGTATAGTCCTTGAAGACTGGCTGTAAAACATGTTCCCAGAAACATTCACTTCTGACTTTTAAATTAATGCTTAATTTAAAATTTAATTTAATGTTTTGCTTCTCTGGTGCCGTGTCTATGCTGCAGATTGCTACGTTAGAGTTTACCGGCAATCTAAATATACATGGGTGATGTGGGCTAGTGCGGCAGATTTCTAGCAGCTGGGTCATCAGCTGTCTTACTTTGCTTTTCTCCACTCGTGTGCGGTTGTTTAATTCTTGTTTCATCTGTGTCTCGTCTCCCAGTGTCAGGAACGGAGGACAGAGGATTTCTTAAGGGTTATAGTGATCTGCGAAACAGTCTATCAAAAAAGCAGGGAGATACACCTTTTAAAAACTAGTGGCTGATGACTGTTTAAAGGCATTGGCAGTGTTCTTTGCAGCTATAAAGCTGCACCTATAATCTGTAGACATTCAACAGATAACTGAAAATACCAGTTTTACGTACAACAGATCTTTTCAAATTTTAAGATTGCCATTTGCTTATATTTCACAGTGCCACAAGGTTGCAGTAGTGAGAGAGGATAAACTCGAAGGTAAGGAGATTGTGAAAATTATGTGGTTTTAACTTTTTTTTCTTTGAAAGAACAGCAAAGTGAGTAAAGCTCAGAACTTGCCATCTGCACGTAAATGCCTAGTCAGGCTGTTGGGTTCAGGTGTGTACTTTTTGTACTAGGTTTTTCTCAGAATTTTGAATATCTGAGCCAACAGCTGTGTAACTTCAGACTTGTAATATTTGGGTCTGATTGTTTTTTTTTTTTTAATGTTAACATTTTAGTCAGCGATTCTTTTCCACCTCCCTGACGCTGACAGGCGCCTCCTCCTTAAAGGCAACAGTATCCAAGTAGTGTATGGCAGTGTCTTGCCATATTTTAGAACAATTATGAGCCTTCAGGCTCCCAAGGATGTTGAAGCGGTTAATTCCAGTTATTGGTTAAGTGCGGTTGCAGTCTTTGTTTGCCCTGAGTGACGTGGGTATTAGTGAAACGTCCCACAAGAACATTCTCCCTTTTTTCTGGGGTATTTGCTTTCACAGTAAAAGGTGAAAAAAAAAAAAACCAACCTACCGCTGTAACACTGCTTCCCGAAACTGCTCTCCATGCAGTCAGTCATCTTACCATCTTTTCAGGTCTGGTCCTGCTGATGAGATCTGATCCGTAGCAACTGAAACACAACTGCAGGCTCTTTGTCGCTTTCAAATAACATCTTAGCCATTTGAGAACCTACTGTGGCCTTTGTGACCTTAAATATCCGTACTAATGATCTAACTTTGTTTGAAAGACTTGTGTTATTTTCCATTTTGAAATCTGAAGTGGATTTCTAGCTAAAGTTGTCTTCATCAGGGTAGTAGATTGTCAAGCAGTGCAACTACTATCTGTCATGTTTCTGGAATTATGTGCGCTGCGTAATGTTCTGTTTCGCTGTGGAGGAAAGGGTTGTTCATGTTTTTTGTATTAGAAGACAGGCCAAAGGTATGACTTACATTTGGAAGAGCCTGAGATCTGTGATGGGCGTAGGGCTGCATAGTCCAGGACTGGCCCCGAGAAATGATTACTGTGTGTATTTTTACAGTGCATAGAAGCTCTGTCTCGGACCAGGACCATGTGGAAAGAACAATATAAGCAATGAACAAAGAAATCCTAAAAACCAGCCCTTCTCTCAAGGGGGTTACAGTTTAAGTAACATAGAGAAGACAAAACATTGATTCCAGCAGACTGCTAGAGAAGACACGGTGACCCTAGTTGATACGGTCGATGCTACATTAGTGGCAGAGGGCAGTTCCAGCAGGGTAGCGATACGACTATCTATTTCATGCCTTAGCTTTAGGTAGTCATATAGATATTCTGGATCCCAAACACTGGATATTTTGAAGGTAAACACCGAGATGTTGCTCTTAATTCAGCTGTGTTCGAACCAAGAGCGTACAGTGGAAAACACATTTGACAGGCTTGTGGAGTCTTGTTAACTTGAATTCTCAATCAGTGAGCATTGGAAGAAGGTACAGTTACACATGTTGATATTCAGGTCCTTGCTGTCAAGTGGTGTGTCAGTCTCTCCATCCTTGATAGAGCCTGATACTTAAAGTTGCCACCTGATTCTGTAAAGGCTGTGCTAACAGAGGATTGTTTTTTCTTTCCCCTCCCAGCAATGAAGTCTAAACTAGCCACGATTGCGAGTGTGCATGTCTACAGCATTCAGAAAGCCTTGCTCAAGGACAGCGGGCCGCTCTACAACACGGACTACGATATCGTCAAAACAAACCTCCACAACTGCAGCAAGTGAGTTGCGTCTTGGTTTTTCTTCTTACGCTGTGTGATTTGAGATTGATGAGATATTGCCACATAGTGCACTTCAGCAGAAGTCAATGGTTACCAGATATGCCTGGATTTTTAGAAAGCTAGAAAAAGATATCTTCGAAGTCGTGCCAGACCAGTCCCCAGACAGCACATTGTACGATTGTTTCGTAAACGGAGCTATTTCCAGCTTACAGTTGGTTCACTTGCTCCGTTACTCCAATGGGCAGACAATTCCAGTACCTTTCTTCTCTGATGGCTAGAAACCTTTTTCTCCTTTCCAGACCACACTTAATCATGACCATTTTTATCCAGTTCTCAGTCACACAGTACGAGTAAATTGAAACAGACTTGCGAAAACGAGTGATGTGCTCAGCAAAGTGCTAACATGAGTTTGCCTTCTGTTTTGTGAGTCTGTGTTTTCATCCATTGAACTCTTCCATGCCTCTGAAGATGTCTTGCAGGAACTCATTCTCTGGATATAAGATGAGAGCCTGAGGCGTAGGGGAACCATACAAAACAAACCAAGCAGCACAAGTGCCCTTCGCGACTGAACTAGAGAAAGGTTGTCCTGGAATTCAGAGGGACTTCAGTCTCTGGGGGTCGTTGTCTCTTCTCCTGAACAGCGCCTGGCAGCTGTGGCTTTTCATTTATATGTTGTTTCCACCACGACAGCTTCAGCTTGATGTAATCGGGATGTACAGTGCCATGACCAATCTGGTTTAGAAGGCGGATGCCTGAATGTTGTGTCATAGAAAGAGTATAGAATTTAAAAGTAGAAACGTAGCTGTCTTCAACATGCTGACAAGAGAGTGGCTGAGAAAAATAATGTCTTAGAAGCTGTGCGTTTCAAATGTGAATGTCAATACCCTGGTAAGTGCTAGAAAACCCTGCTTCAGTGCAGACGCGTGCCGTAGCTTTGGCTGCAGTTGCCTTGTTCCAGTCTGTTTACTCTCAGGCACCCCTGCATGGTGATACTCGTGTCTTAGAGGAGTCTGCCTTTCAGACTTGTACTTCGAGAAGGTTTAGACAAGTTGGATTCTGAAATGCCTTTCTGAAGCCTATGTGTAAATCCCTGCCTGGCTTTGGAGCAGAATTTCCCAAGCAAACTGTGAAAAATTCAGCTTCTCCACCTGTGACCTGGCTGAACTGAATTCAGACTGACCATATTCCCTCTCCCTTGTCAACTACATGACTTGTCTTTTACACTTGAGACAAGGTTCCTGCAGTACCTGCAAAAGACAGAGGTCTAACTATGTGCATGTTTATAGCAAACAGAACCTTCTGGCTTCTTATGCTTCCCTCTCAGTCCATATATCTCACAAGCTCTGCGGCAAGGATCTTTATTCTCTTCTGTGTTTGTATGGGACCTGGGAAGACGGTGGAGGTGGCTGCATGTTGTATTAATATAACTAACTGGATTTAATGCATGTTGCTAACGTCAGCTTTCCAAGCGGAAGCAGCTCCTTGCTTGCAGAGCATAGTCCAAACATTGCTTCTTTTTTCAGTGATTTAGTGAATTTTGGATCAAGCCCTTAAGCTATAATCGCACAGCAACATTTAGGCAAGCTAACTTCCCAAGCGCCTGGGATATGTGACCTTTAGATGCGCTTGCTGCGCAGTCAATATCTTTTATCGTCACCCGTTATTCGCAATCTGGAGCATTGGTGGTGTTGCTTATGGGTGCGTGGAGTAGGGGTGAAAGTTATCCAGAGCGCCGTGTTGAAAACAGATTGAAAGTAGAAATATTTTTTTCTTCAATGTCTTCTTTCCTTCCTTTAAAGGGTTGAATGTCAAGAGATTGCTCCTGCGGCCGAGAAATGCTGTAGAGATGGTGGTCTTTTGTTAATACATTTCAGTTCCTGATCTGAGTAGAAGCGGACTGTGCATGTGAGCTGCTAATGCTGAGGCACAGAAAATAATTGGCAGAAGGCTGGTTTATTTCTTATGCAAATAAAAATATGCTGTGTAATTCGGTGGATTGGAAGGCGTGAGTCTGTGCTCTTTTGTGGCATTTGTGTAGGAAATCTGGAAAGCCTCGCCTGTGACTTGCACAGTGGGGAGTAGAGTTCGGTTATTTTTGGGTACTGCTATTCCCGACTGTCAGGGAATTGTATTGTAACTGTGAGCACATCATTTAGTTCTTCTGTCTCCGTATCCCCAAACAATCACATTTCAGGCTGTTACAAGCTGAGATGCATCTCTGTCTACTAGTGATAACATGGAAATGACTTTATATAGTTAAGTCTGAATGTCACGGATATACTCTGAGCTGTTTAAGTAGTTCAGTTTCAGTGATTTACTTACCTGGCTGGTGCGATTGAGGCTGCTTGGTGCAGCGGTAGTGGACTCCCGTCAAAGCATCTGAAAGTTCTAAATGTTTTAGATCATAAGACAGCCATACAATTTATGCTGCAAACTTTAGAGAGCGTAACCCGTTTAGGAATAAAATGCAGTCTGATCTGTCTCCACCCTGGGTGTGGAGACGGGCTTTTCCCCCCCATGAAATCTGAACAGCTTGTTTAGCATTTCAATGCTCTGGCTCTTGCTGACAAGTTCAGCTGATCTTTTCAGTAGAGGTCTCCATCGCTCTCGTTCTGTGCCAGCCTTTCTTTCTTGTCCCACGCACAAATTAAATTGCTCTTTTTCCCATAACGGGAGAACGCAGGACCGGAGAAGCGAGGCGCTACCGGCGAGGAAACCGAGGTGAAAAATAAGAAGTTAAAAGGCTAATTAGATTTTTCACTCCGTCACACAGGTTTAGTGCCATTCAGTGTGCCGCTGCGGTCCCCAGGACGTTGGCCGAAGTTTCTCAAGCGCAGACGTCTGTGCAGGCTGGTTCCCAGACGCCGAGTGACACGAATGCTGTCAGCGTACCTGTGGTCAACGGCCATGGTCCATCCGCCGCTAAACAGACCTCGCAGCAGCCCAAAGGCATCATGGGAATGTTTGCAGCGAAAGCGGCTTCCAAACCCCAGGACACGAATAAAGAAACTAAAGCAGAGGCTAAGGAGGCCCCAGGTGTAAGTTACCTCAGACCCTTTGGCAACCCTCTGGGCTAATAGCTTTAATGAACCGCTCTTCTAGCTTTGCTCTTACGCAACCTAAATAACCTTAACCACTGTAGTGCTGCCTCGTCCACTGCTTCTAGCGCTAAACTTGCTGCGCACTGGGAATGCTCGATCACTGTTTTGTGAGTATTTAACCATATAGGACTGTCATGCCTTCTATCGGTCATCTTGGGGGAGAGTATATTGTGCCACACTCGTGACCTATCCACAAAAGTGTGTTTGCCATAACTTGGATGCTTTGACGTTCCTCCTTGAGCCAGATCTCCAGCAAGTATAAACCAGCATAGCTGCATTGTTGAGACAACTGTTCCATTGTCCTCGGTTATGCCAATATATACACCGGTTGAGGAGCTCGCTCTCTCCATTGTGCTTAAAAGGATTTGTTTTGAGCAATAAGTGAAATGTGAGAAGTCCAGGTCTTAAAAGTATCAAGGTGTTTAAACTTGGTCTGTGAGGGAAGTTTCAGAGCTTGACCTGTGCGAGACTAAATTGTTTATCTTCTCAACTGCTGGTTTTTCCAGGATAGGATTACGTTTTAATTTTAATTAGTATAATTGTTTTTAAAGCAACATGGCCAGTAAATGGGTATTAAAATGGTAATGTTCCCTGCATATGGTTTGGCTTTTTTATAACCACTGAGTACATTTTGGTTCATTTTTCTGATTTTTTTTTTATAGTGAATTTAGAACTGGCGAAATGTGTGTGTCTGAGTGGAACATAATAATGCTAAAATACAGTGATTTTTTTTTTTTTTTTTTTTTTTGCATGAAAATAAACGGGATTAGGAGGCCAAACTTCCTTAGGTGTGTTTTTTGTGTGTGTGTGATTTTTCACTTTGGTGGTGGCTATATTAATGGCATAGAGCAGTGATATTTTTTGCAAATGGCTCAGCGGAGCAGCGTACGTGCCAGAGTAGCTGGATAAAGTCTTCATGGTTTGGCCAATCTGTGTTCTTTCCTCTGTCGGTTACTGTGAATTGAGGCACTGATAGTTTGCAAAAAGAACAGTTCTTTACTGGGAACTGACCCAAGTCCCAACCACTTACTTCAGTAACACTGTCAGCCATCAGATGGGAATGTGACCCGAGTTAGATTTGAAGGTCTAGCTCAGGACTCTTAAGTAACTTACTCTCGACCCTTCGATGTGTGTAATATCTAGTATCTCCAAATTCTCCTAAACAGATACTGAAATCTAAGACACTGACTAGTCAACAAATTATACGTGTTTATTTCGCTTGTCCAGAAGCAGCGCTATGCGTTTTGAGGGCTGTGTTGCATGAATAATTCCTGTGGTTACTCCTCTGTTTGCTTCTAGGTGTCTGCAGTAAGCAGCAAACCGCCAGCGAAGGGCAACATAATGAACAACTTCTTTGGAAAAGCTGCCATGAGTAAGTGCTTTATAACATGCATCTGTTTTCAGAAACCATTGTGGTCAGGAACCGGCCTGCTGTAGTTTAAAAAATAAATAATAAAAATCCTGAGGGATATTGGAAATCTCTCGTTTGTTTTGTTGGCTTTTTAGCTAAGTAGCAATTAAAAAATAAATCGCTGATAACGGGCATCTTGTTATACAGCTGTGATGGGAGGCCTAAACAGAAATGATCAGAAGTCTTCCTTCCCACCCCGCCAAACTTGTTGGGTTTTCTTTATATCCCCTCTTTTCTTATAGTTTTCCATACTATTCTTCTGCTCTTTTGGACTCAGAGGGGTTAATGGTTTTGTATGCAGCTTTTAAGGCAAAAATTAGAAGTTGTAAGTGGAATTTTTCAGACAAAAAGCTTGCTGGATGGAGATCAATTAAAATGACATATTTGTGCAGACTAACCCAGGAAGGATTTTTAGTGCAGAAGAAATCTGATTTAAAGTGAGTACTTCTGGCTGGAAGATTAGCCATTGGTAAAACGTTTGCCAAAACCTGTTACGCAGGGCGTGTTAATGATGCTTGCTTTTCATCACAAATCACTGAGGAGTCTATAGTTACATTTAGGGTTAATGTTTTTACTGAAAACCGAAGAGCTGATAACTGGAGGATAGAAGTGAAGGGTGGCCTTCCTCTTTGAGTGGGGCTTTGGAGTAGGTGACCTCTGGAGGTCTCTTCTGACCTAAATTATCCAAGTCTAAAGAAAATATGCTGAAGCTTTTAAATAGACATTGGAAAAGGACTGTGGGACCTTCTTCAAAGGTGCCCTTATAATAATGAGTACAGGAGGATTCAAAGAAGAGTTACTGGGAGAGAGTAAACAGCTAAATTCACTTTCTAACAGATGTCTGTCAGAGTTTGCAGGGTACAGTTCCAGCACTGGACACACAAGGAACAGTACTGTTGGGCATCTTTGAGCTCCTGTTTTGAGGAGGCTGAGGGAACTGAGGACACTTTCAGCCTAAGCTTCACAAAGCCTGAGCCCAGTTACTACCATTAACTCAAGTAAATCCTCAAGATCTGAGCAGATCCCTAGACCAAAGTTCATATGCTGAAAACCCACGAAGTTGAAATTGCGTGGTGAAGATACACCAGTAGTGGTGGAGGAAGCTTTGTGGATGCATTTCCGCGATTCCCAATGGGGTTCGCTTCTCTGCTGAGCCCTGTCAGGGGGCACTTCAAGGAAACTTGTGAGGTTGCTGCAGGGAAGGAGCAAACCGAGCAGAACTGGAAATGATTATGTGTGTAGAAGAGATAGGGTGATTCCAGGAGGAAGATTTATTCCCTATATGTTGTACGTTTCTCCTGGCTTCAAAGATTTCACCGTTGCCAGAAAGTCCCGAGTTAACAATAATTGGGTCCTTCAACTCTCTGCTGTTGATCATAAATAAGAGAGCTGTCATTCAAGTTCTTATGTACGAGATGTTTTCCCTTGCTCAATGAAGCAGCCAGCCTGTTTTCCAAGCAGTGTCAGAAAGGCGTTGGCATGGAGGCTTCTAGCCCTCTCGGCAGCCTCTGTTCCTGTTGACAATGTAGTTGATCTCGATGTTGAATGCTTTTTCTTCGCTCGGGCATCTTGTGCTTGGGATGATGCAGGTTTCTAACTTTGCTCCGCTCTTCTGGTGGCGTGTGTGTAAAGCTGCCGAATGAAGCTCACAGGCTGTAATTAGGTGCTAGTGTGCTAACGGCACCACCTCTCAGGTTGATAAATATATTATTTTGCTCTCCATTCTCACCTGCTATCTCTTCTCTGGTAACAGGTTAAGCTTTTTCAAGAAGAATTGTCCTTGTACGTGGTGCCATGTGGGCAAAAGAGGCTGGTTCTTGATCACATTGGGGCTGGGGTGGGACGAGAAGCCATTACGTTAATGAAAATACTAATCGTAGGCTCTAATGTTATGCAGGATGGAGGCTGCACGCAGCTCTCATCGCTCTTCAGTCCCAATTTTTTTTTTGTTTTGTTTCTGGGCTCTTTCGTGCTTGATTAAAACTTGAATTTAGAAGGAATAAAGTGACTGTGAAGATGGATGTGATGTTCTGCCAAGGGGACTGTCTGGAAGAGGGGCTCCCAAGCCTTCTGCGACTTTGGTCCTGGTGACTGCGAGGGCTTCCGCCACTGCCTCCTGGCCCTCTTCTGCAGAGTTGAACTGCTGCGGCACACTTAGCTTGCAGTGTGCTTGGGCTGGGCCATCAGGAACAGAACCAAACTTAAATCAGCTAGAAATTCAATCACGCCCTTTTTTTGTGTGTGTGTATGACACAACTTGGTCAATCTAGATCCCTACTGCTTTTACGCATCATTCTGTGATCATCTGTAGTGTTTTCTGTATTCTTGGGGCCCAGTGTTTTGTTTAGCCGACTCCTTTGTAAGTTATCATTTATACTGAACGCCCAGTGTTTGTTCTTTTTTAATGGTTTATTCGCAGATAAACTCAAGGTCAACTCTGTGCCTGAGCAGCCAAAGGAGGAGAAAGAAGTAGATAAGCCTTCAGTTCCTGAAGCACAGCCAGAGTCATCCCCTAATACTGTAGTAGAGAAACCTGGGAAGAAAATGGAGTCTGCTAGAAGTCAACAAAAAGACAAAAAAAGGTGGGCCACACCGTTCAGGGTCCCTGTGATCGCGTTAACCTGCTTGTTGATGGCCTGCATGGAGCTGGCTGGCCATACAATGTTGGTTCACCTCCTGTTTCCAGCTACTAAATTGCATTAAACCTGGCTAAAATTATCTCTTTTGGAATTCTTTCCTAATATTTCTTTTCCTTTTAATGCTGTAGATGCCTCAGGGCCATTTGTGCCGTTGCAAATGGTAAGGGCCATGGTCCAGGTAGTCTTCAGTGGGAGGGGGTGGCTTTCGGTGAGACAACCTCACGCTGTGAGCAGACTTAGTATAGACCCCGCCGGCAATCTGTGGGGGCTGGCAGGAGCACCTGTACTGCAGGGAAGGTAGTATATTCCTTAGCTTATATGTACACAGCTCCCAGCAAACAAAGTTCTGCTTGTTGATTTCCATAGCTAATGTACTGCTGCTTTCAATGCCGCCGGTTTACTTTGGGCTGAAACTCCAAGTAAATTTTAAGTTCAGCCCTTTGTGTTTAATCCAACCCAAACTGACAGAGACAAAAAATCATTACAGTCTGATGGCTCTCCGGTGGCCTATGAGTAATTAATTGGTGGTCTCAATCTGTTTCTAACTAAATAGGTAAGCGTACCACCCAGCCCACCATCGCAGTTGGTGCTAACTGGTCTTCTTATTGATAGCCTTATTCAAAAAGCCAAGGGCCTGGAAACTGCACATTGGCAGTGTGGTGTTGGGAAGGCCACTTGGGCCGTACCAGCTCTAGGAGGATACGTGGGCCTTTAGCCTCCAGGCTTGTTAGTCTGACACGTCTCGCCAACATTAAAAAGAAAGAAGCTATTTTATTTTTCCAGTAGTCTTTAAAAATGGCTCCAGGATTCTGAGACACTACCTCATAGTCCGTCAGTGGCAAGCAGTCTGTCAAAAGAGCTTCTGAGCGATGCTGTTGGGGACATTAGTGTTTGGGAGCCTGAGCTATAGAGACAAGATCAGAAATGCGCTCTTGCCAGGTTGCTGTGGCCAAGCTAGGTGGGGTACTGGGCAAAACATTGGACTGCAGAGGGGCTAAAGAAACCCTCCTTGTTTTGGAGAACTGGGTATGGGTAAGGATGAGAGGCTTGAAAATGCTCGTGCGCCTCTGCCTGATTGTTTAGGTGAGGATACTTCAGTGTATGTGATGCTTGGGTTTTTAAGAGGTACAGGGGTGTTTGATTTCCTTGCTAGCAGTACTTCTATCAGGAACGTGCTCGTCTAGGCACGTGTGATGCTTTCATGCATGCACAAGGGATAACATGTGTTCATTCCTTTTTTTTTTTTTCCTTTTCTTTTTGTGGCAGTAAAATGAAGAGGGTGGACAAGTCGGATAACGAGGAAGAAAGAGATCCCGAAAATCTAAAGAAAAAGAGGAAGCGAATCAAACTCCTTCAGTCTGACAGCAGTGATGAGGAAGGTAACAAGATATGTAAACAACCAAGCATGTAGGTGAGGGGCCTGATTTCGACAATATTACTATCCGGGGCTGTTGGTCAACGATTGAGGGAATAGTTTAGAGGACTAAAGACCGTGCAAATGGCTGTAGCTTGAGCTTTCTGTTTATCTTGTGCTGCAAGCACTTGGGCATACGGTTGAGATGCCTCAGTCATTCAGTCTTTGTTTTAGCTTAGCTCAGATCTGGCTGTCTCCTCACCAAGTGTGCTGCCAGTCACGCTGACGTGTGGGAAGGAGGTTCTCAAATCTCTTGTGAAAGATATCGCGCCTTCCAGAATTCTAGGACTGGTCATAACCAGTTTATTTGGTGAGTAAACACTCGCAAAGTGACTTCCCCCCTCCCAGGGTCATTTTTAGTATCTTTATTCTGTCTGTTTATAGAAATGGTTTGGAAGACAGCATTGGAAGCACAACTTCCAAAAAAAAAAAAATAATAATAATAGAGAAACTGGAGGCAAAACAGTTGAGCCATATCCGATGCGACTCTGCGTCTCCTCGGTGGCTGTTGGCTTTGATAGGAGTAGGGTGCCCAGAACATCGCAAGATTCGGGTTTATAATGAGGAACAGCAGGGCCAGATTCCAAAGAATGCAGATAATTGAGGTGACAAATGCCGTTCAATATAGATAACTGGAAACTAAGCTGGGATTGAGCTAAGGAGTATGTGCTAAATAGAAAAATCATCCAACAAGCTGATCAGGAAGACAATTTGGGGATCGTTATGGACAAATAATTGAAACCACCAGCTTGGTGTACTGCTCCAGTAAAAAAAAAAGGTGAAACAGCAAATAGGTCGTATTAGCGAGGAGGCGGACTCCAGCAGGAGAGCTGAAGCTGTTTGTTTATTTAGTCTGGCTAGCACATGAGAAACAACCAAGAAATCAAGAGAATCTGTAATACAAGTTAGAGAGGCAAATGCTTTTGGATATCTTAGCAGTCTCCATGCCACCTTAGGCCTATTTTCATGGTTTGTGTTTTGCCCAGCATAATTTCAAGTGATGTGTGTCATCAGGCATCCATCACTTCTACTCAGACTATTCCACAGGATGATAAATCTCTCAGGAAGCTGTTCTTCACGATCGGCCTTAATTTCGTCACATTCCTGTGTGCAGCTCCTTGTTTGGCCATAAAAAAAAAATATATATGCCCACACTCTTTGGTATTTATTTCTTTAAATGTTTGTAAGCTATTATCTGGTCTTTCCATTTACTCATCACTCAGCCTACTGACAAGCCGTGTTGTTTAGCTCTGAAGAGGGAAGATTGAAATCAGCCACTTGAAGCGCCGCTCCTTGCTGGGCTGGAATCTCTCAGCTCGTCCGCTCTCCGCTAGTGAGGGCGGGCAGAAACGAGCCCCGTGTTTCGGGCGTGCGGTAGGGCTGTACGGAGAGGCTGCTCTTTGAAGCACCAAGGCTTTTTTGTCCGGTCTTCCTTGTCCTGCCGTGAGTTGGGGACCCGCAGCCTCCTGCGTTCACGACAGTGCTCTGAGCATGCCGTGAGCCGAGAGGTGACCCCACAGTCTGTTTTCCAGATCTGTTAGAGCTCTTCTAATCTCCTGAGACCAAGAGCGGTGCCGTAAGACTGTCATAAATCGAGGAGCGCTTTCTATAGAGAGTACTGCAAACTCCTGCTTGTTGCATATCCACTTTTGGCTTTGAATATTAGAGCTCTGTGGTCTCTTGTTGAATACCTGTCTTACGTTAGCATGTGGTGGATAGTTAATGCCTTTGAATGTGGTGCCTTCTGTTCTCATTTATTCCAAGGTGTGGTCCAGAGTCTGTGTATACTTCTACCTCAGTGCATGCAGTAGGCCTGTTGTTATTTTATTTTATTTTTGTTCTTAAGTGTGAGTTAACTGGATTTGCAATTAGAAACCATGGGTCTGGTCCTCTGGCCAGATTTGGGGCCCAATTATCTCACTAACCTCAGCCTCAGTAGCTTATTAAAATCAATACAAGTAAGGCTACCTACCCACTCGTCTGCAGGGAGGTTTGGGTTTTGATTTACTCCTCTTTAACCTGCCGGAGACGTACGCAGAAAGTTTGACTTTGTCTGGAGAATTTTCTCGTCACCGCTGTTGCTCTTCCTGCATCGTGGTCCTCTTTGTTCATTCCATTATGTCGAGAATTGGCTTTGTGTTATGTATTAGAATTGTAAATTTATGCAAATTACAGTTTGGGTATACAAATGTGTATATTACGCAGATTAGCTTACTGCTATTCCCCCTTTCAAAAGGGAAAGTTTAGAATTGAGAGAGCTTCTCTGTTCTTCCTTTTTAAGCTAATGGCTATCTAAACCGCCCCGATTGGGGTCTGCGTTCAGCCCTTTGGTTCTGCCGCTTGCCCTTGAAAATCCAACCGGATGAAAGAACATAGATTTGAATTCTTTGAAATACCCGCACTGAATCCAAATGCATTCAGTATTCAAGTATAAGGATGTAAGTTGGGTGAAACAAATCATTTTAAAGAGAAAAAAAAAAAAAAGAAAAAGTCCGGCAGCTGGACTTTGAGAGCATTTATCCTTGGAATGGTTGGAAACGGGTTTCTCCAGAGCGCAGGGGCAATTTTAACGGGCAGCATCAGTGAGCAAAATGGGGCCTGGAGTGACATTGTTCCCTGCCGCATCCCTGTGGGAGCGGGGAAGAAGGCGCCATATGCTGTGCGGCATTTGGAAATCGCCACCGGACAGGGCACGGTTCATCCACCACCTGCGTCGCTCACCCGCAGATGATCAAGGGGTAAGTTATCCGAATATGCAAAAGGCAATATGGGAAGCTGCCCCGCCGGAGCAGATATCAAAGGCTGACAGTTTCGCTAACGCGCCGGGCTAACCTGGCTGACCTCCGCTGGGAGCAAAGGAGGAGGTGCTCGCCCGGGCTGCTCCCCGCGGCTCGAGGAGGCACGGCCCCGGGCAGGGGTGCTAACCTCTCCCGCGGGCGCAGCTGCGGATACAAGGGGACGCTTGTCCGCCGCCACTGCTGTGACTGAACGGCCTTCAGACAGGGCTCCACCTGTGTAACCGCCAGTAAAACCGCTGCCCTTTTTCAGGCAGACTTAGCGATGTTTTGTGGGTTTGAAAGGAGGTCCGTACGACTGGTGCAAAGCGCTGTATGGGCGCTCTTAGGTCAGAGCGAGTCTTTCTGCGTTGCTCGCTGTTAGTCTGCTCTTAACGTACTGAAATTAGCCCAAAATAAGCTCCTCTTACATGAGTGTCAGCACATTGTACCAAGTTGAAAATACGGAGAGTGCATAAGGCACAATCCTCTCCATTTAAATGATTTTTCATTAAAAAGTTATATTGGTATGAGGGTGCCTTAGTCACTGCAGGTTGTTTTGCTTCCAGTGCCAGAATAAACTACACGAGTGCGTCCACAGAGGACAGGAGGTTTTGGCAGCTTCAGCTATACCAACACAGGCAGCGTTTCGCAGTGTTGACAAGTGTTTTACAGCCACTTTGGAGGGTGATTTCAGTGGCACTGTAACCTACAAACTCTATCGGTTTCGGAGAGCCGCAGCAGAAGCACTAAAGCTTCTCACAGTTTTTCCAGGCAGGGTCAGAGCAAACCGAACAAAGCCAGGATTTACATCTTTGGTACATCCAATTGCCCAACTTGTATCCATTTCATGCAGCTGTTGCTGTTGAGTAAACTGTGGGCAGCAGCGAGAGGTTGACTCAGGAGTTATCACATGTCAGAGGGCTGCGTTGGCTAGAAGAGGATAATAAAGTAATAGAGACGCAGCTTGATGGCAGTCCGAAACGCTCTGACGTGGGGAGAAGGTGCCTTCTGCCTGACAAAAACTGGGGGAACTTGTTTGAAGGAGGATGAAGAAAAGCCCAGATTTCCCCCAAGCAAACACAGTGGAGCTCAAACGCTGGAAATACCTTCCGCAGCCTCTGCTCGAGCACGGCAGAGGTGGCGGTTTTTCACCCGGCTGGTTTTCAGCCCTCTTTAGCCTACGCTCTCTTAAAAGGTATTTTCAAATTGATGCGGCCAGCCTGAGTAGGCGGTGGAGCGGGTTTGGTGCTGCGCAGTATACGGTCGCTTCAGCCTGCAGTTGCCGTGAGACTATGATAAATATTGAGAATGTCGAGTTCCCCGCAGCTCCTCGGCTGCGGTCCCGGCTGCCCCAGCAGTTAGCACCTTAGAGCAGATCCGTTGTTTGGTTTTTATCTTTGCGCAGCTGCCAGACTCCAGCTCTTTGGAGCAAGGTGAAATACCGAGTCATGTTATCCCACTCTGTTTGCATTTCTGTGCCTCGCTTACTGAAGTAGTTAGGAGGCTGAGTCCTTGTTTGAAGAATGTAATTTATTATTTAGCCTTGGCAGCCAACCACTGTTTCGCTTGAGCCCTTCTTAACCTATGAAGGTCACTTGGCCGCGTGCCTGGCACAGTCATAACTCTTAACACTGACCTAATCGGTTGGGACAGCTACAGATCCAGAATTCGTGTTACAACGACAGGATGAATGCAGTGCTACAGCCAGCAGAGCTGGGAGGAGAAGCCAAGCAGGCACTCTGTCCTCCCGTCCAGCGGCATCGTTGTTATTATTAAGCAATAGGTCAGACGAGGAGTTTCTTCCCCCACATTCCTAGCTCTCCCCCTCATTTGAGGACTTGCATGGCCGCGTTTCTCACTTGGATTTGGAGAGGATTCCTTCAAGCCATTTAAATTAGTCACAGTGCCTGCTGCGTGGTGCAAGGTGCTGCTCCTTCCCCTCTTGCCCTGCGCTGATTTTTCTTCGCCGTCACGGCTCTGTCCCTCTGCCAGCCCCACAGAAGAGTGACCCTGGCTTTTTCAGTTGTCTGTAAGCGCCCTGCTAGTCTCGCTAAGGCCCACTTTGACGTTGCTGGTAGAGGCTTCAGAGCTGCTTTTGCCCTGTACAAATTTGTGAAGGTGGCCTTGATGGTTTCGGTCAGTTTTGGCATTGAAAGGATTCCACTGTCTCTGTCTTTGCACCCGGAGGAGAGCGCAGATGATGGCAGATGAGAGAACGGGCTTAGTTTTTTTGGGGGGTGGTTTGTTTTTTTCCTTGTTTGTCAAGTGAAAGGTTGGGGTGTCCCTTAATCTTTCAGGGTGGGTAATAGTATATTGCAGTTAATTCTTAGATTAAAGTAGTTTCAAGATAATTGTTTGGGATATGTAGCACCACCTGTTAAGCAATGACTGTTTTACCCATGAGGAAGAGGTAGAGAAGCTCAGGTCATCCAGTGTTGTGAGAATATGTCGTCTTAAACCCTGCCTCTTTCAATTTCTAAACAAATTACAGTCCCTCTCTTTAATGAGCAAGTGAAATATATGGCTAAAACATGCTGATTTCTCTGCCTATTTTTAAAGTTTCATTTAGTGGAACTGATGTTGGCTTACGGAAAATCCCAAATGCACTTCTCCCATCCTATGCCACCCTCCTTCCCTTGGGAACTGCAGCACAGGGCGAGCTGGCTGGAGGCTGACCGCTTTGGACAACTTGTCCTGACATGAATTAAACAAATCTGAGCAAGAACTTGTGAACCTTGATCTAAATACAGGTTACAAGTAATTGCTTGGAGTTAAGTGAAGCGACGAGGCAAAAGGGTAGCTGCAAGGAGGCATTAGACCCACGTGCTTTTAAGATGTTTATCTTCTTCGCAGATGTCCCGCCGTCTCCTGCACCTGAGGAAGAGAAAGCTCCATCTCCACCCCCTGTACCTGCTCTGAAAGCTGAACTGGAGCCTGCATCCACGGAGGTAAGAGCACATTAGGGTGATTAACTTCTGTTTTTATTCAACTTGGTGGGGATTCTCCAGCCACTTTTCGGATGCTAAGGTGGGAGGTCCTGTTTGCTTGTCAAGTCATCACGTCATCCTGCTTGAAAGAATCCACCGTGTTCACGAGTTCATTCATTTTCTGGACTATTATTTAAACTCAGCTTTTCTGCTGACATAGCGCAGTTTTCTGTTTTCTTCTCTTTTTTCCCCTCCTAATGGTTCTATGAATTGTGGCTTGTATTTTAACAGTCTTTCCTCTGAATCTTGGCCTCGGGAGTCAGGGCAGGGCCAGAAATGAAACCAGAGACTCTTGGTATTCAACCTCGTATCGCAGGAAAGCTGCTGCGTGAGGGAGGTGGGCTGCGATTGGCAAGAAGTTAACCTCTGAGCTGAGAAAATACATGTAGTTTTACTGAAAGCGCAGCTGTTTGCCGCAGCGGGAGCTCTGATGTCTTCCACACCTTGTTATTTCCTCATTCTTCGGAGGTATGATGGGGCAACCCTGGTGCCACCTTCTCGTATAAATAAACACATTTCGAAATGTCACGTGCCCCCTGTGCTGGCAGACAGGAAAGCTTACGCTCTCATTTGAGGGGTATTTTGTCTCTCTGAAATTTGTCCCGGTAGGATGGGGACAATTGTGGCATTAGCAAAAATGAGACTAGGATATCCTGGGAAGGAACAGAATTAGTTATCAAATCATGCTCAGCTTCATTAAAGAGACTAGATTTCACTCCTGGGGCTGTTGCTTTTATGACCCGTGTACGTGCATGGGGCCTTAACTCTGGATTTCTCACAATGCTGCAATGTCCTTCAGGTTTCAGCTGGAGGGAGGAAGAGGAAACGGAAGCGTGTGCTGAAATCCAAAATGTTTATTGATGAAGAAGAAGGCTGCATGGGTAAGACACCTCAGTGGAACTAACTTTATTGAAGATGTGTTGAAGATTTTTACAGGCCAGCCTCTCCCAGGCTTTGAAAAGAGGTTCACAAAATCACTTTGTTATTCCACTTCAACCTCATCCTTCCAGATTGGGGTAACTGCCCTCTGGTGAAGGCCTGGGTAGGGAGCCATGGAGCTGTGGCTGAATCCTTATTCTTTTTTGAGTATTGACAGGCTTTTCTTTCAGTTCTTCTCCCTTTCCTCCTGCCAGCATGAGCACCTCCTTCATTGGCTCACCTCTCCAAAGATACAAGCTTTTAAAGATGATGCAGAGAGAGGTCTAGGTTTTGGGATAAATTCTGGCTGGGATAAGTTGGTTGGTTGTTGGATTGGTGGTTTGGTTTGTTTTTTGGTTTTTTTTTTCCTTTGGGGGTTAAACCCAGAGCTGTGCAGCAGAGCTTGATTATACGTTAATATAAACTTTAAGTATCCCAAATAAACAAGGAGTAAGTTGGATTAAATCCTTGGGAGGGTTTCTGTTTCTGATAAGGATGGCTCTGCTTTCAGGAGGGAAGAGAGTCTCTACAGAAGTACTGAGAGCCAGAGGCTTTGAATTCCAGCCTGACTGGACACCGCTTCCTCCTGTGACCTGGAGAAAGCTGCGTAACACCACTGTACTTTTTTCCTCCTCTGTGTCCTGACATTGAAGTAGAGCTACAGGAGTTCGGATTCTTTTTCTTTTTTTTTTTTTGGTCTTTTTTTAAGGTTTTAAAAATGTAAGAGGGTGGTATGTGTTTTTTGTAGCGCTGTTGTCAGCTCAATTATATGGGATGCTTAACGTTCTCCAGCCTTGCTGATCTGAGTAGATGTCAAGGGAGCTCAGCCAGTTCTAGGAGGAGATCTGTGGCCGTTGTACAGGTTTGTCGTTGTGCATAAGCGTAGATAGATAACGGGCTTGCTTGGCCCAGATGTGGAGCTGCCTGGACGGGAGTCAGCTTGTGTCCGTTTGCACCTGCCTGTGTAGTTGTATCTTATGTTTCCTATTAACGTTGTGTGTCTCCTTTAAAGAAGTATAAAGCTAGCACTCAGCAACTGGCTGCGCTAGTCACTGAAATCTCGAGTACTGGATTTTTGTCAAAGAATTGGACTCGCACAAAGTTATTGACTGCTTTGGCTGGGTGCGTTATGGGGTGTTTTGCTCTCCCATCCCAGATAGAACCATTAAAACACTTGGAAGGAAAATGGAACAAAAAAAAAGCATTAGCTGGGGAGTTGAGTTGAACAAGGTCTGCATCCAGAGCTTGCAGTAATGACTGTTCCGGGTTCAGCTTCCAGCAAAGAGTGCTCTTCTCTTTCTCTTCAGCCCTTTCCAAACATACCAGGGCTGGGAAGATTGCCTTTCTTTCTCTTCTTCCCACCCCCAAGGGGTTTAATAGTCTCTTGTGAAACCCGGACCTTTGGTTTTACAGTTGATATCCACTACCATTTTATGAAAAGGGAAATGCAAGCCCCTGTTGTGCCTCTGGGAGACAGATCCTCCGGGAGGGAGGGAGGAATGGAGGTGGGATACCGAGGAACTGGGTAAGGAGGAGATGCTGCTCTCTGTACTGAAAATCTACCAGGCTGTTGCACAGAACTTACTGTCTGGTTATTGTCCAGTTTCCCTCCTCCCTTCCCTTCCCCACCCTTTCCATGCACAAGCCTAATCATTCAAAGGCTAAATAACTTGCAAATCTCCCAGGCTAATGTAAATTGTTGTTATTCTTTGACATATAGGAGCTTTTTTCCCCCCTCTCCCTGCTGTCTTTTTTTTTTTTTAAGCAAGGACTAGATTATAGAGACATCAAATCCTAACATTAGGCTTAGGCTTTACTGTATATTTCTCCATGATTTTAAGCGATCATTTTCACAATAGCTGCAATAGCAAGGAATTGGTGTCAAAAAGCAAAACTAATTTAGGGATTAGCCCTGAGGGGAAATTGAGCAATTAAAGTATCTGTGGAGTTAAGCACAAGGCATGTTACCACGCATCAACAGGGACTCGGTCGAGTCTATAGCAAAGGGGAATTATTGAGGTTTAAGCTAGTGCATTTCTACCTCGCACTTTCTAAAGCTTTAAAAAACGCACATGGAGTTGTACTTTGGAATATATCTGCATACACTGTAGGTAAATTTGTTCATACAGCACTGGTTTAAGTTAGAGCTCACATAATTTGAGTTACCATGATTTAGCGAGCGATCATGTGAGCTGAGCATCAGTAACTATCTGTGTGCCCGTAGCTGCTGCAAATACAGAATTTTTAAGTTCAGCTGAGATCTCAGTAAAAGAAAGTTGATCTAAGCTGTGGTATCTTGCAATTAGAAGGGATTAAGTGCACGTTTTTGGAGTTACCACTGATTACTGACAGGGGTGACAACACAATAACTTTTCAAAGCTCAATAAGTGGCCAGTGGTCTGTTAAAGCTGCTCACTGAAAAGCCAGTTGCCTCCGAAAGGGAGGTGAGCTTGGGTTTACAGTCCGTGTTTGAGCATCCGCTAGCGCTGCGGAGCAGGTTTCCTACCATTCCTCTTCCCGGACTCCAGTTACGTAGAAAACCTTATTTAATTTGATGCATTAATACAAGTGAAAGCCAGTTTCCCAGAAGAAGGGAAGTTAGGACATCTGTTTGAAAGAATACAGTTGCTAAAGAAAAATGACTTACTAGAAGAATACCAGAGCGCTGCTGGGAAAGCTGATATAACAACATTTACTAGTATCTAACGATGGCTTTCATCAGCGGAGCTGACTTCAGTTTAATTTCCGTGAGCATTGTTTTACGTCCCTTAGCTTTCCATCACCCGACGCTGACGGCAGCGAGCTGGCAATCCCGTTCAGTCACAGTCCTTGATTTCACTCACGGGTTTGGTTTTATTATTTTTTTTTTTTAAGGGATTTCTTTATATTTGCCCTGCTTGCCCACCGGTATAGAAAGAAGCTGCCCCCAGGGTTTTGTGCTCCTTCTCTTTTCTCTGAGATGCTCTGCGTTTGCTTTGCTCTTCCCTGACCGTTTGACGTGCACGGTGCTGGTGAGGGAGGGTTGGGTCTGTCTCTGGATTGTCTTGTCTGGATTTCGGGACAATCTGATTGCTTTGGCCCCTGTGGAAATCGGGTCAAGTCAAAATGGTGGGTTTTAACCTTAAAATAGATGTTCTGTCATCTAATGCTAAACTACATATTCTGATCTCGTTCAGATTCGTCACTTTAGCTGCTTGTCAGCCTGTGCAAGACGCATTGATGGCTGCAGGCCAGTCCCTGGTAGAGAACTGTCGTAGCTGTGGAGGTCTTCAACGCTGTTGACCCTCGTTTCTAGAAGAGGGCAACGCTTGAACAGATTTGGAGGGGGAACTGTCCTCTCGAGGGCCCTTCCCGGTGGGGAGCCTTGGGCTGCTGTTGTTTAGGGTGTGCATATGGCCAGTGAATGAATGTGTGTGGTGACACTAAGCCGTTTTGAAAGAGCTGGATGACATTAAAGCTCCCCGAGTCGTTAGTACTGACAAACAAAGAGGGACTGGTGGAGGATGTTAAGGTTGGGGGCAGCCACGGCTGCAGTGATTGAGAGAAGAGGTAGAGTTCGGGATTAAGTGCAGAATGCGCATAACGACAAGTAGGATTGAAACCTTGTAATTATTGCAAGGCTGAGGGAGTTGGGGCTTTTTAGTTTGGAGAAGAGCAGACTGAGGGGGGATCTCATCAATGCTGATTAAATCCTTCAAGGGAGGGTGCCAGGGGGATGGGAACAGTCTGTTTCCAGTGGTGCCCAGTGACAGGACAAGAGGGACCGGGCACAAAGGTGACCATGGGCAGTTCCATCTCAACCTGAGGAGGACCTTCTCTGCTGTGAGGGCGGCAGAGCAGTGGCATAGGCTGCCCAGAGAGGTGGGGGAGTCTCCCCCTCTGGAGCCATTCCAAACCCGCCTGGACACCGTCCTGTGCCACTGCTGGAGGTGCCCCTACTCTGGCAGGGGGTGGCACTGGGGGAGATCCAGAGGTCCCCTCCAACCCTGACCAGTCTGGGATTAACCTGCCATCTTACACTTTAAGAAAGAGGGGAGGCAGTTTGACTCCGTGTATGGAAAGCCAGTCCAGTCACCTGGATCTACTGCATAACCTTGAGCGATGGACTTCATTCCTGTCTCTGGCATGTGCTCCTTGAACCCAAAATGCTCATTTCCAGAAACGCAGTGGGAAGGCTGCAGTGGGGACCTCTCTGCTCTTTGCTACACAGGCTTAACCGTCATCATGTGTTCCTCTTGTCTTTTAACCAGTGACAGAGAAGGTTTACGAGAGCGAATCCTGTACGGATAGCGAGGATGACTTCGCCAAGTCCAAGCCACCAGCTGCACACAAACAGCCTGCGCCGCCTGCGAAGAAGGAACCAAAGGAAGAAAGGAAGAACCTGAAGAAAGGGGCAGCTACTGCCAACAGAGCCAACAAACAGGTCTCCATCATGGGTTTTTTTCAGAAGAAATGAACGGGGTCTTTCTCCCGGTCCTCTTGGCAGCTTGGGAGCATTGCTCTTTTTGTGTGGCTTTTCTGAAAGCTGCTGCGTTGGAGGAGAACAACATGAAATCTTCAGTTACGTAAGATATCTTGCTTACTGTGTAAGTAAGCCCTCTGGACTAGATTTTTGTATGGGAGAAAAGTTTTATTTGTTGCTGCAGTAATTTCAGTCGTCTTTACGAAGCAGTATGGCAATCGCCAGCCAGAAGCAGAATCTAAAGGAACTCTTGAAAGACTGTTAATCTATTCACATGAAATTTTTATTTTTTTATGCAGCCTCTCACCTGTTGGGTGCTGAAGATATTTGTTCCGCGAGTGGTAGATGGACTAAATTAGGAGTCGAGTTGTGGCGCTTTCCCCCCCACCCCCTCTTTTTACACCCCCAACTCTCCTGATTGATCTAAATGCTCACGTCGGTGAGAAGCTGTAACGTAGCAGGTCTTCAGGCGTGCACACAAATACCGAACATCTGCTTCAGCTTTAACTGAATGAAATGAACTTAATTTTCCCCCTAAGACTGGTAAATAGTTTTTGCTCTGCCTTTCATAATCTTTTTTTGGACAAAGCAGCTCATATAAAATTCTCTTACTCTTTTCTTCCTTGAACGTATCCTCTGTAAATTGCTCAGATGCCTAATTATAGAGCGGGACGCTGTTGGTGCTCTGTCTTTGCAAAAAAACATCGTTGAGGCTTCCCACACAATTGGCTCCAGTGTAACTGGGGGAAGGCTTCGCTGTTATTGGGAAAGCAACTGCGTCTTTAACCTTGAAAATTAACGAGTCAAAGGGCAGGGTGATTAGAGGGCAGTTCTGATAACTGCCAGCCAGGTACCTGCTGTCGTAAGCTGTGAAGGATTGCACGCTGCTTTTTGGGTTTGTAGGTTTTTGGTTTGCCTGAAGTTTTCTTTTTACAGGCATAAACCAGACAACAGCAGAGTTGTTTGCTAGGCTGTCTCGTCATCTGCCTGTTGAAGGAAGTGTGTCACAGCAAATGGTCCTGAGGAACCAGTTATTGGAGATGAATAAAGCACTGCAGTCCTGTTAATCAGAAATGAGTCGTGGTTTTGGATCCCTCCTGACTTTTCTGCTGCTAAATTTGATAGATATATGTAAAAAAGCCAGATTTTTCCAGAGGATGGGTGCTGAGCGTTTCTGAAGCGTGGCCTGGTGAAGGCTCCCGAATGGGCAACTGGTGTCATCAGTGGTTGTTTGAGTGGTGTCAGGCCAACGTACTTATGGATATTTATGTAGACATTGGTATTCAAAGCGTTTGTGGTTGGCAGAAAGGCAGATAAAGTCTGAAGAGTGTGAACCAAGGAAGAAAATCTCTTCAGGCACCAAGCTGAAAGTGTTCCGACCTGTGGGCCGGACCAACCGAGTGTATTTACAGTCCTTCTGACCAGGAGAACAGGTCCGTGACTTGAGAAATTTGAACGCGCACCTGATAGTGACCAAGAGTTGACTGCGTTGAAGTCACTTCACCCAAGGCAGCTTGCACCCCCGGCACACGTGAGAGGATCTGCTTCAAACCAGCCAGCGTCTCTGCATCTGTGCCTGTGTCCCAGTTGGGTGGGTTCAGCTGCGCACCGTATGGATATCTATTCACATGAAATTTCAGGGGTCTCGGGGCTCTTCAGGGGTCACCTCGTAGCTCAGCGCTGTCCCCACGTAGCTGCCCGTAAGCGTTCAGAACTTAAACTCAGTGCTTTCTGAGTTGGAGATGTATAGGGGAAAATAATGGGAAGACGGGCGAGGGAAGGCAGACGTGGTGCGGTACTCACAGACATCCACGCGTGGAGCCTCCTGTGCAAGCTGGAACAGGTTTTGTGCTCTTGTGGTACGTTGGAGTGTCGTGAGCAGGGAAGAATGAACCACCTTGTTCTAACTTTTATGAAGAAAATTTAACTGTTAAAAAAAAAAAAAATACTGCTGTAGCGTTTCTGTTTTTCTTGGTAGAATTGGGGGTGTATTTTGAGAAGTAATAAGTACAAAACCCATTAAATAAAGTTTGGTTTTTTTTCTTTTGTCTTTGTTATTCTGTAAATTACTTCTAATGGTCACTGTGACATTGGAGTGCATGGAAGAGTAGCACTGGGGAGGTGGGTAAAGAGATCTTCCACGGCCACCAGGGCTGCAAGCATTAAACGGAGGGGTTTTGAGCACCCGAAATGAGTGCGAGAACATCTCAAACTGTCAGGCTCTGTATCAAATTGACCCTTTGAGTCTTATTCCAAACCCTGAGAGGACGTGGTGTCCTGGTGTTCTTGCACCTCACCTCTACCGTGGTCGCTGGAGCTCGCTGCTCCACCCCGACTCCCTCTATAACCAGATCAACGTCATAGGCGACTTCCTCAGGAAAATGACTTAATGTCTGAAGAAGCAGGACATGGGCGAACTTCAGGCTTCCAAAAATCATGATCTAATATTCCCCCCCCCTACCTCCTCTGCTTCATGGGCTGCCAGCCCCAGGGGGCCTCGGGTCCCTTGGCGAGACTGGAGCGGTGTCCCCAGGCACAGGGCTGCGTCCTTGAGCTGCTGCTCAAAGGGAGAAGGTTCCTTCTCGCTGCCGTGGGCAGATGTCACCCATTTGGCACCCGGTGGCTGGTGGGGGGGAGGAGATGTCTGGGAGGCAGCTCTGAGCCAGGTCCAGGGAGCACATCTGCCTCCTACTCAGCTCAAGACGCTGTGGTGATGGTTGGAAGGGTCCAAAACCTCATCCTGGAGATAAGGGAATCTTCCAGGGATTTCCCCTGCTCTTCCCCCTGCGTCTCCCTTCTGCGTCACCCCAAAAAGGTGGTGGGAGAGGATGTTTAATTTAATGTTCTCAGCTAAATAGCCCATTTTATGGTGGTTCTTTGCTCCTTGAAAGCCTTTTTTTTTTTTTTTTTTCCAGACAGAGAGAGCTTCACCTTGTTTTGCAGGTGGGGTGAGAAGATGAAGAAGTTGTACCATCAGATACTCCGGGACAAAACCACTGATGCTCTGACCCAACGACCACCTGCGCCCCTGGAAGGGGCTAGAAACACTGCTCCTAGGGATGAAAATTCCCCGTCGCTGCTTTGGGAGGCAGCCGAGCTGATTTACAGCCCTCCCTTCCCCCCTCCCCCCCC
>NW_009649852.1:1424173-1424763 GCF_000708025.1 Charadrius vociferus | reverse complement strand
ACGCAGCTCGGGGAGGCCGAGCGCCGGCGGAGGAGAGCGGACGTTTGCCAGGGCCGTGCGTCAGCGCCTCGCTTCGTCCCCATCCATGGGGAACGGGCTGCGGCACCCCGGGGTGGTACTGGGCCGGATTCGGGGCATCCCCGGCCATGTCGAGGTGCGGTTTGGTGGCAGCGGGTCACGGCATCTGCAGCCCTCGATGCTGAGATCCCCGTGGAAGCTCAGTGGTGGCTCTCACCTCATTAACAACCCCGTGGACGCTACAGGATGGGGCAGAGTGGCTGGAAAGCTGCTTGGAGGAGAAGGACCTGGGGGTGTTGGTCAACAGCCGGCTGGATATGAGCAGGCAGTGTGCCCAGGTGGCCAAGAAGGCCAACAGCATCCTGGCCTGTATCAGGAATAGTGTGGTGAGCAGGACTGGGGCAGTGACCGTCCCCCTGTCCTCGGCACTGGTGAGGCCCCTCCTTGAGTGCTGTGTTCAGTTTTGGGCCCCTCACTAAAAGAAGGACATTGAGGTGTTGGAGCGTGTCCAGAGAAGGGCAACGGAGCTGTGAGGGGTCTGGAGCACACAACTGATGAGGAGCGGCTGAGGG
>NW_009649852.1:1419135-1424091 GCF_000708025.1 Charadrius vociferus | reverse complement strand
GGTGGACTTGGCAGTGTTGGGTTGATGGTTGGACTCGATGATCTTAAAGATCCCTTCCAACCTAAGCGATTCTATGATGCTCTGTCCCTCCCAAGCGCTGCCCCATGCGGTGGCCGCTTCAGCTGGGGGAGGATTTAAAAGGCATTAAAACGGGTGGTTCGCACCGGCCCCGCAGGGCGCCGTGCTGCTGCCTTGATCTCGCTTGGGTTGGTTTTTTTTCCAAGGTGCGTAGAGCTGAAGGGAAAAAGGTTTTTGCGTGTGGCACTGGGTGGATGACCCCCTGTGTCTCGCCAGCTCTGCTCTCCTTCTGAAATCAGTCCCTCCACACTGGTGGGAAGGTTTCACCCATCCTTCGTCAGAGCGAACAGCGAAGCCGCTCGTGGCCACAGCCAGCGGCAGGGACTGCTGCGCCAGCATCCCCATCCCGAGGAAACTGCTGCTGAATCGGCCAACGATGGGTCCTTTGAGCCTTGGAAAAAGGTGCTGGAGACACAGGGGACTTGGGGAGAGCTCCTGAGGAACCAACCCTTTGGGCTTACAATGCTTTAGAGACCTAAACCATTCTTCCCGGCACCAAGAGCTGCCAATTCGCGATCCAGCAACCATGCGAGGGTAAAGGCAGGTGGCTGAGAGAAATTCAGGGCTACAGGTTGCTCGTATAGGCACTGATTATTTCAGATATTTCGGTGGCTTCTGTCAAGAAGGTGGAGACGGTTCTGCTGATCCCACTTGGCCGACCGGCAGGGACTGGGTCGAAGGATGGGGTTAAATGCAAGGCAGTGGGGCTGAAGTCCAAGTGAGTTTTGGAAATACCGTCGTCCCCCCCCACAAAGGAGAGTCTTTATCCTTGTCTCAGCTCCAAGTGTCACACCAGGGCAGGTAAGAGCAGTCAGCGCTGTCACTGGACCAAGATGGGCCATGTCGACCTCTGACAAGGTCCAGTTCCTCACCTATCCCTGGTCTTCGACTATTTTAAGGAAAGTCCATCTCTGGAGCCCTCAACATAAGAAGAACATGGACATGTTGGAGCAGGGCCAGAGGAGGCCCCGGAGATGCTGGGAGGGCTGGAGCCCCTCTGCTGGGAGGACAGGCTGGGAGAGTTGGGGGGGTTCAGCCTGGAGAAGAGAAGGCCAAAAAGGGGAGAGCTCAGAGCCCCTTCCAGTGCCTAAAGGGGCTCCAGGAGAGCTGGGGGGGACTCTGGGTCAGGGAGGGGAGCGATGGGACAAGGGGGGACGGTTTGACACTGTCAGAGGGGAGATTGAGATGAGATGTAAGGAGGAAATTGTTGCCTGTGCGGGTGGTGAGCCCCTGGGGCAGGTTGCCCTGAGAAGCTGTGGCTGCCCCATCCCTGGAGGTGTTCAAGGCCAGGTTGGACGGGGCTTGGAGCAACCTGGGCTGGGGGGAGGTGGCTCTGCCCAGGGGGGTTGGAACGAGATGATCTTTAATGTCCATTCCAACCCAAACCATTCTATGATTCTGCCCATGTTCTTGTCCCCTGGCTGTGAGGCACCAGAGATGCTGAGTTTCAGCAGAACTTCTCCCAGTATTGCTGGTGCCATTATTTGATGTTTTCAGCCCATGTCCTACCAAGAACTGTGCACAGATTGCATGTCTTAATTCATTATTTTAGTTTTTCTAAGACATTTCCCATCTTAAATCGCATCTTCTGCTGGGCTCAGAGGGGGTGTTCAGTGTCTGGAAACTGCCTGGATCATCCCAAAAGCTCCTGGTTTGGAAACCAGCAGCACACCAGGGCAACACAGGTCTGGGAACCCTGAGCCACTCCTCTAATTTTGGGGCTGGATCTCACATCAAAAGCTGGCCCTGCTCTGGGGCTCGGACCAGAGACCTCGAGGGGTCCCATCCAGCATCCACAAGTCTGGAAATTAAACTGGCAGCTGTGCAAAATCACTGCAACAATATTTAAGCCCCTCTGTGGTGGTCTTTGAGGTGGAGCTCATCCGTGTGGGGTGGCTGCTGAAATTCCCACTCTTTTGGGCTGCGGTGTGGCATGTTAGATGTCTGCAGCAGAAAAACACAGCAAAAGGTGCCCAGACAGGGCGAGGGATGAGCACAAGGGCACAGCCCCTAAGAGAGCCAACCCAGAGAGCATCACCAGGATCTTCAAGTTGGTAGAGAGGAGAAGGGAGCAAAGTTGCAAAATGCAAGGAGAAAAAGCAGCTGTGGGATTTCGGAGATGTTTTCTCCATATCGTCCTCTCACGGTGCGTACCGCATCCTCCCCTCTCACAGTGGGTACCACTTCCCAATCCCACGGTGGATAGAACCATAGAATGGTTTAGGTTGGAAGGGACCTTAAAGACCATCTATTTCCACCCCCTGCCCTGGGCAGGGACACTTCCCACCAGCCCAGGTTGCTCCAAGCCCCGTCCAACCGGGCCTTGACCGCCTCCAGGGATGGAGCTTCCACAACTCCTGCAATTGGGTACCGCATCCCAATCCTGTGGTGGGTACCACATGCAATAGCCCAGGATCCCATCCCACTCATTGAGCCACAAGGGCACCAGGACCATGATGCTGTGGGAGATAAGCCATTCTGCCCGGGTGCTGAACACCCCACCATGGGTGCTGAGCATCCCCCAATCTTGGTGCTGAGCACCCTGGGGCCCTCGGGGCTGAGCATCCCCCCCAGGTGCTGAGCATTCTTCCTCAGGGCTGAACAACCTTTCTTGATGCTGAGCATCCTCCTTGGGGCCTGACCACCACCTTGGGTGCAGAGCGTCCCCTTGGGTGCTGAGCACCCTTCTTCAGGGCTGAGCATCACCCAACCTTGGTGCTGAGCATCCCACCTTGGTGCTGAGCATCTCCCTTGATGCTGAGTACCTTCCCTCGGGGCTGAACATCCCACCTTGGTGCTGAGCATCCTCCCTCGGGGCTCAGCAGCCCCGCTGGCGCTATGCCCTTTTACGCATCTCCTTCATCTCCTTGCGGCCACGTCCATGGCTCATGGCGGACCATGATGTCCCTGTCCCCACCAGCATCCTCAGAGCCGCGGCTTCCGCGCCGCCCGGCACGTCCCCAGCGCTTGTTTACTCCTCACGTCCCGCCGCGTCGCTTCACCCCAAGCGCTTCCTGGGCTGGTGTCTGAAAATAGCTATTTTTAACCTTTTAAAAATAGAAAGTCTCGTAGAATAGCAGCTCCTGTTTTTCCATTCCCTTCTCATTTCATCTTACGGCGAAGGAACCCGAGCCGGGCTGCACCAGGGGTGGTGGGAACCCAGCCCCGTAAACAGGCTCCTGCAAACCGGGCGCTGGGGGAAAACACACGTGCGTCTTGAGAACGAAAAGAAAGGAAAAAAAGAGAAGGGGGGTGGGAAAAAAACCAATAGAAAGGCTGTCCACCTTTCATACGGAGCCTTATTTGGTATTTTCATGAAAAGTTATATCTTCACACTGTAAAAAGTGCCACTTATTACTCATGCTTTACTAGGTAAGTGTATTTTCCTTGGCATCAAGCGCGTTGGGTGTTTTTTTTTTTTTTTTTTCTTCACTACTCCCGTACAAACTATTTCGAAGGTCTCATTAGTTGCTCCATCAGAACTGGCACTTTTTGCCGCTGTCTGGAGGACCGGTCTATTAAACCCGAGACAGAACCGCTGTTTGTTCGGTAAATATTAGGCTTGACTTCACGGGACTGTAAAATTACAGCGCGGGTGTCCCGCGACGGGGGCGCACAGGGCAGCCTTTCAGCCCCGGTAACCGGTCGCTCCGGCGCCGGCCGCTGCGTGGATGTGGATGTCACTCCATCCATGGATGAGGGGATGTCACCCTGTCCTCGTGGCACTGCTTGTGCATGGGCATCATCCATCCCACGTATGGGTGTCGCCATCTCTACGCACACACAGTCCTCTTGGTCACAGCATACGCGTGGACATCAGCGTGTCCCCATGTCACTAGTGCATGGACATCACCCCATCCCGTGGTCACTACAAGTGCATGCATGTCACCCTGTCCCCACAGTCACTGTGTATGTGTAGATGTCACCGTGTCCCTGGGATCACTGCACACAGGGGGACATCACCCTGTTCCCATGTCACTACCTATGCATGCTGTCCATGCACCCTGTCCCTGTGGCCACGTGGACTTCGATCCATCCCAAGGTGACCACATATGCACATGTGTCACTGTCATCGTGCACTCAATGATGTCAAGCTGTCCCCATGATCCCTGTGCACACACATGGATGTCATCTTCTCCCAGGGTCCCTGCACACACAGGGACATCACCCTGCCCCTGTGGTCACTACGTGCACATGGACATCACCTTGTCCCAGGGTCATTACATACACATGAACAACAACTTGTCCCGAGTTCCCTGCACACACATGGACATCACCTTGTCCCCAAGGTCACTACATACATATGGACATCACCTTGTCCTAAGGTTCCTGCATATACATGGATGTCACTTTGTCCCCATGGTCACTACATACACAAGGATATCACCTTGTCCCAGGGTCCCTGCACACACATGGACATCACCTTGTCCCCAAGCTCACTACACGTACATGGACATCACCTTGTCCCAAGGTCCCTGCATACACATGGATATCACTTTGTCCCCATGGTCACTACATACACATGGACATCCACTTGTCCCCAATGTCGCTGCATGTACATGGACCTCACCTTGTCCCAGGGTCCCTGCACACACATGGACATCACCTTGTCCCCAAGCTCACTACACGTACATGGACATCACCTTGTCCCAAGGTCCCTGCACACACATGGACATCACCTTGTCCCCAAGCCCACTACACGTACATGGACATCACCTAGTCCCGAGGTCCCTGCACACACATGGATGTCACTTTGTCCCCATGGTCACGACCCACACGAAGACACCACCTTGTCCCCAGGGCCACTACATGCACACAGATCTCACCTTATCCAAGGTCTCCGCGCACACACACACACACAGAGACACCACCCTCCAC
>NW_009649852.1:1402033-1419049 GCF_000708025.1 Charadrius vociferus | reverse complement strand
GCCTGGCCCCGGGCCCGGGGCTCAGCGCGAGCCGCGGTTCCCAGCCGCTCTAAAAGCCAGCTTTGTGTTTTACAGCCGGGCCCTCGCTTGGCATACGATTTTAATTAGAGTCTGGTTACACGGCTCGGCAGATGTGGAATGTATTTCTTAGCCCAGGTGGAATAAATCTATTGCCATAAAACCAACCCCCCTGTTATTAAATTCTCCCTTCTAAATAGCCCAGTATTGAGATGCGCGGCCCCCCGGGCCCCCCGTCCGCACCCCCTCAATGCAAACCCTTCTCTAAGTGCTTAATGAGCTTTAATTTTATGGTATTCCCTGGCTGTATGAAACGGGCTTCTGGTCCCAGTGCAGGTTGTCGGCTACCGGCCCTGTTGTGCCAGGGGGTGCAGGCTGCCGGGGAGGACCCCGGCGTGGGGGGATCGGTCAGCCCCACGGCCAGTGGGGGGTTTTGGGGGGTTGGCACAAGTGTGTCACCCCACCCCACCCCCAGAAGGGGATGTTTGGGGTCGGGGACGGCAGAGCTCAGCGCCGGCTGCTGATGGACCATCGTGCCATCCCCAGTGAGAAGGATGCTCGTGGGGACCAGTCCCCCCAGTTTGGAGACCCACATCTGCCAGGGGGGCACAGGGACCAGCTGCGAGGTCCCAGCCACCCCGGGGACAACCCTGCTCTTCCCAGCTCCCCTGGGGTGCACAGGATGCCCACGAGCATGTCCCTGGGGATGAGGCCCATCCATGGCCCTTGAAACACCCCAGCGTGGGGAGCGATGTGGGCAGAGCCACTCGGGGAGGCAGGCAGAGGCATTAACAGGGTGATCTGACCCCAAAATCCAGGATCTCATCCCCTTGCATCTCAGCCACGGTCCCCAACGTCCACTTCTCCATCCCCAGGCCACCCCTGGCCAAGCCACCCCCAGGGAGGGGACAAAGCCCCTGGACAAGGTGCCCAGCGTGGCCGCTGCCAGCATGGCTGCTCATCCCTCGCCGTGGACACGGTGTCATGGTGGGTCCGGCTCAGTGCCACGTGGTGCCTGCCCTGTGCCCAAGCACGCGACGCCAGGAATTAACTCACGGGGACGTTATCATGACTCTGACAGCGAAACAACCACCCCACGGTCCCATCCTCGCCCTCCCTGGGAACGGGGCTGAAACGGGATGCTACACCCGCTGCGGGATGCTGAGGTGCGATGGAGCTGGGAGGATGAGGACAGAGCATCCCGTCCCCAAGGAATTACATCTTCTCCACCTCCCCTCTGTGTTGCGGCTGCCAGGGGGGCTGCTTGCAGGTTTCTGGGAGTCGTTTCCATGGGTTTGGGGGCTGCACCCCAGCACACAGCCCCCCCTGCCACTCTCACAGCACACCATCACAGAGCAACCACTGAACCTGCTCACCCATGTCCTGCTAAATTTGGGCTCACCCAGCGTGCTAAATCTGGGGTCTTGAAAACTTTGGACCTGTTTCTCCAAGAACAGACCTGACTCTCCTCCTCCTCCTCCATCTACTCCCCATCATCATCCTTCTCCATCACTGCTCCTGCTCACTCACCACCATGATGTCTTCTGCTAAGTCAGCCATCCCCATCATACATTTTAAATAATAATATTAAAATAATAAGATTTATTATTCTTATAATGATGGATTTCTGGCATTCTTCCCATCCCACATGGCCACGCTCGAGCCCACGGGACCGCATCTCTCCAGCCCTTTACCAGCACTCACCATGTTCCCTGGTGCTCAGCCACGGGGCTGAGCTTCTGAAAGGACTTTAGGAGTAAATTTGGGTGGGATGGGACCTGGCTGACGTGCTGCAAAGGATCCCAACAACATCACCCTCAGCTATCCTCACCCACCCCCATCCTTATATCGCAGGGATACCTGCTGTAGGGGTGTCCCTATCACCCCATATCACCCCGGTTTTGGCCATGAGGATGCCAGTGGAGATGTTGTCAAAAGCTTTGCTAAAATCCCAGTGTATCCCATCCCTGGCTCAACCCACACACGTGCAGCTGGAGGTCAGGTTGGTCTTGATCCACACTGCCTGTCCTCATCTTCTTCTCACCCTTCACTTGGAGGTGACGTTCCCCAGCTTGGATAGATTAGCGGTGGCAGGAATGAGATCGTCAGTGCTTTGGCCCCAGATGCAAATGTTCTGCCCTGCTCAGGGATGGAGCAGAAAAGCAGTGCTGATGCGTGTGCTTGGGGGCACGCAAATCCTTGCCACCGCCAAAGGAGAGGCCGTGCCTGCTCCTGCTGGGTCTGTAGTGCTGTCCACCACAGTCCAGGGATGGGCCATCTGTGTCCATCCCACACCAGAGTTGACAGTTGGGTTTATAAAGCTGCTCTAACCCTGGAATAAAAAAGGCTTTGCCGTGTCCAGGACTGGCTGGATCCTGGGTCAGAGCCGAGTGATGGAGAGAAAAATCCTGTTCCTTTGGTGTGGGAAGCAGCATTTCGGTCTCCTGGGCTGGTCGAGCATTCCCCCATGACACTCCACCAGGCTGGAGAAAGCCTCTAAATGCTCCCTGAGACAGAAACTCAGAAACATAGTTTAAAGAACGTGGAGTTTGAGACCACACCTGGTATACTGTGTCCAGCTCTGGAGCCCCCAACATAAGAAGGACACGGACCTGGTGGAGCAGGGCCAGAGGAGACCACAAATATGCTGCGAGGGCTGGAGCCCCTCTGCTGGGAGGACAGGTTGAGAGAGTTGGGGGTGTTCAGCCTGGAGAAGAGAAGGCTCCAGGGAGACTTTATAGCAGCCTTCCAGTGCCTAAAGGGGCTCCAGGAGAGCTGGGGAGGGACTTTTTACAAGGGCATGTAGCGATAGGATGAGGGGGAATGGCTTCAAACTGGAAGAGGGGAGATTTAGATGAGATCTTAGGAAGAAATTGTTGCCTGTGAGGGTGGTGAGTCCCTGGGGCAGGTTGCCCCGAGAAGCTGTGGCTGCCCCATCCCTGGAGGTGTTCAAGGCCAGGTTTGCCGGGGCTTGGAGCAACCTGGGCTGGTGGGAGGTGGCCCTGCACAGGGCAGGGGGGTTGTAAGGAGATGATCTTCAAGGTCCTTTCCAACCTAAACCATTCTATGGTTCCATGAAAAAAGCAGCATTTCTAACAAAATCCCCGAGGGCTCTTACTCCAGGGGAGGCTGAGGGGGGGTCTCACCCACTCTGGTGCAAATCAGGAGTAATGAGGGGTCAAAGGCGTTCCTGCAGGTCTGCAGCAGTGAATTAAGACCTTCTGCAAGATCTTGCAGAGGCCAAATTTATGAGTGTGTTCAAATAGGGACCAGGTGAGTACATGGAGCTGCTGGTGGCTATTGAGCACAGTGGTTTTTGGATGTCACATCCACCTCCAAGCCCTGACTCATCTCTGCCCAGGAACCGGGGGGGGGTACCCCAAGGAAGGGGCATCTCCTGCCAACCCTGTATTTTGTGGTTTTCCTTAATTTGGGGAGACAAGGCTAGCGGGGGGGGTTGTCTGCATGCTCCCCTCCAGCAGGCCAAGCAGTGCCACAGATGGTGCTCAGCAACTTCAAAACTCACTGCAGGGGAAAAGAAACCCCAAGAAATAGCATCTGCTCCCCAAGATCCCACCTCTCCCAGCAGGGACCATGGGCTGGAAAGGGGAGTAGACTCTGGCCTTCTGGCGTCAAAGCAAGGGCTGGAGCCCACGTCAAAACCTGGAGAGCTTCGTGAACCATCACAACACTCCGTTGGGCCTCTAAAGAAGCTCTAGGATGTCTAACAAAAAATAGATTATAGAAGGTAGGAGGAGATGACACGGGAGAGGAACATGCACAGATACATGGTGCACCCAGGGACCTGCTGAGTCCTTCCCATGGGAACACCGGGATATCATTTCCCAAAAATCTCCCACTGCACCATCCCAAACCAAGAAGTTTGAAGAAGAAAATCCCAAGGTTTTTTGGGGTTTTTTTTGGGGGGGGTTGCAAGAGATGCCTCCTCCTCCCTCCCCTTACCTTGGCGTAAAAGGAATAAAACCGCAGGCTCTGTGAAACGCAGAGCCTGAGCCCTCCCCACCAATTCCCGGCTGGGAGACTTGGCGCTGGGCTCACCCATAAGTTTTCCCCCAGCTGGCCTCTCTTCTGGCCTGCTGGCTGGTATTTTGCAATTGCTTTTGTGCCAAGGAGCTGCAGATGACGTTATCCCTCTTCCCCAGACCAGGTGTGGGGAGCACGGCTGCTCCCTGGGGGTGCAAAACCTCATGGGGGGAGATGGACCATGCCCACTGGGAACAGGGACCCCGGAGCTGGTAAGAGCATCACCCAAGGTTTGTTTTGGAGCACCACGCAGAGATCGGGCTACTCTACTGCTGGTCTTATCAAAAGAAAGAGCAAAGAGCTACAACAGAGCTATGGCTGCAAGTCCCAGCTCCCATCACTTCTCCATGTGAGGCCCAGCCCATTCATCTGTCTTCTCCTAGGACCTGCAACATGACCTCGAGGGGCACCAAGTCCCTTGGAAGCTAGCCGGCAGCCAATTCAACCCAGATGTCCCCATCCCAACCAGCACACACGCTGCCTAGCCAAGGAAAAGCGGTAAAACTCAAGTTTTGAGTCATGGGAAAATGATTCCTCCAAGGCAATGACCAGCTAGAAAGGGTTAAATTGCCATTTCAAAGGCAAAACCTCCCTCAAAATCCTTTTGGCTGCGTAGGCTTAAACCTCAGCCATGCCAACATGAAAGACAACACTCCCTCCGATTCCAGGATTTTTAACCGAAATTTTAACCAAAAATGCTCAGATCTGCAGGGCAAGTTCAAGGGCAAGAGGCACCCAAATGCTTTTGGGGATTCTGGTCATCCTGGGCCAGTGGTTGGTGAGGCTGATCTGGAAATCCAATGCCAGTCATACGTTCTCTTACTTATTAGTAGATCAACACTGTCTGGAGAGTTTGTTCTAGTTATTTTGGGTATCTATCACAACCTGGTGGTCATTTAAATGAAGGGCCAAATTATATCCACCCCTAACTGACCTTTTTTGTTGGTTTTGCTGATTCAGATCCAGCTTCAAATGCCAATAATCCATCTCAGGCAGTCAGCAAAGTAATTTGCAGCTCTCCCTTGGAAAACTCTTGGCCCAGGTAGCCATCGCTAATAGCCACACCAACGCATTGATGCAGCTATCATCACGTATCGAAAGCCACCGCCCATTGTGCAACTGGGTCTTCCTGACTTCCAAGGAAGGTCATCGAGGGAAGGACAACGTGCAGTTCTCCTCTATGTCACGTCTGAGCTGCTATGTCAGTAGGCTCCAGATTCCCTCACTCTGCTGAGGAGGAGAAGAAGCCCACACCGGTGTCTGCATAACTTCTCGGGACGTGCTAAAAGCAGCCTGGAAGGGGATCAATGTTTCCGTTCATTATTTAGTGCTGATCCTCCTTCCACGGAACGGGAACCGGAAGCCTGATGGGGTTTGGAGGAACCTCAGCAGGTCCCTCTGCAGCCCCCCACTTGCAGACCACTGTCTTGGGCAGCCCACCGGTGAACAAAACTCTGCTTTACCCAGTTTTGCTGTGCAAACTGCAGCTTGGAGCACTTGGCACCAAGGAAAAACCATCAATAGAGACAGGCAGGAAAAAAAACCCCAGACCTAAATTTGACCTGTTTGGATGGACACTGGCACGGTGTTGGTGGTGGGGGACACTGGTAGGGAACACTTGCCTACGTTTCCCATCTAGATAGGTTCCTTGGAGACCTGCCTGTCCATCCCACTCTGGACCTGGGGGTTTAATTTCTTGTGGTACCCTTTGTTTGCAGAGATGCCTGGAGGTTGGAGGACTGGTTGTTGAGGTTGTCCTGGAGTTCAGCCCTTTCCACATCCCCGATCCATCTCACCACAGCCATCCCTGGGGGAATAACCGCCCTGGGTCTCCAGCAGCCAGTGGCTGTGCAACCCAGTGTGGAAGAGACATGGAGACGGGCAAGAAAGAGCTCCCAACCATGGGATTGGGCTCTCAGGACCTTCCTCCCTTGGAATGAAAGTTGGGCTCGCATTTGGGGCTGGGAACAGGCGATGGATTCCCACTGACAGGAGTAAGCCCACGCTGACATGTCCAGCTTTCTCAAAGCAGGACCAAGTCCTGGAGGGCAACCGGACTGGATCCTTCCAAAAATGTGGATCTTCATGCCCTGCAAAAAATGAAAGATGCACGGGATAGCAGCAATGGGACCAACTGATGAAAAACGTCTCCCGCCCAGTCCTCAGCAGCCATCGTGCTGTTTGGTGGGAACCCCATGCCAAGAGCACAGCCTGCTCCAACCCCTAGCAGTGCTCTCCCGAGGCATTTCCAGCAGGCTCTGAGCCCCTCTCGGGGCAGCTTTAGACATGGTGAGCAGTCACTTGCCCTTAAAAATCAACAGTGCTCCTCATTGCCTTCCCAACTTGGGGGAAGCCCAACTTGGCAAACCCTCAAAACCCATCTTCCAGCACGCACAAGCAACTGCCCAATCTCCAAAGCGATCCAAGTTTTCTGAGCAGCAGCGGAGACCTCTGCAAAGCCCAACCTCTCCATGGGGATGCCTCAAGCTTCACCTGCTCAAACTCAACCCCCAAAGCTTGAAGAGGAGCATGTCCAGGGCAGAACTCTTTGCTATTCGGACACATGGCTGAGCTCTTCTCCCCTGCTCCTACAGAGGCCACCACCTTCACATTCAGGGACACTGACCCACAGCTCAGAGGAGCACAGTGAGATACAGGGTGATGTTTGCTCCACAGTCCCTCTCCCTGTGTCTAATGGGTCCATCGGGATTATTTTCATTGTCTGTGCAGCTGGGAGGCAAAAAGGGGTGTCCGGGCCAAGCAATCCTTCTTACTTCATTTTCAACTGTTTTCAAAGCCCCTGATCAGACGACCCAGATGGTGCTAAATGGCCATGAACAACCTTTAAACAGTGGGTTATTGTTGTGCTCATTGAGTTAGATAATTGTGATGGGCCTGAACTAATTAATTTCTACCCCAAAAAAAAAGCACTGAATCATGGTCTTTTGGCAATGCTGGTGAGAAGGACTCATAAGCAGTTTCCTTCGGATTTATCCAGCTCGTACAAACAGGGATCTCCACCAGAGGCTGCGTGCTTCCGTGGGCAAAAAATAGGAGAGCAAGAAACATCACCCCGGTGCACTGGAGAGGGCAGCCGGAGGCAGCATGGGCGGCTCTCCTGCATCCCATGGGGCAGGAGGACCATGAGCACCGTGTGATGCTCCACCAGCTCCTTTGTACCATCGGTCTGTTCCACCTCCCGTTTGGAAACCTCACGTTTGGGGATGGCTACGTAACACATAGAGGGTAGAGAGGCCAAGCATCACACCAGAGGAAAGGGCCCCCAGGGCTGTGGTCATGCCGCATCAGTCACGTTTCCTCCACCTTCCATCCCTCCTTCAGCTCCAGCCTCTGAGGATTTCCCTGTTTTTCTCATCACCCTTCCAGGCAGCCGGGGGCTTTTTCCAGTGTCCGGATAGTCCTGACTTGCTGGCAAAGCTTTCCTCTGCAGGGATTTTTTTTTTTGTTTCCTCGTGTTGGGGGTGTCAAGCTCTGACAAAGCTGGAGGCAGGGAAATGCGATCTCCTTTCCCCAGCAGCTCAGACAACCCGCCAGATTAGGTACATCCTGAGCTGCTCCGGCATCCAAAAAGGTGCAGAAACAGGGGAATAGAGTGATTACAGACACATTTCTATGTGAGAAGAGACAGGAAATATTAGGACTGTTTAGTCTGGAGAGGAGACAGGTCCACGGTGGCATGAGAACAGCCTGTGAGCTGTGCAGCACGGACGATCCTCTGCTTTCTCCATTTCTCATCACCGAAAAAGAAAGGGATGTGCAGAGGGGAGCAGATGTAGGGGAAACGCTCACCTGGCACAGCACGCAGGTCTCTATGGAGAGCTGCAAGCGCTGTTTAAGACAAATCCTATCCCTTTTGGGGAGAAATCCCACGACTTTGGCTGGGGGAAGGTGGTATGAGAACATACATCCCAACTCACTGGGAGATGCTTCATCTACGAGCCAAAAATTCAAACCTTCTCCAGAGCTGTGGGCTTCATAGAGGATTTTCAGGGCAGCTCCATACCCAACAAAATCTTATTTTACATGACTTAATTTCTCCGCGGCAGAGTCCTAATGATGCTGACACCCCAAATTGAGCAGAGCACGTCACCAGTCCCTGCTCTCCTGTCTTGCCCGGTGGGGAAGGAGGCTCCAGTGAACGGAGCTGAGAGGTACTGGCTTCCCCTTGGCTCCTGAGCTGCCCGCGGGGAAGGGGGGTTTCATGCAGATTAAGGTGAAAGCAGATATTTTGCATGACTGCAAATCCGATGCAATGGAAAACAGCAGGAGCCAAGGAAGTGAGTGTAGCTGGCAATTATATAGACATATAGTTTAGAGAAGTGTTTTGACTAACCTGATAATAGAGCATGAAATAGCATGGCTCTGACGTAAAAAAACCCTAAGACCCCAGAGGTAGAGCCAAGATTTCTGATGGTGACTTGCCATCCATCCCAGAGCACACAGCCACAGGGTAATTCAGGTTGGATGGGACCCCAGGAGGTCCCTGGTCCAACCTCCGGCTCCAAGCAGGGATAGCTTTGAAGTTACATCAGGTTGCTCCGGGTTGTGTCCAGGCAAGGGCTGAGTTTCTCCGAGGATGGAGATGCCCCCCCTTCCCTTGGTCCCTGTTCCAGCATTTGATCAGCCTGAAGGGGAAAACTTTTTGGCATATCTTCCAGCTGGATTGGGTCCAAGCCTGTCACTGCTTGCCTGGTACCAGGGACCCAAACTGGACCCGGTGCCCAAATGCTCTCTGCAGAGACCAAAGGTGTCCCAGCACAGGTTGCACCAGCCATGGGATACCTGATGCACTTATTGCGCACAAAACAGATCACAGCAAGAGAAGAGAGGGATTGCAGGAGGGCTGGCAGGAGATACAGGTCCCATAGAGGAAGCAGCAGGAGATATGCGTCCTGCAGAAGAAGCGGCAGGAGATATGGGTCCTGCAGAAGAAGTGGCAACATGCAATTAAATCACAACGTCATCTCCCTGAGGGTCGAGAAGGGACTGTGGTGAGGGGACAAGTGCCTCAGCCAGGGATGCTGTGTTAAACACCCCTGCGTGTTGCTGTTGTCCCATGGAGCCAAATCCCCTCCAACGGGAGAGGTGCTGCCGTGGTGCAATCGCATGGATGCACCTGCAAATACCTCCTGGGGCCCACAGCAAGTTCAACGGAGCTGTTACCCAGCGGTGGTCAGAATTAGCCCCTTTTAACCCACATGGGCAATGCTAGCAGAGGCCAGGCAGATGCAGGCAGGGTGGCAAAACCCATCAATGCCACCACAACCCGCACGCAAGAACCCTTCTTGTAAGGATGTCCCCTTCTCCTCCTGGCTCAGGCTAGGGCTGGTGTCTGGGTCCATGCCAGGTCGAGACAGGACATTTGAAGCCCCAAAGCCCTTGGCGTCAGACAAGTTGCATTTGGGTGTTTGCTCTGAGGGCTTTTTTCGCTCTCAAGACATCAGGCAACTTCTATGTGACAGCATCGAGACCCGTGCTGCTCCTCCAGCTCGGTGGTGCCACCAACGGGTGCTGTCTTTCTGCTCACGGGTTTTATCCGCATCAGAAAAAGGTCCAAGGTGGCTGAAACAGCTTCTGGAACTCTGTGGCTAGTTCAAAAGAAACGTGGGGAGGGCAGTCCAGAGCAGGGGGACATCAACTGCATCATGCAGGGAAGTCTTGGAGAGCTCCATCTTTCCCAAACTGTGCCTCATCTCTGCAACCACAAGCTGAGGTTTTTCCTTGCTCATAGATGTGAAAACACAGTCAGGATTGCAAGGTTTTGTTCCTAACCCTTGAACAGCTCAGAAATTACTCACAACGAGCACAACTGGACAATGAGAGGGCTGCAAACCCTGTTAAGATGCTGTAAGGAAGGCGGCCAAGCTGTAAAGAAAGACTACAAAGGTGCTGAGCTACCTCAGGGTAAGGGGAGCAGATGCAATCATCAGTGAGGGTGTCACGGGCACTTGGGTCTACACGTGGCAGGGCAGGATGGCCTCAGCCCTGCAGATGCTGGGAAGGACCCTGTCACTGCTGGTCCCCCAGCCGCGGTGGGATGGGCACCCACGTGGTCAGGGCTGCAGCAGAGGTGACAGTGAGACATGTGGAGCATCCCCAGGGAAGGTCTCCTGCAGACTCTGGGAGCAGTGCCCTCAAACCCTCCACAAGAAAGCCCATCCCTGCCCTGCAAGCTCCGTGTCACAGGAGATGAAAGGTCCCACAGCTCTGGGCCAGCTCTGCCCCCAGATCAACCCCGGCTTCACGGCTCGGGGTGGAAATGGGGTGATTCCTGCGGAGGCGAAGGGGCGCAGGGAGGAGGAGCGGGGCGAGGGAGGCGATGCCACCGACCGCGAAATGTTGGCTTCTGATCTGTGGCTGCCGATCCAATTAAAAGGGTTAATCCCCAGAGATGCCCCCGCGGGGAAAGCAACCTCTAAGAAGTCCCCCACGGGGAGGCACGGTCATTAAGGCAGGCTCCTGGCACGGCCGGGTCTGGCGTATCACTGACACGATTGCAGGAGATTACCCACCGCTCGCAGCCCCATCCAGCCCCACAGCAAGTCCCTCCTTGGCCACAGGTCACCAGGCAGTGCTACGTGCCGAGGTTGGTCACCAGCCCACGTGGCCCCTGTGCATGTCCCCGGTGCTCCTCTGGGGTGTTTGTTTACAGTTCTGGGGGAAATGAAGGTCTCTCACACTGGCCAGCATTCAGGGCAAAACACGGTGAAGCTGTCTTCTTCCTCCCATGCCACTGCAGGGAAGGAAAAGCCAGAGGGCCCAAAAGGGCCCAAAAGGCCAGAGGGCTGGGGAAGGATGGCTGGAGAAGGATGGATGGGGAAGGATGGGGAAGAATGGAAGGATGGATGGAGAAGAATGGATGGGGAAGGATGGATGAGGAAGGATGGATGCGAAGGAATGGATGGATAGATGGATGGGGAAGAATGGATAGACTGACAGATAAATGGACGGATAGATAAATGGATGGATGGGGAAGGATGGATTGGGAAGGGTGAGAAACCCACCTAAGAAACCCATGGTTGCAGGTCTGCTATCTGAAGGAAGAGCTGAGCTCACACCTCATATCCCTGTTGGCTCAGGGATCACCTCAGATGGGTAAGAGCCCTTCCTGCCTCACCTCAGAGAGCAGAGAGGAGGCTTTTGGGTCTCCTCAGGTGGAGACAAGGTGTCCTGTGCCACCTGTGGCTGTGTCCCTCTGACAGCAGACACCAGTGCTGCTCCAGGACCAGTGCAAGGCAAGACTCCTCCAACCAAATCAGTGAAAAGCAACGTTGTCGCGTTTTTCTCTGCCAGGAGCCGGCAGCCGAGCTATGGCGCTTGGCTCCTGCTTAACTGGAGCTCGCCCCTTTGGTCTGCGTTGCCACAGCGAGTGAGGGGGAACAGCAGCCAAGGCGAAAATGTTTTACTGTTCAATATAAAATTTATGGGGTGACTTTTATGACAGCGTCCCAAAGCAGGGCTGCAGTAAAGGGATAAGTGAAAGGCAGCAGAAAGCCTGACACGCAACAACAGAGCGCTGGCAGTGGCGTGACGCCTGACGGGGGGAGAAGCTGATGCCGGAGAAGATGAGATGTTGCTTGATGGCAGCCAGGGCCAGGGGGTGCAACGGGTCTGGGAGATAAAGAAAGTTATGGGAGGATGGGACAGTCACATCATGCAAATGGCATCTTTGGAGCCTTCTACATCTTCCTGGAGATCCTCCTTCACTGGAGGAGAGGGATGCCATCCAAAGAGACCTGGACAGCCTGGAGAGGTGGGCCCATGTCAACCTCATGCAGTTCAACAAGGCCAAGGGCAAGGTCCTACATCTGGGTCGGGGCAATCCCAAGCACAAATTCAGGGTGAGTGGAGAATGGCTGGGGAGCAGCCCTGAGGAGAAGGACCTGGGGGTGCAGGCTGACGAGAAGATCAACATGAGCCAGCAATGTGCGATGGCAGCCCAGAAGGCCAACAATATCCTGGGCTGCATCAGAAGAAGTGTGGCCAGCAGGGCGAGGGAGGGGATTCTGCCCCTCTACTCTGGTCTGGTGCGACCCCACCAGGAGGACTGCATCCAGCTCTGGAGCCCACAACATAGGCAAGACATGGACCTGGTGGAGCAGGTCCAGAGGAGGCCCCAGAGATGATCAGAGGGCTGGAAGCACCTCTGCTGTGAGGACAGGCTGAGAGAGTTGGGGCTGTTCAGCCTGGAGAAGAGAAGGCTCCGGGGAGATCTTATTGCCGCCTTCCAGTCCCTAAAGGGGACTACAGGAGAGCTGGGGAAGGACTTTTTACATGGGCGTGTAGTGACAGGACGAGGGGGAATGGCTTCAAACTGGAAGAGGGCAGGTTTAGATTAAACATTAGGAAGAAAAATTTCACTTTAAGGGTGGTTGATAAGGCACTGGAACAGGTTGTCCAGAGAAGTTGTTGAGGTCCCATCCCTGGAGGTGTTCAAGGCCAGGCTGGACAGGGCTTGGAGCAACCTGGGCTGGTGGGAGGTGTCCCTGCCTATGGCAGAGGGGTTGAAACTCAATGATCTTCAAGGTCCCTTCCAACCTAAACTGTTCTATGATTCCTTTTGTGGTGAATACGCTCAGCACCAAACCCTCTTTGCTAGGACCGAGTTCAGTGCAAGGACAACAGCAACATCAGGAGCAGAGCATACCCAGTCCACCTCAGAGCATCTGCACCAGGGCAATGCCATTCGTGTTTCCCAGGAAGGGACCAGAATCATCTCTTGGTGGGAAGCTTCTTGGGATGATACTCCTTCTCCATCTCCACCTTGCATCTCCATGAAACCTCTCTCCAAAGAAACTCTCTCTTGCATATTACCGTTAATCTCCAAAACTCCCTGCCCAAGGCAAAGCTCAGCCAGGGGTCCAGGAAGACAGAGCACAGCAGCTCTGTGGTTACTTCAAACACGTGGTGCTTTTTAGAAGAAATATAGTGTACCGCTCTCTGGGAAGAGATTACTCCATGAGGGATACCAAAGGGTTTCTTCCAGCCGTGGAGAAGCCAGCAGCATCCACCACCCTCTTGGAGATGGTTGCGGAGCTCTGTGTGCCTGGCACTCAGCCGATTTGTACCCAAGAGGTCTCCTGCACATGTTTGAGCTCAGTGTAACCTGTACGGGCTCAGTAATCTATAGTGGGGTCAGTAACCCACAGACACCTGCAGGAAACCTCGTCTGGGCTGGGTGTGTGCTGGTTTTCTCCAGACCGACCCCAGGAACCCAACCGGGCAGCTTCATTTCAAACGCCTGCCGCTTCTGGGAAATGAGCGTAAACTGGGCTTCAGCTCTGCTTCAATTAGAGCACGCAAGAGTGCATTAATTAGGCTGACGAGTGAGGGGTCAGGTTTTGCCTGGGGACTGGCAGCATTCTCCCCGCTGGAGCACGGCTGCGGTCATGCCCACAGCTATGGGGTGAGAGAGTGGCTTTGCCCCTCTCCCTTTGCCCCACGCCAAGGGGGGACACTCCCAACGCTCAAAGCATCCCTGGACTTTTTCCCTGAATAAATTTAACCGGGTCGGCCCCATCGCCTGGATCATTGCACGGCTCCGGTGAGCGGTGCCGGGTCGGTGTCCAGTGGCTGCTCTGGTTATCCCCGGTTGCTCCTCGCTGTGGGTCCGCTGGAGCTGCGGACACTTTGCTCTGTGGCTTTTCTGTCCCCTGGCCATGCACAGACCTGGTTTCCATCCACTCCCAACGCTCAAAGCATCCCTGGACTTTTTCCCTGAATAAATTTAACCGGGTCGGCCCCATCGCCTGGATCATTGCACGGCTCCGGTGAGCGGTGCCGGGTCGGTGTCCAGTGGCTGCTCTGGTTATCCCCGGTTGCTCCTCGCTGTGGGTCCGCTGGAGCTGCGGACACTTTGCTCTGTGGCTTCTCTGTCCCCTGGCCATGCCCAGCCCTGGTTTCCATCCACATCCCGAGCATGTGGCAGCAACCGCTGGTTTTGGGGAGCATAACAAAGAGAGAAAGGGGAAGGCATGGCCATCCCCGGGGTGGGATCTGCTCACATTGATCCTTTTATAGCCCCACGTGAGTGGTTGCCTGTCCAAGAGAGAGCACCTGCACTCACTTAGCAGCTTGCCTGGGCGCCCGTCCAATGTGCCAGGACCTCCCTTTTCCTGGCCCAGGCTTGCCCCCAGCCTTCGCCTGACCCTCGTGCCCACCGCCAGCCCCGAGCTCCGTTTTCAGCCCCAAACCGGCTGCAGACCATTAAGCAAGTGGGGTGGGATGATCCCCTGATGATGAGCACCCGTGGGATGCTCTCTGAGTGCCTCCATCCCACCTCCCAACCCTGAGGACGCTGCCTGAGTGAGTGCAAGGGAATCAGACCCCACTGGGGTGGGGGGTCCCACCCCCACCAGGATGGGGGTCCCAGTGGGGCCCCCCCGAGTTGTAACACAGACCCTACAGGAAAGGAGAGCCAGCACAGGAGGCTGAATCAAGAGGACGCTTTAATCAGATTTATCAGACAGATCTGGATCTCCAAATAAATAGATTTATCAAAACAGAATAAAACAAGAAACCAGGGATAAATACATGTACCAAAACAACCTGAAAAATCCCCCAAAGCTATTTCCAGACAGGGGGAGGGCGACGCTGCTGCACCCCCTCCTCCCCACACTGCAGAAATGGTCCTGTTTGCCCTTTGGGAGATGCCCCTCCTGTGAATACAGCCCAGTAGATATTATGTAGGATATATATAAATATATAGCATAATAACATGCTTAGTAGCGACCTTAGTGCAGTGTTCGGGGTCTCAGACACTGTCAGGGGGTGGGTCCTCCCAAAAACTACAACTTCAAGTGACCTGCAAAGAAGGGAAAAGAATCCTCCCAGCTGAAACAGAGGAGAAGAGACCCAAGACTTTTCAAGAAATGCCCTTTGGAAGATATTCAGCCAAAGAAACCCTTTGCAGATCACAGGGGCTCCAAGAAAAGAAATAAGGATGATTTTTCTCTCCTTGCAGGTCATCTTTATGTCAGCGGTTGGTAAAAAGCATGGTCATGTTCTGCTTTACTGCTAGCTCCTGATGCTCTTCAGAAATGCCGGGGTGTCAGGAACATATCCCCAATCTTCACGTCGCACCAGGTCTCACATCTCTGCTGTCTCTCCTTCCTCTCACTGCGCACTCGACATCTTCGGTCTCAGGAGACGACGGCCAGCCTCTTCCACTCTCCCACTGGAGAGAGGCACCTCCACAGCTGTGGCTTCAATGTGGTTCAATTTGGTTCATTTGCTGGAGTTTCTGTAATTTACACTAGTGTATCCTTTATTGCTGTGCCAGTCTATTTAATAATGCAACTTTTTTTTTTCATATATATGTGTATGTGTGTATGTGTGTGTGTGTGTAGATAAATCAACAGCTAGGTTAAAGTGTTTTTCTTTACAAGTTCTTTGTTTCTTTCTCTGGGCTCTCTGTCATCCTCAACTCTGACGTCCGGGCTCGGAAGATGTTCCAGTGACCTGGATGAGCAGAGGACACTCATTAGCAACAACCCGTGGAGCAGGAAAACACAATTTACCCCACACATAGCACCCTCCAGACTGGAGAGGACCCAGGAGGACCACGCTGGGAGGGACATGGGGAGAATGGTCTACCCACAACGTTGGCCATGGCCAGAGCAGCTCATCAATGGCCCCATAGTCTGGTCCTAGACTTTACCATCTTGCAATTAAAATGGTATTTGAGGTCAAGAGGAGCCCTATAGGCCTCCTGCAGAAGAATCAAGAGCATAGAATCATAGAGTCTCTTTAGTTGGAAGGGACCTTTAAGATCATCAAGTCCAACATTCCCAATGTTTTCCCTGGAAACCACTCGCACGCTCTTAAAAGAAAAGGAACTCAGTCTGAAACAGGGATAAATGCCTCTCTTGGCCTCCTCAAAGGATGCTTGAATGCGAGCGGTTAGGGCCATGTCCTCCCCAGTGTGCCTGGGGTTCAGGTGGACTCCCTGCCTCTCAGGGGGAAGAAGCATTTTGCTTGTCCCCTGACTCACCATCAGAAAGCCGAAATTCACCTTTCGCAGGCCATGGGCAGGTAGGTATGCTTCTGTCCTCCCTTCTGTCAGCCCGTATCGTTGAGGCAGGTTGCTCAAAACCCCCACATTTATACTAATTTATTTCTTCTGCTGCTGCCCCACCCTTGGCTCTTTGTGCAGGGCTTTGCAACCACCTACAGCAGGGGAAGATCCTGCCGCAGAAGGAGAAGAAAGCCCCCTAGATCCCCTCACCCAGCCTCACCAGTGACCTGCAGACTCCCCGCAAAGCAAATGTGTCGGTGGGAGCTGGGAAACACCCCGAAAACAAGCACAGAGTGTCCCAATCTCTCTCCTTGCTCCCCCAAAACACCAGTATCCCCACGCGGGCAGGACGTGGCTGGAGGTGCGTTCCCTCTAGGTGGTTGCTTCCCATGTAATCCCAGCAAGGATTATGCAGCCCTAATGTCATCATCCCCGGGGGGGGGCATATTTTCTAGCTGAATTAATCTCCTGTTGTGAAGAAATCACTGGCCAATGCTTTCCTAGAACTTGCGGCAACAGCAGAGGGATGGTTTCCCAACAGAGCTATTTGTCGGGGGAAACTGAGGCAAGAAGCAGTGGGCACGTGCCAGAGAGCCCATCAGGTTGCAAAGCCCAATGTGGGAGCAGGGACTCAAAAATCCCCCAGGGTTTGGTCAAGAGATGTTGTCTCGAACGGATCGGAGGTGAAAACAAATCTCCACCCTCCCCGGGGCACTGGGTGTGCTGGTATGCACTGGGCAGCAGCGCCGTTCCCAGCTGACCCGATGACCTGTGGGTGCTGGACAATACGGGAATGGCTCCGATCCGAACCAAACCCATTAAACTCTAACCCAGCCCTGGCAAAGAGGCAGCCAGCGGGAAATAACACAGCAGTTTCGCTCTGCACAGGCACTCTCGGCATGTGCACTGGCATTCCT
>NW_009649852.1:1390231-1402006 GCF_000708025.1 Charadrius vociferus | reverse complement strand
CACAACAAAGAACATTAAGAATGATTTTTAAAAATATTTCAAGAGTTTATTTTTTTCAAATCCCTTGCATCTTTTTCTTTTTTTTTTTTTTTTTTTCCTTCCCCCCCGGTAACTCCAGATGGATTAGATATAAAAATCAAACAGTTTTACAGGCTTTGGAGAGACAAAGCCTTTGGATTTCACAAGCGTGCGTCCACTTTTAGAAAGCTGGCTGCCCTTTCCGATACCATAAAGTGAAAATGTGACTGCTAACCAGGAGCGTTGCGTACGCGTGTGAAGACAGGTCAGCCCCAACCCGGCTGTGTTTGCACAAGCTTTCTCCCTACGGTTCGGCTCCCCGCGCCGTGCCGGGATTTACGCAGTCTTTGCAGAATGTCCATAGCACGGCAACAAAACACGGGGTTTTTTTGGGGCAGGGTCTGCCGGAGGAGCGGGGAAATGGAGTTTTTCCCTCCCTACCTTCATTCGTCCTGGTGATCAGCCTGAAGTTCTGTGCTTCTTGCTTGAACTCTTGTTTGCTGATCTTCTTGGTCTGTATCAGATGAAATATGCCTGCGGAGGGAAACACAGGGAAACACATCAGACTCTGCGACGCTCAATTTCAGGCTCAGAGGGGTTTGGATGCACACCGTTCTGTCCCCTCCTGAGATGGAAAAGGGACACGGGCTGCACTGGATGCGCTGGGGTCCTGGTTTGGTGTAGGATCTGCTGCCAAAGCCTGGTGGGAGTTTGGGAGCAGATCCAGGACTGGCCAAGGACCAGGAGAAATCTCATTTGAAAGCGGTAACTGGTTGTTAAATCGGAACACCACAAAGTAGGTGAAAGAATAAGATTCTATTGCTCTGAAAAGCATCTCGCACAGGAGGAGGTCTCATCTCCCCCAAAACCATATGAGAAATTAAGGTGAGACCAATGGGAACCCTCTCTCTCTCTCTCGCTCTTGACCACCTACCTTCCCTGACTGCAGAGGCCCCTCCATCCTCAGATGCTTTCCTTTCCTGGAAGCAGCCGAGGACCAAAGTTTTCCATCTCTCTGCCCCCAGCCCTGAAACTCCTCCAGGACAGGAAAAAAAAAAAAAAAAAAAACAACCCACGAATGACCTCAGCAGAGATTGATATTTCTGTCCGTGCCAGCACCGTCCCGTTAGCGGAGGTGCCTGACTCAGACATTTGACCCAAGAAAACCAGAACCTGCATTTAGCAACGGAAGTGACCTTTCTGCAGGATTAGGGGTTACGATATTCATATTTGCCTGCGAAGCGTGACAAACCAGGCAGGTATGCCTGGCATATCCTTCCCCACCTCTCACCCCGGCTCCCCGTGCGTCCAGCCTCTGGCTACCAGCAGATGTGAGAACCAACGTGGTCCCCCTTATTTGGTTAAGAGACTTTCCCTGATTCCCAGCAGCAATTACACATAAAAAGAGTATGTAACAAATGAGAACCGGCTAGCAAATCCATATAAACGAGATGTTATGGACTGTGGAAAATGAATACAGGAAGTCAAAGACATCCGGAGAAATATGTGGATATTTGGACTATTAATAAAGTCCTTTAAGTGGGTCAGGAAAAGAAGTCCTACCAGTAACAAAAGAAGATACGGGACGGAGATAATAAAACTGTTAATGACGCAAGAAAAGCACAAGTGTTCAATAAATCCTCCTGGTCTATACTTAGAAAGGGGCAGAAGGGTGTGCTTATAGTCCCCGTGGCTGATGAAGCACTTTCCAGTACATTAGTAACCAAGAGGATATTTTAAACAAGAGCTAGAAGAGATAAACATCTTTTAATCAACCGACCTAGATAATGTTCACCCAAGAGCCCTCGGAGAGCTGGCTGAGACCTTTGGCCCCCCGGACGGTCGTTTCTGACAGATGCCAGGAGCTGGGGAGCAGCGGAGGAATGCAGACGGATGGTCCAGCACGCACAAGGAGAGCTCGAGGCGGCGCAGATAAGAATAGCCCACTGTGCCTGCCATCCGCCGAAAAGGCAATACGGGATGGAGCTGGTAAAAGGTGACGCCGTTTCTCGGTGAGCAGATCCTGTCCACCAGACAGGATCGTTCTTTGCAAAGTTTAGGAGGAGATGGAGGGAGGTGGGGGGGCTGTCGGGCACTTACCACCTTTCTTGGTGCTTTAAAGGGGGCCGACAGGAAAGATGGGGGCAGACTTTTTCACAGTGCCTGTAGCGATAGGATAAGGGGTCTTCAAACTGAAAGAGGGGAGATTCAGACTGGATCTAAGGAAGAAATGTTCTGCACTGAGGGTGGTGAGACACTGGCCCAGGTTGCCCAGAGAGGTGGGAGATACCCCATCCCTGGAAACATTCCAGGCCAGGTTGGACGGGGCTCTGAGCAACCTGGTCTAGTTGAAGATGTCCCTGCTCATAGCAGGAGATTGGACTAGATGGCCTTTAAAGCGCCCTTCCCACCCAAACCATTCTGTAATTCTATGCTTTAAGCTCTGCCTCAGGACCAAAAACCAAGCAGAGTCCAGTAGAGCACAAGGAACGAGTTGAGGACCAGCCCTATCTCCAAGGGAGCACTTAATCTTTCCTAATTTTGGAGAGATAAGCTCTTCCACAGAGCCATTCTGCCCATCCTGAAATGGATGGGGGTGGACACACCTTCACTGCTTCTCAGTGCTGATCCCATGGGGAACCAACATGACTCTTTAAATACGATACCTAATGCTGGGCTGAGGAGTGAAGCGGGTCTCATTCAAGAAACTGGTCTCAGTACTTGCTAAATCATCTGCAAAACAAAGCTTCAGCAGGTGGACAGAGATAGGAGCACAGGTGCACTTGGGTATATGAGACCCATCCCAGCAGGACACAATCTTTGACCGGCGCCCTGCACCCTGCTTTGGGCTCTGAACTTCAAGAAAGACACAGAAGGAGTCCAGAGTAGAGCTATGGGGAGGACCAAAGGACCAGAAATTTCTAACATCAAGGAAAGACTGAAAAAACTCAACTGCTTAAACCATGTAAGAGAGGACAGAGGCAGGACCTGATGGCCTCTTCGGAGGAAAGGAGACTGCTCTTCACACCTGCGGTGGAGAAGGTGAGAAACCATGAGCTTGAGCTGCAGAGAGGCTGCACGTTGGGAATAGTCTTCCCTTAGCAAGGGGTTTGTAGCCCTGGAAGAGATTACATGGGCTATTGAGTCTCCGTAGCAGGAGATCTTCAAGCACATGCCAGAAGAGTGTGAGGACAACTGGTCCAGACCCTGCAAGCCCCCTCCAGCCCAAATGTGAGGGTATAGCAGCGTGATGAAGCACTGGGTATTGCTGAAGGTCCCAGAACTGCAGGTTTTCAGGATAGCAAGGAATATTTTGGCCAACGTCTAATCAATAGCCTGGCAGGGTAAATGTGGGAAAGACGTCCATGGCAGAGACCACACCTCCAAGTACAGCCCAGGCAGGGTGAAGGGCAGGAGTCAACGACAGAGTCTCCAAACCATGCTGGTCCCTCTGTGATCCTGCCTGTTCCTTTGGTGTCCTCACTCCCCATGATAATTCCTGCTCTAAAAGATCAGCAAGTCTCATTTCAAAACTTCTGAGGTGTTCAGACCCCTAAAAACATGGGGAAGCCCCCACTGCAACTCATCTTGCAGCTGGTGGTTAAAGCTCTCAGCCGGGTGTTGGCACTGGTTTCTCCTCCCAACTCCTGCCTTGTGGAGGAAACCATCCCGGCACAGAAATAGATGAGGCCACGTAGGTATCGTAAGCCCATACAAAGGCAGATGGATGGGTTCCAGGCGCGACTTGAAGCCTCTTTTCTCCACACATGCTGCTCTGTTGGTAGAGTGATGGACCATGGAGAGGTGGAATCCATATGTGACTGAGCTCATGCTCTTTCCCAATAGTAACACTTTGCTCTGCCAAGCAAAAGAGCTGTGTTGGCCTCGGGGACAAGGGCCTCCCCTGTCCTTGGCTGGCAGGGCTCGGGAGCTCCGTGCAGACGTGAAGCTTTTGGCCTCAGAAGGTGGCGAGAAGGTTTGGGTGGCGACCTCTGCCAAGGAGCGAGGAAAGGAAACGGTGGGGCCCAGACAGTGCAGGCTCAGAGCTGTCCTCCAGCTACAAGGTGCCATTGTGAAGGAGGCTTTGCTGAGGCAGGGGGGAGGACAGGGAGAGGGGCACAGTGGAGGATGGAGGATAGCAGGGGAAAGATGGAAACATGGTGGCAGCCACAGCTTCATCTCTGAAGTTAATTTCTCCAGCTACTATCCACATGTGCCTGCCCTTGGCAGCTGGGAAGAGCCAGCCCCAGCAGGGCTGAGGAGTCCGTAGAGAGAAAGGTGAGACGTGAACATACCCAGGAGACCAGAATATCTGCCTATACACGTCCGGAAACCACCCAGCTACACGGGATGTCGCTATCTACAGGCAGGGTGCAACCAACATCAGCTGCTCAAGGCACAAGTTTTTGCAAGGGGTAGAGTATGTCCAGCGAAGACTCGGGGTTGGGGCACTGGATGCTTTCCCAGGCCCAAGAGAAAGACAACACAAATCTCTACCGGACCAAGTGTCTCTAGTAGAGATAGGCTTCTCTGGTCCGTAAGAGTGTTGTAAAGCTAAAGCTATGGGGACAGAGTAAGAGACTGGTGTCATTTCATGGTGCGTTTGCTGTGCTTTGACCTCTGGAGGACACACCAACAGAATCATCCAAATCCACCTATCCAAAAAGTGGGCTGGGGGCAATTCATCCCACCCCCATGCACCTTTGCAGCAGCTCTGCAAGTGTTGCTCCCAGTGATGGGTGGACTGGGGTGGGGGGGGGAAGAGCAAAAGCAAAAATATGGAATCACCAGAACAATGTTTTGTTTTCCATGTGCGTTTGGCATGGAAGCGGGCAGGTTTGGAGGAGTAGCCCCATGGCCCTTGCCTTGTTTGCCCACGTGCTGTGCCTCCGGATGGTGATGCAGCTCATGGCAACGCTGGGTACGCTGGGGCCAAAAAGTGGTTTCCAGCCCCTGCTCTGTCTGAAACTGCAGCGAAAGAGTGCGAAAGGGGGAGTTAGAAAAGCCAGCCTGCTGTCAGCAGGTTTCGACTCGCTACACAAGGTCTGGAGCACCACTAGAAAAGCCTGAAAAACAGAACAAAGCTTGGAAAGCACCAGGTTTCCACACACACCTCCTCCGTTGCTGGCTGGTTTCCTGACAAGACTCACCTTTAATCAGCTTCCAGTTGTAGATTTCCACCTCTTCTGCAGGCTCCTTCTCGATTGCGATCGTCCTGAGGATCTCCTTGGAGGTCTCTGAGCTCGATGGCACAAACATGTACACCAGGACGCGGTTGGGGTTCTTGCCACACCGGGTGGTGACTATTTCATCAGTGGGTTTGACTCTGGTTTCTGGGCAAAAACAAGGATAGAATTCATTAAATAGGGGCAGGAAGAAGCTTGGAGGAGGTCATCTCAGCACTCGAGGGAAAGGCATCTCATTGGGTTTGATGCCATGCGGCACAGCCATGTCTCTGCAGGGGACCTTGCCTCCCAGGGTCTGATCCCCAGTGATAAGACTGGCAGCAAACGGAGAGGTTCATAAAGGATCTGTGGAGCCACTCATCCCCATATTTTCCATTCCCCTTGATTTTGGCAGCCTCTGTGCCAGCGGGGATGGAGAAGGGGGATTTTCTCCACCTGGATCCCCCGTACCCACTGCAGGGACCTCGGTGCCATCATCACCGCGAAGCCCCCGGCTGGATTCCCTACTTCCCATCTCGCTCCCGCTGCTGTCCCGGAGGAACAACGTCAGTGAAGCGAAGGGATGAGCCCGCAGCACGGGAGCCAGCGCCGTGTCTGGGCTGCCTGGGCAGCGCGCGCAGCTCAGCCCCATGGGTGGGCTCAGCCCCAGCCCCCTCCTCACGTAGGGTGCAACGGTGGGGACACCCCCACCAGGACCATCGGTGGGACCCTACGTGACTTTTTCAACATCCCTGGCGAAGGACAGCGGCTAATTTTTTAATTCTTTTTAATGTATCTGGAGTAATTAAGAATCCCCCACGGTTTTGGAAGGAGATTTATTGCCTTTGGTTGTGGTCCTTGGAACACAGAGCAGCCCAGCTCTGCTGAATTTAGCCTTGTTCTCCCCGTCATTTTGGATGCTGAAGCTTTTTACACTACTCGAAAGAAAGTTTGGCTATAAATAGACGCGTGGGGTTTATTTTAGTAGGACAGTTATTTTAGGCCGGATTCTGCTCTCCCCTGTGCTTTCTGGGGCCGTCCTGAGCTACTCTTCTCAGAGAGGGGATGGAAATCCCAATTCAAAGGGATGCGAAGCCAGGCTTTTTCAGCAAGGGGAAGAGAAGCGTTCAGCTCCACAGGCTCAGCGTGATGGAAAGGGGGACGATCACAGCCCACCACCCTCTCCCCTGCCACCGCGAGGTCCGGGCGCAGGAAAACCTCTGCCCCAGATCATTATCCAGGGCTGCTCTTTGCATCAATCGAGGCAGCCCCACCTTGACGACAGGGAAGGAACCACACGTCCTGGAAGGTACAACAGGTATTTAACAACCTCAGAGCCTCACGCTGGAGCCACTTGATGGCCAACAGCGTTGGGGAGGAGGAACAGGGACCCAGGGGTCCCTGCCACTAGCTCGGTCCCCAACAGCTGCGATGGTTTCCCCATCTGACCGATGCATCGCAGCAATTCCCTTTGATCAGTGTCCCTTTTTCAAAGAGAAATCACTCAGCGGTTCTCTCCAAGCTACTGGAGGAAGAAGAGGAGGACAGTCATGGAAACTGCCTGGAAAAAGAAGATGGGCGAAAGCTCCGTGCAGTGAAACAGAGGACAAGCATGTAACTTGGCTGAGCGATGTCTATGGGTGTGCGATTGCTATCTATGAGTACTGGAAAGCAAGAAGAAAATCATTTTGGCTAGGTCAGAGTGTTTAATTGGAAATAAATGAAGGCTGAACAGCAGACAAGAGATCCCAGCAGAGAAAGTTGTAGACTTTAAACCAGAAAGACCCACTATAATGAGAATGCAAGACTGGAAGGGCTCTGCTCAGTCATCACATCCCATTCCCACCATGCACCATGTCATAAATCCTGCTCATAAACATATCAGAAACCTTATTAAAACAAGCTGAGCTTCTGCCCTTCGTTCCCCCGGGGAGGCCATCCCAGAACCTCTCTGCTCAGAGGCTGGAAAAGCTTGAAAATCCCAGCTAAAATGATTTTGCAGCCTGTTTGCCCCCATTCTTAAACGTGGCAGTGCCCCTTGCTTGTTCTCCCTGGTGAGACCCCTGCACAAAACCACCTTGAGGATGCACATCAGAGGAGATCTATAGTCAGGCTCAAAGAGACTCGGGTGTCTTTAGCCTCTCTAGGCAAGCAGTGGGTGGTCCATCATCTAAACATCTACTGCTGAACGATGGCACAGAGAGGTATAATCTAGAAAACATTCTGCAGTGGGAACAGGAGAAGATCTCATGCCTTGCCACATCTTTGCCACGTCTGTGGTTTAAGACAAACAGCTTTCCAAAGACGAAGAAGCAGCTGAGAGACCCCAAACCCATTGAACATGGAAAAATAAAGAGGTCCTCTCCACCATGTTCCAGCCCCAACACCAGCCCAGTTCCACCTGGCCCACCCCAATAGCTGTGTGCCTAACCCTCCCCTTCCAGGGGTGGGGACCTCAACCAAACCATGAGTGCCACAGATAATCCCGCATTTGGAAAGTGTCCTTCTAATTCAAACCTACATTTAAGCTGCCACAATTTAACCCTATGACTTCTTGTCCCAGCTGGAGGTCTGGAGAACAGTCTGTGCCCTCTCCCCAGAAGACATCGTCCATCTGTCTGAAGGCTCTTAGCATCTTTGGGCATCTTTCTCCACACTACACCCACCCAACAGATGCAACCTTTTGGGATCAGTGCAGCTTCCTCACCTTGGCGTGCTGCCCTCCAAGACAGGGCATCCCTTACAACAGTGCTTGCCCTCCTGAACTCACCTGTTGTGAATTCAAGTCACCAGTGATGTGAACACCTACACATCTGCTCTGGGCTTTAAACCAAGGCTAAAGGAAGGAACTAGAAGGCAGACACAGCAGCAGGTGGGATCTCACCTACCTGGACATATTTTACAGCATTTTCCATCTACTTTCTCTGGATAGTCACATGGATACTCCTTGGGGCATGTGATCTTCTGGCAGTCTTGGACACCGTCCCTGCAAGTGCAGAGGATGCAGGGCAGGAGACCGTAGAGCCGGAAGACGGGGTGCCACACTTCCCCGTGGGAGTAGGTCTTCCCGTTGTAAACACAAGCTGGTGGAGAGAGAGAAAAGAGTTGCTGACGGAAATAAATCCTCCTCTCTTTGTACACCCAAGGCTTGGTGGAGCTCAACACATTTCACCACCTCAGGAACGGGTGGCCCTGCTGTCTTGAGGAGCATGGTCCTCTGGCAGCACATCTGGCAGCAACAAACACTGAGATATTGCAGCCACCCCACCCAGAAGGTGCCATGAGGCAGGGGGACCAGGTTCCAGGAGATGGAGGCTGCTGGGGTCAACCATCCTGGTGGGGGCGAGTGTTAAGTGTGGTCAGGACCTCACCTGCCTTCAAGCCTCTGCAAGCCCAGGGTCTCTCCGAGGCTGCCACAGGCATGAAGCACAGCGAAGAGTGCCACCTGCTGACTCCTCCATGAAAATTTTTGGAGGTCCCAAAATTTCCTCCAGGGCGTCATCTCCAAGGACTGGAAAGAGCCCTTCTGGAGACACGGCGGGGGGGGGAGCCCCCAAGAGAAGAAGGGACCTGTCTTTTCCCCTTTGGATCCATGGGGTTGCCTCCTCATCTCATTTTCCTACTCATTCCTCCAGGAGAAAGACCGCAGCGCTGGGACAGACCCAGCAAGTGGTGGGTAGGTGCAAGGAGGAACATCCTATCCTTCTGCGGCACTGTCCTAGAAGGACCACATGGAGTCTTCCAGCTGAGCACCTCCCTCCCCAGGTCCCAGATCTCCAAAACACCCCAAGGACAAATCTTATTCCAACCCATTTTTGAAAGTGGTAGATTCATGCAGTCAAGAGGCTGTGGGCAACCAGGGCTGAGATAGCTGGGTGAGGAGTGGGGGGTGGGACTTGGTGGTGGAACACTGCTGCTGAAACACATTCCCTGGACAATTCAAAGTCCTGGTAAAGTCACCTTAGACCATGTACAGACTGCCTGGACTTCCATCCCTTACCTTTCTTGTGCTTCTCTTTCAAGACGATCTTCACGGTGGTGCCACCACCTCCCTTGGGTTTGAAGCTCCTGGGAATGAACTCCAGGGAAGAACTGAGAACAGTGGACATGGTGGCTCCGGGTGGCTTCCTGGCAATCGCTTCCCCCAAACACTGGTCTTGCGAGTGCCTCTGTGAGCAGTCAGAGAAAAGAAGGGGACTTAGACCCAGACAGTTGGGTTGTTCTCACTCCAAAGCATGCTGGAAAAAGCCATGCACACCTTCCATGAGGAGTGGAAGGTCCAGGGACCACAGGGATGAGCAATGACCCAGGAGCCATCTTGGTCCCTGCAACCGCCCAACGGTTGCTGAGCAGTTTGTGTCAACGCCCCACGCTGCTGTGCTCCCTGTGCTGCATGTGGGTCACCTTCATTGGGGCAGCACACTTCTCATTCCACACTCAACCCAATGCCCTCAGGTGAGGTCCTACCTCACTAACACAGGCAGGGAAATGGGCTAGTCTTTTCTAGATGTCTGCTGGGAAACAGAGGACTGCCATCCATGCAACCCAACCAGCATCAGAGAGGTAAGGATGGGTCGTATCCTGCCCTCTCACCTGGCTGGCACCAGGGGGGTTCATGCGGGGCTGCCAGCCAGCGGGACTGAAATCCCGGGAACATCCCGGTCTTCCAAGAGCAAACTGTTGGGACAAGACATACAGCACAAAGGGTCCCCTTGTGTCTATTTTGGAGGTTTTTATAGGTGGTGGAGGTGTGACGCTGGCGTTTCACCCAGCAGTATGGAAAAGGGCAGGGCCAGGAACTGTAAGTGACCTAATCCCACAGACCTGGCATGGGCTGCCCAGCTCTGAAATGTCACCGTGAATCCACCCTCGGCAGCCAAGGAGTCACTTTTTCCTTGCTGGGCCTGCTGATACAAACAGCCTGGGGAAAGCATGCTGGTAGCCAACTCCAGCACTGGCTGCACTGTGGGAGCTATGACTGGGAGGCAGGACACCTTTGAGCCCAGGGTGGAGAGGAGACACCATCTCCTGAAGCAAAAGCTCTCAAAGAGAGATTTGGGCCATCTGACTCCATGGGTAAGGGTCATGTCCGGTTGCCGGTCACCTCTGAGTCTGCTCTGTCCATGTTCCTCAGCTGCTTCACTGGCCAACCTCAGGCAGGTTGGCCAACAAGGAGGAAAATTGCCCAAGATTTCTAGTTCACACAGGTCTTTTGCTCTTCCAAAGACATCAGAGGTGCTTTAGAGGAAGAGGGCAAGAGTCTTTCCCTGGTGGTCTGAGGTCTCAGTCTATGCTGATAGCCCTCACCTAGAGTCAACACCAAGATATAATTCAACTGCAAACCAGGCATCTGTGGTTCTGCTGTCCAAGGAACTGACTACCCTTCCAGAGCTGCTGTGGGTCATTTCTTTGCAGAAGGCTATGGTCAAGGACAAATGGCTTTCTCTGTGCTGTGCTAGAAGCAATAATCTGAGTTTTAAAATGCAAATGTCACGTACAACACCTCTGTTTAACTGCAGGGGTTCCTCCTCCGTGGACTTCTCATATGAGCCATCTGCAAGGGAAAAACATTGCCCAGTGAAATGCTGCAGGGCTGGATGACGATTTGCTCTTCAGGGTCCAACTGACTAAAAGCAGCTCTCTTCAGGCTGCTGGCCCACCTGCGAGGTCTGGAGAGAGAAGAGCTTCGAATATGCGATTCACATCACCCAAAACAAATGGGGGCCATACCCAGAAAACCCCTTTTATCCCCACTGACTATTAACAAGAGCTCAGCTCCAAGAAAGACATGGCCTTGTAGCTTCTGAAGTTAGGTGGTACCCCAGAGGTAGAATATGAGGAGATGGGGATGATCTGGCATCAAAAAGAAATCCAAAGACATTTCTCACCAAGTCAATGACATGCCCCAGCTGCACCAAAGAAAACTAGGAGAGAGAAACACAAATTGCAAAAGGGAAGAGTTTGGAGGAGGGACCTGGAGGAGGTCATTCTGTGTCCATGGCCAGGAGACCACCACGGCCTTTCAGCTTCATAAATATTTCTCGTATTAAAGAGTCATTTTATGCCATGACTTCGTTGTCAGCAAGGTGTGAACCTGCCCATTCGCTCTTGAGTCTGCCTCATCTGGAGACACGGAGCTTGATTCTTTCCTCACCCTCCCCAGGTGTGAGTCAGGGGAAACAGCAGCAAATTCAAGAATTTCTCCCCCATGGAGAGCTGTGGGAGTGAAACTCAGCCATGCCGTACTGGAGTAGAAGCTGGTGGGCTTCCCTCACTGTCCTAGAAACTTCCCTGGAGCAACAGCAGCAGGCACAATCTTTACATGGTCCATACAACCATCTCCATCCTGGTGGGTAAGTGGTTTGGAGGACTTTGCCCTCCATGCAGGTCATATCTCTTGCATGATGCCCCAGTGGCAGGGCAAAGAGGTCAGCTCTGGCTAACCTATGGGCTGCAGGGAGGCAGGACACAGCCAGGTGTTGGAAGGGAAGCATGCAAGAAAAAAACTGAACCGTCATCTTTTGTTTCCTGGTGCAACCAAGACACAGCAAGTGGCCTGATTTACAGCACAGGCTTCCAAAATCCTGCTGGA
>NW_009649852.1:1376617-1390175 GCF_000708025.1 Charadrius vociferus | reverse complement strand
AGGAATCCGGCACAGTTAGGGGAGAGGAGCACAACAGCTCTGGGCAAGTCACCAAGCCGCAGTAGATCTGGCCTTCCTAGGAGACAGAAGCACAAAAAAAAAAAAAGCATCGTCAGCTCTATCAAGATCTGGACAGGGGTGGATGTCCCCCATGTTGGGGTGCCAACACTTCAAATTGCAGATCTAGCACAAATCATAAGCCCCACCAATAGTCCATCCTCAGATATCACCAATCATCTAGTGACTGATAAAAGCTGAAGGTCTGCCCTTGCTGCCCTCTCCATCCTGTGGGGTACAGCACGGTGGGTTGTGTCCTCTCCTGGCACAGCTGGTCCACCGATTGCCAGTCTACTTGTTCATGAGTGGAGTGGTCTTCCCCAAAAAGAGGGAGGCAGTGCCTTGCTCTCAGCTATCATTAGTGCTACCAGATCTGAAATAGCCACCACACACCTGTAAACTCTGCATGACACCCACCAATTCAATGTGGCACAAGAACCTTTTCTCTGACATCTTCCAGGACAAGGACCCAGAAGAAAGGTGGACAGGGGAAGTCTGGTGCTGAACCCAGACCCAGGTCCGCCCTGTAGCTCTGCCTTCCCTCTGTCTTGGGTTATTTGATAACACCAGGGCCAAGCACACAAAGATGCTGGGTTGGGAGTTGTGGATGGACGTTCAGGTGTAGACCTTCTTCTGTTGGCTTGGTGGTTAGTTTGGTAAACACCATTGCTGTAGCGTTCAAGCTGAAAACCACAGGCCAAAGCCAGTCTTGACCTCAGTGCATCCCAGCCCTACGTCAGTCAACAGATTTGCACCCGTTTGCTGCAGGGCTAAGTTTTTGCTGCTTTGCAGAAGGGTGAAAAAAAAGGCTGTTCAAGCAGCCCAGCAGCAGCCAGACCTCACCAGCAAGGTCCTCTTCTCCATGCAGCAATTTCCTCTGGGGTATCCACAAGCTCTCAGTCAACCAAAACCAAGAGGTTAACCAAGGATTTCCTTAGAAAACCAAACCACAGCAGCTTCTTCTACCATCAGGAAGCCAAGCCGCTGTGCAGGGGATGTGTAGAGGAGGAAGAAAGTTTGATAAATGAGAGGATCTGGTGGAGGTCACTGCAAACCAAACCCTGCTCCCTGCTTCAGGGACCTGCATGGGGGCCAGACCTGCAGGGAGCGGGGTTTGGCCACGCAGCCTCTTCCTTCTTTCTCCTTCTGACCAGAAGCTCACAGCGAAGACCTGCCTCGGGCAGGAAAGTGCAAATGTCATAAAGAGCAGGATTTATCCCGGAGGCTCTGGTTCTCGGGGCAGTTTTCAAAGAGGTTTAGACCAGCTGTTCACGCAGCTGTTCTAGCAGCTGACAACATCAGACACAGCCCGGCGAGACCCCGCTGCTGCAAGGCTCCACAGCCATCCTTTTATTTTCCCCTTCGTATCCAAGGCATTATCCTGCCGAATAAACAGAGCCTGAGTGAGAGCCAGTGCCTCTGAGAGGGACACGAGGGACCGCAGGCTGCTGGGGATGGTGGTGGATGGGATAGCAGAGCCAGGGGGGCACATACAGTCAGATACGAGGGCTCCTTCCCGGCATTTCTCCCCAGCATGGTAGGCTGGCATTCAGTTGGGGTCCGTAAAAGAGGAACCAGCCTCAAAAGCTGTATAATTTCTACGTCTAAACTATTCCTCTTGCCACCTAGCTCCAAGCCACTTAGCTCCGAGGTGTGGACAAGCACCAAAGGCTCGGAGCAGTTCTGGTATCACGGATACTTTACTCTCAAGCATCAGCTGATGGTAACCACCGTGTGCGTGCTCAAGGCAGGAGAGAGGCAGGTGGTTTGGGGTCTCTCTCCCCACTTTTTCTTTCCTGGCCAAGCTTAGTCCAACTATTTGCTGCAAGCAAAGCACAGAGCAGTGGAGCCTGGTCCCATCCAAGGGCTCTGTGCAATGGGTGGTGAAAGCCACGTCTGCAACCCTCTTCTTTTCTACAGCAGAGGCTGCAGCCAGTATGAGCAGTTCCCCATAGCGTCCAAGTCCAGCGTCGACGCTTTCAATCCCTCTTCCTCACTCCCTCTGAAGGAGGAGGAGCTGCTCCATTTATCTCCCAACACTCAGCTCCTGGCACACACGACCCAGCGCTCCACACACCTTCCCCATCGCCGTTGGCCAGGCTGCCTCACGTCTCCCAAGCAAAGCGTCAGGACTCGGTTTTTGATGGGTTTTTGCAGGATCCCAGCCTGAGGGTTGGGCAAAGCGGAGCCAAGCCCTGTCTCAGGGCATTGCTGGAGGCTCACAGAGAAGGAACGTCCCTCCGGTGCTGGCAATGGATGGTGGACGGGCAATCCACCATGGGCATGCATGCTGAGGACAACACAGCATCCTGGCCGCTGTCGCAGCCCTCATGTAGGGCAACCAGGACCATCAAGGAAGATGGGCATGCAATGGTCATGCAACTCAGTGTGGAAGGCAGATGCTTCCTGCAAACGCTTTTTGTAGACAGCCTGGAAGGCACACGCACAGCCCTTCTCCAGGGCACAGCTCCGCACACAATGGCCCAGTGGGCTCATGAACACACTGCAGGAGTTTCCAGAAGAGACCAGCTCCTGGTGCTCAAGCACATCTCAGCCTTGGGTTCAAGCTTCCACTTAAATCCAAGCAAAGAGACTGAAGATTGCTAGGTGCCTGCCCATTGCCATCTCTGACTGTTAGGTTCCACTCTCTGCTGTCATCTCCTGGCTGCGTTGGGGGATGAGCTCCAGCCATGCAGGGTAGCAGCTGGCTGCTGAAGGCACCACAAGACCCAGTCACCCAGCAGCAGTTGGGAGCCACCAAATCCTTACTGGAGCTCAGCTCAATCTCACCAGCTTAACACCGGACTGGACATCCCAAGAACTTCTGAAGCCCACCTCATGTCCACGTTGCCTTGCAGGCACACTGAGCCCCCAGACCCCCATGGCTACAAACCCCATCTGCTTTCCATCAAGCATGTACAGGGAAAGCCTCCCGGTTGTCCAATCTGCTGGCCATCTGCCATACGATGCCTCAGTGGGCCTGGTGGGACAGACGGATGCTGCGGGGACAGCCCCAGAGCACTATTTCTCACAGCAGGCAAATGCACCCATTGGTGTGCTCAATGGGGACAAGGATGTCCCCCTGCCCACCCCAAGGAGCCCCAGCAGGGTCCACCCAGAACTGGCCTGTGGGATCTCCAGTGAATAACCCACCCTTGGAGTGGCTTATTTGTGCTGTTCCCACCAGGGAGGAGATGCTGGCGAGTGCTTTGGGCTCTGACCCCAGGGACAAGCAGACATTTGCAGCACACCCTGCTCAGGGTCAAGGTCAGACAACGCACCCGGTCAGAGGGGGAAGCACCCAGCTTTGTGGTGGTCCTTAGTCACTGGGCAGGGAGGACCCAGCACCATTTCAGAGGAAGCTCAATCTACTGCACTGATAACCCGATCCTAACGATAAACCATCCCACCATGGGCTGCTACCATGCCATGATCCTCATGAGGTTTTTGACCTGGTGGGACACTGTTGGGGTGCAGGAGCCGACCCTGAACCCTCCCCACCTCCCACGGACTCGCAGGTAGCTTACGGAGCAGCTGCACTGCACACACTGGTTCGGCTGGCGGCTGGGAAAGAGCTCGCTGGTGGTGAACATCTCGCCTTGCTGGTAGGTCGTCCCGTTGTACTGGCAGGACTTGATGGGTGCCCGGAGGCCAGAAGGGGAATGCGGCTCTGGAAAAGAAGAGGAGAAAGCGATGGGATAAGAGTCAGCCGTTGCCTGACCCCGATGTAGCATGGATGCCCAGCAGATTCCCCACCAGCCCAACCCAAAAGGATAAGGAGACCTTCACACACCGCAGGTATAAAGAAGAAGTGGCCAGGACATTGCATGGCCGAAATGCTTTTGGAGAACGGGGCTGCCCTGACCGCGCTGAGCTCAGCACACAGGGAAAACCTGGAAGTCTGACCTCCCAGGGTCTTGTCCCCTGCCATGCCAGAGTGGCGGCAAAGCTAGTCAAAAACTACTGGCAATTTGGGAAATTAGAAACAAAAAATCAGAAAAAAAAAAAGTATTTTTAATTTTTAGCCCATTGGAGAAGCCCTTTTTACCCAACTTCATCTGATGATGAAGGTCATTACATCCAGGGGAGGGAAAAATTCAAGAACTGTGTTTAAAAATCTTCCTTTTTTTTTTTTCCTGTATCCAGCACATTTTGCTGGCAAATGGTCTGAATAAAGTGCCAGCTTCTGGTTTACGCCCAAACTGTGAACTGACATTTTGTCCCTACAAGGCTCTCGGGATCATGGAGGGGGAAGTTGGAGAAAGTGGTCTGGTAGAGAGACCTTTTCCATCAAAATTACTTTTTTGGGGGCAAAAAGCAATGTGAGCAGCCCGAGCTGCCGTTGCTGCCATGAGCCCATGAGCAGGGCCAGCGCCAGCATCGCTGCGCTGCTCCAAGCGTGAGCATTCAAGTGACTGCTGTTGAGGGATGCCCTGCAGGACCACGGCCACCCTGTCATCTCCTCCCCACTGGATGTCCACCTACCGAGACACCGTGGGCAGCACTGCTGGGGGTCCGTGATGGGACTGGCACACTGCAGAGCCGGGCACTGGATCCTGTAGCACCTGATGTTGGTGTTCTGGGGAGAGATAGAGAGAAAGACAGTTTGGTCAGCTACATGTTCACCCCTGCACGAGGAGTAAGATGTTGGATGATGGCCACTTTATCATGACAGATTGTGCTGGTGTAGCTCACCCAGCCAAGGACATCTCCATCCCCGGCTCAAACCCAGCCAGCTCATGGTCTCACCATCATCAAAGATCACTTGTGGTCCCACAGCAACCCTGAGCCACCTCCACCCACAGCCCACTGGCACTGCTAAGACAGCTCCCTCACAAAGTCAACCCAACAAACCCACGGGGATTTTTCAGAAGGAAAGAGATTAATCCAATGTCCCTGTGGGACTGGAAAGGGCTTCTCTGGTCAAATTAGACACCAGAACTGATCTGCTTAAAAGCTGCCAAAGTGATGCCCCAAGGCAGTAGCAGCCCCACCAAACCCAGTGGAACCTCATGGGGGACGTGCCTCGGAGCAGCTGCAGCGGATGCAGTACATCAGCCCTTGTGGCTCCAGGTAGGGGTGCCAGCTCTCGCCCGGGCTGTATTTCTTGCCGTTGAAGTCGCAGAACATATCCGGCCCTGAAAGTCAACCAGGAGAAGCTATGTGAGATAAAGGAACGGTCCTTGGGAGAGGTCTCCTCTCTCCCTGATAAGAAGAGCAAGGTCAGGTTGGATGGGGCTTTGAGCAACCTGGTCTAGTGGGAGGTGTCCCTGCACAGGGCACAGGGGTTGGAACTAGAGGATCTTCAAGGTTCCTTCCAACTCGAACCATTCTATGATTCTATGACAGCTAGGTGCCTTCATGCTGTCCCCCATGAGCAGCTGATGGCCACATCCCATCCACCAAACCCCAGGCTGAATACTTTCCCCAAAAGCCATTTTTTTGCCATGATTTGGTGTTTCTTTTAGCCTGGGACCTATCTGACCAGCTGGCAACTCCTCTGAGCAAGCTGGACTCCCTTTGCAAGGAAGGAACAGAATGGTTTTGAGGCATAAATTAGAGTTGCATCTCTCAAATATGTCAGTAGAAATGCCCATTTGAAGATGGACAGGTAGTTTCGGGGTGATGCTATGAGACTGAATTTTTCCCAGAAGGTCTGTGAGTCGGGGGAAAGGGATAGGAGAGCCTGAGTTTAGGAGACATTTTCACTGTTACCCAAAAAAAAGAAGAAAAAAAGACATTTTTGGGTAGAAACACATTCTGAAAGAAAACCTTTTGCTCCCCCTAAGAGCTTCAGTTCGTTCTATCAAGGACCTCTGAACAAGTCCTATCAGTGCACAGGCAGCCCAGCATCAGCCCTAAGGAGCAGGACCATGCTGGCTTGCCCCATCCCACCAGGCTCAGCCCCTTGGCTTTACCGAGCTTGATGTGGCACTGATCTGTTTGGAGTGGGTTGAACCATGCTTTTCATTTATGGGGCTGTCCATGGGGACAGCAAGTCCACCTCCTCCACTTTTTGCCCCCAAAAGCACAAAGACATGTATTTTTCTATTCCTCCCTGACCCTATCATCCTGAGAAGAGCCAGTTTCCAGCCATGCTCCTGAACTGGAGGTGTCTGCCCCAGAAACAATCCAACCCTGCGTATACTGGCATGAGTTTAACCTTGCCACGGCACAAGGAGAGGGATGCGATGGTGCCCAGCACAACTGGTGAAGGAGATCCTCGTCAGAGATCTTGCCTCTGCCCAGATTTTAGCAGGTCCCTATCAACCACCTCCATCTCCAAACCCTTAGTTACACACCAACTCTTTGGCAGGATGAGGCCAGCCTGCAGCAGGACCTGTGGGACAAACTGTGGCCATAATCACCCAGTTCAGTCATCCTTAATGTTCACATCAAAAAGCGTCTCCTGGTCCTGCAGGACCAAGCTCCGACCCTGGTTGGACCTGCAGAAATCCAGACCCCGTAACTCCCACCAAAGCCTGGGAGCTGCTTCTGCTCTCCGGTGGCATATCCCCAAGCCTCAATGAGCTGGAGGGACACGTCGGGGCTTAAGTTCTTTCATAAAAAATCACATGCCTGCCCATGTGTGTTATTAATGGTTTCAGTGCTTACAGCCCCACTAAAAACTGAAGGTGATTTAAAAGGTTATGTCATCAGGGGGATTTGAAGTAGTTTGGGTGATTACGTTGCACGATGGCAGTGGAGACATTTATGGCCCCTGAAGCATTTATGGGTCTTTAAAAACCTTGCAGCACCCTGGGGACATGGGGAGAGGGCAGAGGGCTGTTTTCCGAGGCATGGTGCCCAGCTTCTGCTGCTTGCCACGTGGTTGGGCAAGCTAGTGGGTGCTGACCCCGCCACACTGCTGGAAGAACTCCTCAATGAATAGCAGAGGGTCCCCAGAATGAATTTGTTGGTGTCCACCACCACAATGATGCTAAAAGCCATCCCATGCTCTGCACTGTCACCTGGTGACAGTGGTCTAGAGAGCCTGACCAGCGTTGTCCCACCTTGACAAAGCTGAAGATGCGACCTACTTAACATATTTCTCCCACCAACTAGGCCAAACTCATATGAATACACTGTGGTGGGCTTCCGTCCCTCCTCCAGCTTCTGACCATCCCCAGGGTGAACCCAAGTGATGCTCTACCATGGCTGGTCCACATGACCATCAGGAAGGGCAGCCCTACCTGAGGACCCCTAAGGGTCTATGATGATCCTTATGGGTCCCTTCCAACTCAAGCTATACAGGTCTGCCGGCAGCCCTGAGCTCCTCATTAAGTTGATGGCTTCAAGCACATGATTCACCAAGTTGTACCTTCAAAGGAGGTGGCCATCAGCTGTCCAGACCACCTAGTCCAAGCACAGTGGTGTGGGGCCAGGGTTGTACCTGCAGAGGCGGAGGTTTGCAATGATTTTGGGGTGGATGCCATCACAGGGACAGGCAGAGACTTTTTCCATCCTTTTCCCTGCTCAGGTCTTTACATTGTCCCCATAGCTTGCTCCAAACCTCTTGACAAGTCAGCAAACCCATGTCCCTGGCCACGCACGACATGAGCTTACAGCAAACCACGCAAGAACGGGGAGCACGTGGCTGGAAACTGCAGAAACCCAGGAGAAAGGGGAAAAAAAAAAAATCCACTGAACTAAAAAAAAAAATCATCATTTTGCAAAAGGGTGAGAAAATGACTTCATTTTTCCCTGCTTGCAGCATCTTCATGAATTACGCTGAGGGTGAAGAAATCAAGTTGCCTTCATGTGACGCGGCCCCGCTCAGCTCGCAGGCTCCCATGCCAGTTGGCTGCTTCGTTCAAACATTTAATCACAAGTGGAGCCCTGGTTTGGGTCCAGCCCTCGAAAGCAGCCTGATTCATGTCTGCAAAGGGCCCGCTGGTAAAATTAAAGCCGACTGGCAGCGCTGGGCAGCAGCAGACACTTGTCCGCATCTCAGTAGCACTATGCCGCGTATTTGGCAAGAGGCGCCGGCATGTTTGGTTAAAAGCAAGCTGGGGATGGATGGAAGGAGGAGGCTTAAAAGCTGGAGGCTCTGGATCATTTTTTCCCATGCCAGGCTAATAATTTCATTTTCAGAGGTCAAACTTTGGATATCTTCCCAATTCACTCGGAGTGAAAAACCATTTGTGGCAGTAAATTGCTCCCGTGCCGTTCAGTCTCCTTATTTATTGCGTCTTCGGCAAAAGCACGCTCACAAAAGTCACGTTGTTTTACTTTTCATTTTCCAGAGAGGGCTCCTGAGCTGCGGAGCGTTTTCAAGGCTGCAGTACCAAAAATCCAGATGAAGCCATCACCTTGTTTTCCTTCCCGAGGACCACGCGATCCCTGAGCAGGAGAAGACAGCGGACCAGCCTGGTCCACGCCACCTTGCAGACACAACCACAGCTTGCTGATTGCAAGCCAGAAGATCCATGCTTGGAGGTGGCCCTACGGGACCTGGAAGCAGGAGCAGAGGTGGGAAGGGGCAAACAATTCCCATTGCAAACACCTCCAGGAACAGGTCCCATCTAATCAGTTTCTTCTCAAATACAAGAAGCCCCGAAGACAAGACCCTGCTCTTCAGAGTACCATTATGGGTTTTATGAATGAGAAAAACCAACTGAAAACCATGGAAATTATTCCTCTGCCACCCAGCAGCAAGTCCTGTGCTCAGAGGGAGGGTGGGAGATGCTGCGTAGAGTTACTCCTCCATGCAGGAGCTGCTCTGCCTTGCCTACCCCAAACAGTTCTGCTGGGGACATCATGGAGGAGGAAGGTTTCTCCCTGATTCCTCGTCCAACAGCCATTTTCTGCTGTGGCTCCAGTGTTTTCTTGGTTGAGGAGAACCTGGTTACAACCAAACCACTGAACACCCCAGGCCAGGGTCTGGGGCCAGTGGCTTGGCCAGCTCAAAGCTCAAGTTGGCATCAGCACCCACAGCAAGAGTCCAGACACCCCCAAACAATGCTCAAGGCTGTGCCCAAGTCCTGGTTTACTTTGATTAACATTGTCATTAATGATTATTAGTTGCATCCTGGACAGTAAAGATGGTATGTAATATGAGATGGAAAGTATGAGGGGGAGGACAAGGCAAGAAAGAACAAAGTTACAAAGAAAAGGATGAACTCTGGCCATGGCGGGGACAAGAAGAACCAGTCAGCTTGGGGCAAATCCTGGAAGATTTAAGACAGGTATTGCAGGAAGCTTTCCAGCTACCAGGAGATTTAAACCCCAGAAGAGGATACCACGGAGGCTCTGAGACACTCTATGAACCCCCTGGAGCAGCACCTTCATGAGATGGTCTAGAAACATCAGTCTAAGGTGACAAACTGAATGGCATGGAGAAACCCTTCCTGCACTGCCTTTGGTGACCACTAACATCCCTCTCACACCATGAGAACGGCCCTGACGCCTCTTTGGGACGTATCTCAACAGCTTCATACACCATCCACCATGCCATCCTGCATCTTCATGACCTGCTTTAGATTCAGTGGGAGACCATGAACCAAGGGGAGATGGGCAAGACCACACAGCCTCCTTGTTGAACCATCAAACTGGCCAGTGTTGGTCAGACCACCCCCGGACATCTGGCCTTGGGTGCAGACAAGTCCCCTCGGGCCAGCATTTCCATGAGACCTTCTCCCTTGAAGCTCTCCAGCCCACTGACACAGCCCATTTGAGCCCGTTCCTTGCACACCTCCACATCTGTAGTGGGCTCTGAGGACAAAGGTTTCCCGACATGGTGTGACCTGTCCCACTGCCTGCGCACTTTGACCACGGCTGAACCAGGGGCCAAAACAGGTCAGATGTTCTCTTGCACTGATCCCAGGCCCACCAGCAGGAACTACACTGAGCTATTAAACATGCAAGCATGATGGCCACCAAAATACCATGTTCTGCTGCCAAAGCCTCTTTTGGCTCAGGCTCAGCCATGCTCACACCCTCTGGATATAGGGACTGATGCTCAGCAAAGTCAAGCCCCTGCCCCTACATTCCCCACTCCCATGTTGGGGTTTCCCAGACCTGAGCAGAGATGTCCTGATGGGTCATGGGAGGTTTACAGCTGCTTTTACATCACTCTTCCATCAGCCCAGGGAACGGCTCTCATCTGCACACCCATTACCCGGCTGGGTCTCTGCATGCGTGGGATCACCACGCATCGATCCTGACTTACATCGGAGCTCCTCCACGCTACAGGACACTGAGGAGTCCCCAGAGGCGAGTCCCTGCTGCAGGTAAAGCCTCGACCTGTGGCAAGAGAGGGGCTAATGCACCTGCAAGACCCCAAAAGTGCGGAAAATGAAGGTAACAACCTCTCCCAATTTGCTCACCCACTGCAGAAAGCCTCCACCAGCCTTGTGCCTCAGTTTCCCTAGCAGGGATTTTCACTCTGGGTACCAAACTGCCTCCAACAAGGATGCTACCGAAATATCCCGCAGGTCTCACCCTGCTTCTCCCCCGTTTCATGCCGTGGCGCAGCGGGCCTTCCTCCATCTCTGCTTCCCCAAACGGTCTCCCCGCAGCTCTCCCCCGAGCAGGGCATGTCTGAGCCAGGCTCCTGGCCCCGACAGCTTTTTCGGAGGTCAAGCACCTGCCAGTCAGCCCCGCGCCGGGCATGCGGGGGTGCATTTATGCAAACCAGTTTGCGAGTTTTAAGAGCGGCCATAAATAAAGTGTAAAAAGCAGTGTCTGGTACACAAAGTCCAGGCGCTCCTGTGACAGCCCTGTATTTATGAAGGGCTTAAAATGCAACTTAGCTGCGAAGGGACTGGTTAAAACACACCGGGCCCTTGACATGTGGCATCCTAATGACTCCACTCACATCCAGATCACTTCCCGCACGCTCGCCTTGCGCAGTCCTGGGTTGGGAATTTCTTGTCGGAACTTTGGGAGCCTGGAAAACTCTGCAGCTCTGCAAACGCAGCCTCATGAAGTGTCGCTGAGCTCCCCAGGGGGGAGAAGCCAAGCAAAGTCCTGGACCCAGAGCATCCCCATGGGCTCTGCGAGCAGCAGACGGGGCCCCATTTCCCTCCTCTCCTTCCCAAGGGGATGCTCGATTATCTAAAGCGGGGCGTGCAGCCCTCCCCTCTCCCTTACCCCGGCCGCTGGCAGGATTTGCTTTTCATCCAGGTCCTTCCCGTCTCGGACCGCTCAGTCCCTCATCAGGTTGGATCCCAACTCGTAGGACTGACAGATCCCACGAACACCCTTTTCTCCAGGGACCACGTTAAAAAGAAATGAAATGGCAACTTCCAAGCTCCTGGAGAAAGCCACTGCCCCGCGCTCTCCAGAGATGCTGGTGTTTAAATGCCTCCAGCCAAAACATCATTGCGTTCAACTATTGCCGCTGAATTACTCATAGTGGCCAGGCTGCAGCACATTCGGCCCAGTAACCTGTGCCTCTGTTATTTTTTCAGCTGAGAGTGTAAATCCCCTAAAATAGCCTGTTTCTGCGGGCAAATTCTTCTTTTCTGACTTGCCTTCAAGCCCGAGCGTTTCTGCTTCTCACCTATTTTTAGCCACGACACTGTAGGTCTCTTGGCTGATGAGCCTGCTCGTAACTAATTTATTCCTGTCTTCGTTCTCCCTGAGCACTCGGCCCCGAGAAAAATGTGAGGCAGTGCGCTGCAGAGGTGGACAGCGGAGAAAAGTCCACGATTTGATGCAGACCTTGCCACCGAGACCCCCTGCCCTCGACCACGGGAGCATCTGGAGCCCCAGCCGAGCCCCCCGCACTGCACAGCGGGATGCAGCCGGTGGCAGAGCCCAAGCGATGCGGAGCTGAGGGACGATCCCGGACCTCCCTGTTCCAATCCTGTCCCTGTCCCGCAGTCCCCAGCCCTTTAGCACCATTATAAATCCCACAAACAGACCCCAGCGCTTCCTCCCAAAGCAGACAAACCCCTACTGTCCCCATTCATCCTGGTTTACGCCCAATTTAGGAGCTCTGCCACCATCAGCAGGCACCTCCGAAGAGCGAACACCTCACCTAGCTTCTGTTTCACCTTCTGGAGATGTCTCCATCTTCCTCCTAACGTGGGTATCACGGTTAACGCAGCCCTGGCAGAGGCAGGGAATCGGACCCACATCCCTCACACAACAAACGGATGCTGCGGTCTGAGCTCGGCGGCTTTCGATGAGCCCAGGGAAGGGAAAGGAGCCAAACTCACCCGGATTTTGCTCTCCAAGGCTCTGCACAGCCCCATTCAGCCGCCCGCCTTTCCCTCCCCCAGCGCGCCCCACCGCTGGGACAAGCAATCCAGCGCTCACATTTTGGGTCGGCGCTCCAGGAGGCCGATTATTTGCCGAGTGCCTAACGCACTGCTGGCAGCGGGCGAGTCGTAAATCATCTTAATGCAGCCACCGACAGACTCTACTGGGATTTTAGGAGATTAAAGGGGAGGATAAACGTAGGGACACAACGGGTCCTGCTCTGGTTTGTGCCGTGCTCAGGTGACTTTGCGATGTCATAGGGGTGCCCAGCACCCGTTGGTGGGGTCCCAGTGCCTTGTCCAAGCCAAACCTACCTCCTGGCCCCGATTAACACCTCCAGAACCCACCAAGCTGCTAAACAGCCCTGGCCAAGCCCTTCAAGCCTTTCTGTACAAGGAAGTGCTGAACCTCCTTTCCTTTCCCCATCCCAAATCTTACCTGCCCCAGTCAGCCAGCTGGGAGCAGGAGCAAGGAGAGAACAAGGGATTAGCATGGAGATGGACAAGGGATGGAGATGGAGAAAAGACCCCACATTTGGTTTGAGGGGATCATTTCCCCAAACTGCCCATGTCCCTGTCCACCCTCAGAGGGGACATGGACCCCTGCAGGGTGGCATCCGTGCAGGGGAAGGGCTGCAATTCAACCTCCTGCCCCGTGCGATCTTTAGCCCATGGGAGGGAGGGGTCCAAGACCTTCAGCATGTCCCTTCCAGCCCACGAAACCCCACAGCCCCCTCACCAGCACGCAGCAGTGTGCTCGGCACCGTACATCCCCGCAAAGCAGCCAGGGACAGCAGCGGGTGGAGGGAGACACAGCCACATCCCCAACAGTGCAGGGTGGGGGACCATCCTGGCCACGGAGGACTAGCACCTGCCACGGCGAGGAGCCTCCCCGTGCCCCTAGCCATGCCGGCAAAGCCCCTCTTCCCCCCACAACTTCTTGAGGACACCGGTGATGGGGAAACTGAGGCACGGATGGACCCAGCGCAGCCGAGAGGGGAGCGAGGGGGACTTACGAGCCCGGGCTCTGTTTTCGGCGGCGAAGAGGAGCAGTAGGCACCGGAGGAGGAAGGCGAGGGGACCCGCCCCGGGAAGCATCGCAGCCCGGCGATCGGAGCCCGGGAGCTTCGGTCCCGGTGCCCGGGGGTGCCGCGGTCCCGGTGCCCAGCGGTGTCTTGGTCCCAGTGCCCGGGGGTGTCTTTGCCCGACGTCCCGGTGCTGGTCCCGGTGCGGTGCCCGGTGATATCTCGGTCTCGGTGCCGGGGGGCTTCGCTCCCGCTGCCGGGACCCGG
>NW_009649852.1:1371593-1375941 GCF_000708025.1 Charadrius vociferus | reverse complement strand
TGGGGTGCTGCGAACCGGCAGGTGACACTAATGGGATATATCACCCCGCAACACACACGGCTGGATCCCTTCTCCCTGTTGAACCCCACCCGGTTCTGAGATGCTGGAGCCCCCCCCTCCCCGGGAGAGGTGTAAACCCCCACGCTGGGGTTGAGCCCACGCAGATGCATCGACCCCATCCCCGGGGTGAAGCCAGCCCTGGCACAGCCCCGAGCATCCCACGCTCTGAGCGGGGCAAAGCAGAAATCCGTGTTGCAGCCTCCCCTTCCAGTGCTCTGCTCCATCACCGAGGTCCCCCAGTGCCCCGAATCCCTTCCCAGTAAACCCCAGTTCCCTTCCCAGTGCCATTGAAGGGCTCCTTCCTTCCCAGGATAGCAGGGTGCAGCTATCCCCCTGTACCCACAGCATGCAGGGACAGAGGTTTCATCAAGACAAAGCAGGTTGAGATCGCTCTCCCCGCCAGCTGCTTTACATTCCTCCAGCTGCATAAAGCCATCTTAAATGGCCAGCGTAGCCCCTGCCTGCAGGAAACCCCCTCTGGCCCCAAGCCACGATCCCAAATCCTCCCCCCGCCACCCCAGCAGAGCGGAGAGTGGCAATTGCACCTCAACTGCCCTTCGTCTCCGCAGCATGGAGCTGCTGGGCATGAAATGCCATGAGTTGGAAAGCCACTGGTCACCCCTGGAGAAGCCACCTCAGCTTCACCCATGTTGTTCCTGTTCCCGCTGCCCCCCAAATCCCACATGAAGTGGTCCAGCTTGGGCTGCCAGCCCTGCTCTGTGTGTCTGTGGGGCTCAGCTTTCTGCTCTCCGGGACCCTCATGAAGAAGTTGGGCAGCACGGGATCCTCCCTGAGCAACCTTGTCCACTCAGTAGTGCTGCTTCCCAAGGCCAAAATAACCGAGAGCCACCAGTCCATCACAGAAATGGATTCCTGCAGCTTCCTTAGAACCCCAAGGCCAGATTTTGTGTGTTTTTTTACCCATTTCTGCTCCACCTTCACAACTCACACTTCCAGGGATGCTTAGAGCAAGGCACTTCCTTAGCACAATACAGGCACTGAACACCTTCATGCCCATGTTCCCCTACCGGGCAGGCTTGGACAGAGGTCCCAGACCTTGCAGGGGCCCTGGACTTCTCCTTTGCAAATGGCTTCATCTCTACACCATGGGGTCTCTCTCTTCCTCCCATCTTCTTCAGCTTCCTTCCACCACTGGCCGGGGAAAGACTGTCATCACCTGTGATCCCTTTGGCACCAGGTCACCAGAGATCTCCTCTATCAGCCAAGTTATTCTTTATTTTCCTCCATTAATTCAAGCTCAGGATTGGGCTTTCCAGGGTGTGAGATCTTTCTGCCCGACGCCAAACCACTTGAGAGCGGCACCATGCCACCGGTCTGCCAACAACTCCAAGGTGGCCCAAAACCCCCAATCCTGGTCACAGTAGCCACGTGCCTCATTTGGCTTGGAGAGGAAAGCAGTCAAAGGGGAATTTCTGCAGGAAAACCTCTTCTTTCCATCTTCTTTCCCTCTGGCTCTAGCCCTGCCCCAGCAGCCGGACACATCCCCCTGTACCACACTACGTCTGCAGGTGCCTGTTCCCGGAGCTGGATATGAAAGAGGGAAATCTCCTTTGTAATAAGAAACCTGTTTTAATAACAGGTTAAATCATCATTTTTGTTATTTTCTCTTTAAGCTGCTGAGCACAAGAAGTCAAGACGCATTTCTGCACCCACATGGGCTGGATGTGTTTTCTGGGAAGAAGGTGGCAATCACCGAACCACAGCTAGCAAATGCCGACTGGTCCTCAGCCCACTTTGACCTTCCTGTATGGGAATATCTGTGATCCTCAAAGAACACAGCCCTGTGCACAAAGCAGGAGACGGAGCGGAGTTGTCTCTGGGGATCGTCACAGGTCTACTTGTTTACAAGCTCTAAAAAGAATTTTACTGCTTGATGCCCTCCCTTGCGAATTGCGAGCAAGGTTCTGCTGAAGGCTCAAGTCACTACAGGGGAAGGTAGGAGCCCATAACCCACGGCTGCTCTGCGCCTCGTCTGGCACCCACGGTCTACAGAGAGCGCAAGCAGTGCCGTTGCTGCTGCGTTTCAGGGCTATCCGCAGCAATCCTGACATGACCACACACCTTCAAGACAAACTACAAAGCTGGTTTTTAGAGAAGGCAGCACAGGAGAGACATGGACTCATTGCAGCAGGTCCAGAGGAGGCCATGAAGATGATCAGAGGGCTGGAGCCCCTCTGCTGTGAGGACAGGCTGAGAAAGTGGAGTTGTTCAGCCTGGAGAAGAGAAGGCTCCGGGGAGACCTTATTGTGGTCTTTCAGTACTTAAAAGGTGCTACAGGAAAGCTGGGGAAGAACTTTTTAGCAGGGCCTGTGGTGATAGGACAAGGGGGAATGGCTTTAAACTCAAAGAGGGGAGATTCAGACTGGATCTAAGGAAGGAATGTTGTACGCTGAGGGTGGTGAGACACTGGCCCAGGTTGCCCAGAGAGGTGGGAGATGCCCCATCCCTGGAAACATTCCAGGTCAGGTTGGACGGGGCGCTAAGCAACCTGGTCTAGTTGAAGATGTCCCTGCTCATGGCAGGGGGGTGGACCAGCTGGCCTTTAAAGGTCCCTTCCACCCAAACCATTCTGTGATTCTATGAACATGCCTTGTGGATTCCAGTATCTGATGCGTCAGAGCAACCCAAAGCCCGGGATGGTCCACTTCTCCTCTGAGCGATAGGTCGGCACCCCTGCAGCCTCCATGAAGGTCTGGGATGGGGATGTCCCATGCTGTGGTTGGAGGACCCTCATTCTTCCGCCATCTTACTATCCCCGCTGCGTTATCTGTGTGCTGACAGCTCCCTGCCTCCATGCAGTGCAGATTCACACCAGCCAGGTTAAACTCACCCAGTGGTCCCAGCTTCTCACTATCTAACCCAACTTCCCTTGTTTCACTGCTCCATTCACTTCCAGCTCCCTGCAAATTTTGCTAGCAATGCCCCTCTATTTTCTTCTTGTGCCTCGATAAAGATATTAAAGTGGTTTGGGTAAACAGCAGGCTCCTTCCAGGTCCCACCAGGAACAGCCGGTACCTCCTCTCCCAGCTCTTCCCTTGCACAGGGTGGACTTGAAAAGCCCATTTGTAGCGTAGGTCTGTGGGCAAGTTATGAAAGTGCTTAGAAAAATGGGGACATGAAGCTCAAGTCAATGAAGTTATTTTACGTCTCTGCTGCAATAGCAACAGCTGAATTCAGGACTGTAGATCCTGGCCCCACATCAGGGCTAAAACGTATGGGAATGTTCAGCCATGTCCTAAGAGCAGACCCAGGAAATAAAGGCCAGCCTTGTCAGGAGCAAGGTGCTGTGTTACATCTCTGTTGCGTCTCATAAAGAATACATTCACCCTTTGGCAAAAACGAGGCTCTTTATCTTCATCTGCAAAGGAATCCGGTTGACAGTTCAATACTGCCAACATCAATCCATCTGCGATCATGAATCAGGCTCCAAAAAACATGGGATTGGCTTGCAAATAATAAAACTTGGGTCCTTTTTATTTGCCTTCTGGTTCCTGAGCCTTTAGGTCAAACTGGCTTCATGTTTTCTGGGCAATCGAGAAGACGAGACGATCCCTTTTTTTTATTTTTTCTCGAATGAAAAACGAGATTCTCCTACAAACTACTGAATAAACAGCATGGGCTCCAATAACATCCCCCGCCACGCAAGCCTCGTGGCAGGATCGTGAGCTGGCCAGACTCTGCAGGCTGGAGGAGCTGGCTGCACACCGTACCTTTCCCTGGAAGTTTGCAGCCCAGCATCCCCGATGTTTGATCCGGCGCGCGTCTCCAACGCACATGCGAGGGCTGCCAGCTGCAGGCGACGGAGCTGGAAACTTGCAGGACCGTGAACCGTTGCAAGCCGGACTAAAGAAGCCCTGCCCCGGGGACGGAGGAGCTGCTGCCTCACTTGACATCGGGCTGCAAAAACACATATCCTGATGTGGTTTCTTCTGCTGAGGCATGAAGGTTACCCATCCTGGGGAACGCAGGAGTAAATCCCGATTAACAGTCATCCCGCAGTGAAAACCACAGTCCTCATTCAAGCCCCACAGCCAGACCACCCCACTGACACTCAGCCAGCGACAAAATCCAAGCTGGCACCAACCTCCTTTCATCAAGCAGGGAAAATCACCTCCCATGAGGGGATTCTGCTTTTTATTTTGAAACACAGGCTGAGGCATGAGACCCTGAGTGAAACCATCACAGCCTCATGGGAACTGTGGCCAGTGGGAGGGCAGATGCACTGGCACAGGACTTTGGGGGTGCCCAAAGCAGAGGCAAGATTCCT
>NW_009649852.1:1366807-1371471 GCF_000708025.1 Charadrius vociferus | reverse complement strand
CCATAGTCTTCCTCTATCCCCGTTGATGACTAGCGACCATGTCCTTTATTTTTGGCACACATTCAAGGAGGAGTCGATGCATCCCATGTCGGCATGCCAGAGGTCCAAGCTAGAATCAAGGGAGATTGAGGGCGAAATGGAGCCCTCCCATCCCAGCAAGATGGACATGAAATGGGATGACACCTCTCTGCCGTACTCCACGGGGTACGGCTGGATGTGGCCTTGGGCAACCTGGTCTAGTGGGAGGTGTCCCTGCCCATGGCAGGGGGGTTGGAACTCGATGATCTTCAAAGTCCTTTCCAACCTAAACCATTCTATGATTTTAAGTGGAGCAAAATCCAAATTTTCTTCATACCACAACTTCACAAAACTCCCCTCCTAGACCTGGAGCCTCATGGGTTTCCTCTCCTCATCCGGGGATTTGAAAGCTGGTTCATGGCACTTCTGTAGGGAGACGCAAGCTCATGGTATCTCCCCAGCTCTAGCCCACCCTGCCAGGAGAGCAAGAGTTGTATCTTCAAAACCCCCCAAGAGCAGAAGACATGCCACCAACGCTGGCAGTCCAGCCTGAGCCTTGCTGCAGAGTTCAAACAGGGCTGAGGTACAGCCCCAGCTGATCTCCTCCATCTACTTTCCCACACCACCCTTTTTCAGTGGGCTTTATCCCTCTCTCCTGCTTCCCTCCTCAGGGAGAGGTCTTGTCACTTTTGTCACTTCTATGTTGCACCGCCATTGTACTGTCTCTCTGCAGAAGGATGTTGTCCTGCTCGGAGAGCATCAGCCACAAGCTGGATACCCTGGAAAGGCTTCGTATCAGCCCTTTTCCTATTTGTCTCTCTTTTTGGCCTTTCCAGCAGGCAGCAGCTATGAATTCTCCTCCATATCCAGCAGTCGCCACCACAGAGAAATCGGTCTCCTCCACCTCTCGAAGCCTCGAGCCCACACATGAGTTTGGCAGAAGTGTAAGGCTCCTACTCCTGGCTCATCCTTCTCAACAGCCCTCCTCCCTGTAGGCACAGAAGCCACCAGGAGGTAGAGAAGGACATTTGGGTAATCGGGGCTGATGGCTTGAGTGGCTCCATTCTCCACTGGTGCCTCAGGGCACCACGCAGAGATGGACAGCTGGATGGGGAGGCAAAATATTTCTCTCCAAGCTGCAGAGTCAATCTTGCCTCCCTGCATGATGCCCCAGGAGCTCTTCTCCCTGCTGACTCTGCAGCTCCGATTGGGGTAGGAAGAGGAGACCTGGCAAGGATCCTTCAGGCTGAGCCCTGGCCTGTTTTTATGTTATTCTTTCTCATGCATTAAACCAGTGGTGGAGTAATGCTGTAATTCACAGCAGTGAAACCACGGGAGAGAAGTTACCTCCTTCCCTTGAACGCCTCGGGGGGCTTGTTGCAGTCACCTCTGCAGCTGGTGTCCTGTGCCGCCTCGACCCAGGGCCTGGCTTTGGTTCAGTGACGGCAGGAGATGTGTCTCCAAGCTAGAAGTCGGCACTGAATGTCTCCTGGAGCTGCAAGGAGACACCTTGCCTGCAAGCAATCAGCACCTCCTCGTGACACAGCAGCTCGGGGAAGCTGCCTCCATCACCTTACATAGATGTCACCTTACACCGCATCTGATTTCCTGCTCCCATCCTGATGAGTGATTAACGCTGGCAAGAGCTCGTCCTGAAAGTCTCTTGAAGGCAACTGTGTTCGGAGGACATTCAAGCAGAGCGTTCACTGTGGAGCAGTCCCGGAGATTGCTCTGCCCAATGGACCATGCGTGAAACCCAGCCTCGCTCGGGAGCTTTATCACGTCTCATACCACACCTCGAGCTACAAAGACTGTCTACAGAGGACTCTGCCTCTCCTGAGGACATCACCCTACCATCTCCTGACTCATGCTTCGGGGATGTAGGAGCAGCCTTTACATCTATTACCTGTCAGCAATCTAACGACCTGCAGGACTCATGCTGGAGGCAACATAGTTTGTTACAGCACCCTGAATGCAAAGTGTGTTCCCAAGGGCTTTATGGATTTGCAACAGGATCCAGTCAAACCCTGAGAGAGCACCTGCCAGCTCTGGGTTGCCAGCACCTGAGAAAGTCTGTTCCTCACACAAACAGCCGTAACTACTGCAGGCAAGTGATTGGTTTTGCATGAATCTGAGCCCTGGAGGACTTTCAAGAGCTCTAAAGCTGCACCTTTGGGAGTTTAAGGCAGTCAATGACTGATGAGGTTTCAAAAGATAATTTACCAATGGAACCACGTAGTGCAACCTGGAAGGGGGAATCCGGTAATTTTTTTACTGTCTGAGCATGTTGCCAAGCACAAGACCAACACACAGTCTATAATGAGGGCAAACCAGCGATATAGACACTAAGAGATTCTCCTCCAGGGATGGAGATCAGCAACCAAGTAAGAGAGAGGGGTGCCGAGAAGCTGGGCAAAGCAAGGGGGAAGGACAGAGAGGAACGCTGCGGGAGCACAGTGCCATGGGCCTGTCCATATCTCCTGTCCCCGCTGCGACACAACCCCACCTACACCCCGTGGCAAGTGTCTGGCCAGGGCCAGCATCATCGCTGGGAGGGCCACAAAGAGAACTGGTGTGGCAAAACCCCGCCGGCTCCTCGGGAGAGGTGAGAAGCAGAGAAATGTTCCCCGGCAGGCTGGGAAAGACGGAGGTTTTGGCTTGGGGTGGCGGGAGGCGAGGCTGGAGCCTTGCACGGGCTTAGGGTACCCTCTGCAGGCCAGTGCTGAGCTGCGCACATCCCGAATCACAGAAGGGTTTGGGGTGGAAGAGACCTTCAGAGATCACCTCGTCCACCTCCCCTGCCATGGGCAGGAACATCTTCCACTAGATCGGGTTGCTCAAAGCCTCATCCAACCTGACCTTGAACACCTCCAGGGATGGGGCATCCACAACTTCTCTGGGCACCCTAGGCCCTCATCATAAAACACTTCTTCCTTGTGTCCAAGCTAAACCTACCTTCTTTCAGTTTAAAACCAGTGGTCCTTGCAGGGGGTTGGAAGACAAGCTCGAGACACAGAAACCAAGTGCTGTCCAGGGTGGGCTGGATGCGCAGAATTTGGCAGAATATGTGGCAGAGATCCCTTTCCATCCGCTGTCACTAGGACCTCTGCAGAGAGCTAAAGCTCTGCACCGTGGCTTGTCCTACGAGTGGCTTTGGTAGGGAACTGTCTCCTCCTCCCATGTTCTCTGTTCCTCCCCGAGGGTTACCCAGGCCTCAGCTCCCAGACCAGAAAGATCCCGGGGAGTGGGCAGCTTTTGGGTGGAGGAGCAGGGCATCTGTGGGAAAAATGCAGCCCATCTGACTCTGTCTAGCAGCAGCATCTACAGCACAGTCACCCCAATTGTTGGACTAAGTCCAGCCCCAGCACCAAACCACTGCCTCCTTCGCATCGTCATTCATCTTAATAAAGTCACCACCATTTTTTTCTCTCCTGGAAATCGGCATTTTTGTCGACTGACATTTTGCGGATCCCCACAACAGCAAGGATCGATGCACTGATAGCCTTTTAGTCATTCAACAGCTAAAACGGAGACGATTAAAGGCAGAAGTGTGGGTGAGATAGCAAGTAAATGATAACGCCTGGCAAGTTCCTGGCACACATTTAGAGGCTGATCCTTGGGCACAGATCTTCCCTTCCTCTCTCCAACCATGGGTCTTTCAAGGAGGCCCAAAGGTGCAGGGATTCACCTCCGTCTCTGCAGCCACATCATCTCTGCTGCCAACCCAATGTCTAGGGTAGCTGAGAGCCTTCCTCAGAGAGGGACCTGACACTAAAATACGGTGAGAAGACAGACTGTTTTAGTGCCCGAGTAAATAGATGAAAAGCAGAAGAGAAGCACAAGAGATTTCCATAGCAACCAGCACAGAAGCTCTGCCTCCTCTGATTTTCTCCGACTCACCCTCCTGGCACACAGATAATCCCGGGGTGCTGGTGTGACCACTGACCCCGCTGGAAACGGATGGCCTTAAAGGAGGTGCAGTGAGCATGTTGTGGAGCCGGGCAGACAAAGATCTGCAGCACCGGCTTCTTCGCCAAAGGAAGCACCAAGTTCCTCTGAAGAGTGATTCTGAACCTAAGGCTTGCTTGAAAATGCCAAAAAAAAATTAGTTCTTCAAGCTAATTCAAGCCCCTGAATATAGAAACCTGCAAAGCCAAGTCATGCTCTCAGAATTGCCATCACGGTGACATCCAGCCCAAGAGCTACTAACTACCAATTGCATTTCAGGCAATACACAGAAAGGCAAGAGCTCTGTTTGACTTTAAAATCATAGAACCATAGAATAGTTTAGGTTGGAAAGGACCTTAAAGATCATCGAGTTCCAACCCCACTGCCATGGGCAGGGACACCTCCCACCAGACCAGGTTGCCCAAGGCCACGTCCAGCCTGGCCTTCAACACCTCCAAGGATGGGGCCTCAACAACCTCTCTGGGCAACCTGTGCCAGTGCCTTACAACCCTCAGAGTGAAAAACTTCTTGCTAATGTTTAGTCTAAACCTGCCCTCTTCCAGTTTAAAGCCATTCCCCCTCATCCTATCACTACATGCCCTTGTAAAAAGTCCCTCCCCAGCTCTCCTGGAGCCCCTTTAGGGACTGGAAGGCCGCAATAAGATCTCCCCGGAGCCTTCTCTTCTCCAGGCTGAACA